>NW_022631174.1:1671963-2031393 GCF_010015895.1 Lontra canadensis | reverse complement strand
AAAAAAAAAAAGATTTTTATTTATTTGGCGGAGGGAAAGAGGGGGAGAGAGAGGGAGAAAACACAAGCCCAGAGAGTGGCAGGCAGAGGGACAGAAGTGGGCTAAGCTTAGGAATGCCTCGGTGGCTCAGTTGGTTGAGCAGCTGCCTTTGGCTTCCATCATGATCCGGGATCCTGGGATCGAGCTCTGCATGGAACTGCCTGCTCCTTGGGCAGTCTGCTTCTCTCTCTCCCGCTGCCCCTCCCCTGCATGTCTGCACTCTCTCAATCTCAAATAAATAAATTAATTAAATATTTTAAAAACCAAAAAACTGGGACGCCTGGTTGGCTCAGTCAGTTAAGCGGTTGCCTTCGGCTCAGGTCATGATCCCAGAGTCCTGGAATTGAGTCCCACATCGGGCTCCTTGCTCAGCAGAAAGCCTGCTTCTGCCTGTTCTGCCTACTGCTCCCCCTGCTTGTGCTCTCTCTCTCTGACAAATAAATAAATAAAACATTAAAACAAAACAAAACAAAACAAAACAAAACAAAAAAACAGCCCAATGCGGAACTCAAACCTAGGACTCGGATCATGACCTGAGTTGAAGACAGACACTCAACCAATTGAGCCACCCAGCCATCCCTGTTTGAACTTTTTTTTTTTTTAAGATTTTATTTTGACAGAGAGAAACACAGTGAAAAAGGGAACACAAACAGGGGGAGTGGGAGAGGGAGAAGCAGGCTCCCCACTGAGCAGGGAGCCCAATGCGGGGCTCAATCCCAGGACCCTGGGATCCTGACCTGAGCTGAAGGCAGATGCCTAACGACTAAGCCACCCTAAACTAACTCGGTAAAGTTGAAGGATACAAGATCAACACACAAAATCAGTTGTATTTTTTTAATGACTTTTAATTAGAAACTTTCACATTTTTAACTTAAAAAATTTTTGTTTTTAAGCTCCACAGCCAATGTGGGTCTTGAACTTATAAACCTGAGATCAAGAGTCACATGCCCTGCCAACTGAGCTTGCCAAACGCCCCCAAATTTTTAATTTTTTATATACTTCTACAGAGGCAGGCGGGGGTGGGGGGGAAGCAGGCTCCCCACTGAGCAGGGAGCCCAATGCGGGGCTCAATCCCAGGACCCTGGGATCATGACCTGAGCCGAAGGCAGAGGCTTTAACCCACTGAGCCACCCAGGCTCCCCGCATATGTTATTTTTATAATGAAAAAAAAAAAAAAAAAACTAACAGCTACAACAAACTATTTTTCTAGTTTCTTTTAATGTCTGTACCTTCAAGACTGCTTCTTTCTCATTTTCAATTCCTGAGAATGACAATGGCGCTTTGTGTGACGCCCACTGAATCTCTAATTTACCCAGTTCTTGGATTTTTTTCTGACAATGTATTAGAGTTCAATACAAAGTATTAAGACAAAAAATCAGTTGTATTTTTGTATAGTAGTGAATGGACAGTACAAAACAATTCAAATGAATAGCCAGGTATTCTGGAGGATTCAAGATTGCTAAGACAACAATACTACAGATTTGATGCAATCCCTACCAAAATCCCAAGGCTCCCCCCCACTCCGGAAATGAAGTAAAGCGGCTGAATTTGCTGACCCCTAGAAATCCTTTCCAGCTCAATCAAAAACAATACAACGATTAAGGTCATGGGTTCTGTTCTCAGACTCCTTGGGTTCCGTGGCTCCTATAACCCGTGCAAAGGAAACAAATTACTCAACTTCTTTAAGCCTCTGTTTTCTTATCTATAAAATGGAAATGATATTTTCCTCATACAAATGAGACTTGAAAGGGAGATTGTACGAAAAGAACCTGATACTCAGTGAAGGTTAGCTACATTTATTAATGTCTCTATGGTTCAAGCTTGAGCGAGGATCAGAAGTTAGTGTCATAAAAAATGAATGAGGGGTGCCTGGGTGGCTCAGTAGGTTAAGCACCTGCCTTTGGCTCAGGTCATGATCTCAGGGTACTGGGATCGAGCCCCGCATCAGGCTCCCTGTGCAGCAGGGAACCTGCTTCTCCCTCTCCCTCTGCCTGCTGCTCCCCCTCCTTGCGCGCGCGCTCTCTCTCTCTCTCTCTCTCTCTGTCAACAACAACAACAAAACCTAAATAAAAATAAATGAAAATTAAAAACCAATGAGAAGAGTTCAAAAACTAGGAGGTTGTCAGCCATATTAAATTCTGCAGAGACATCGAGATAAGCCACGATGAAAAGCCATTGGAAATAGCAATTAGGTCATGAGCGACCTTCAATAGCAGTTTTGAAGGGATGTTGGAGGCCAGAATGTCTTTGACTGAAGCAGC
This sequence comes from Lontra canadensis, assembly GCF_010015895.1. Taxonomy (NCBI): domain Eukaryota; kingdom Metazoa; phylum Chordata; class Mammalia; order Carnivora; family Mustelidae; genus Lontra; species Lontra canadensis. The sequence continues at coordinate 2,029,093 of NW_022631174.1, read as the reverse complement.
AAAGGAGGCAAGAAAGTGGGAACGGTAAGTATGGAGTTCTCTTGAGAAGAATAACAGTGACGAGGTAGAGAGTGGTCATTTCAGAGAAATGAGTGGCCAACAAGGGTGGCTAAGCTGGCCCATGTTTTCATAAAACGTACCTCAGCCACCAAAGCCAGCTTTGCTGCCATGATGATGACACGGCTGCCACGGACATGCAGAGATTTGAGGTGACCTCCTTTCAACCACTTGGTATTCTCTCCTGAACAGTGTCTCCTGAGACCGGCTGAAATCTGTCTGAAGGTGCCTCTCTTCCCAAGAAACTGCTGAGAAGGCAGAAATCTTAAACCGAGATTGATTCTCTGACTGTACTGCCTGTCCTCTCAACAAACAGAACACAAGGGACAGAAATAATTGATAGGGCAACAAAAATATAAACAGAAACATTTTTTAAAATTTTAATACCCCCCTGGGTGCCTGGGTGGCTCAGTCAGTTAAGCGTCTGCCTTCAGCTCAGGTCATGATCCTGGGGTCCTGGGATCAAGGACTGCATCAGGCTCCCTGCTCAGCAGGAGACCTGCTTCTCCCTCCCCTACTCCCCCTACTTCTGTTCCCACTCTCACTGTGTCTCTTTCTGTCAAATAAATAAAATCTTTTAAAAAACGTTTTTAATCTCCATATAGTTAACACACAGTATTACCTTATTTTCTGGTGTGCAATATGGTGATTCAACAACTCTATGCATTACTCAGTGCTCATTGTGGTAAATTAATCCGTAATCCCCATCACCTAGTCCACCCCTTCCACCTCCCCTCCGCTAACCTTCAGTTTGTTCTCTACAGTGAAGAGTGTTTTGGAGCCACCCATCCAGCTCTTGATCTCAGCTCAGGGCTTGGTCTCAGGGCTGTGAGTTTCAAAAAACTCACAGAGTTGTTGTTTTTTTTTTTTAATGAGCCTATGTAAAAAAGAAAAAAAAAAGGGGGGGGTAGTTTTCGTTTTGGTTTGTTTTTTTTTTTTAAAGATTTCATTTATTTGCTTGAGAGAGAGAGAGAACATAAGAAGGGAGAGGGTCAGAGGGAGAAGCAGGCTCCCTGCCAAGCAGGGAGCCCGATGCAGGACTCGATCCTGGGATTCCATGATCATGACCTGAGCCGAAGGCAGTCGCCCAACCAACTGAGCCACCCAGGTGCCCTCGTTTTGTTTTATTTTTAAGAGAGAGAGAGAGATTGCATACGTGATCGCGTTGGGGGGCTGGGTGTGTCAGAAGCAGAGGGAGAGAGAGAGAATCTTAAGATGGCTCACCGTGGGGACGCCTGGGTGGCTCAGTTGGTTAAGCTGCTGCCTTCGGCTCAGGTCATGATCCCAGCATCCTGGGATCGAGTCCCACGTCGGGCTCCTTGCTCAGCGGGAGCCTGCTTCTCCATCTGCCTCTGCCTGCCACTCTGTCTGCCTGTGCTCACTCTGACAAATAAATAAATAAAATCTTTAAGGAGAAAAAAAAAAAAAAAAGATGGCTCACCGTGCAACGTGGAGCCCAATACAGGACTCCATCTCATGACCCTGAGATCATGACCCGAGCCAAAATCACGAATCGGATCTTTAATTAACTAAACCACCCAGGCACCCTTATTGTTTCTTTTCTTTTTTTTTTTTTTTTTAAGATTTTATTTATTTATTTGACAGAGAGAGAGCACAAGTAGGCAGAGCAGCCGGCAGAGAGAGGGGGGAAGTAGGCTCCCCGCCAAGCAGAGAGGCCAATGCGGGGCTCCATCCAAGGACCCTGAGATCGTGACCTGAGCTGAAGGCAGAGGTTCAACCCGCTGAGCCACCCAGGTCCCCCACTTATTTCATTTCTTAAATTACAGATATGAGTGAGATCATAAGGTATTTGTCTTTCTCTAATTGTTTATTTTACTTTGCATTATATTCTCTAGATCCATTCATGTTGTTGCAAATGGCAAGATTTCATTCTTTTTATGGCTAAATAATATTCTATTGTGTATATATGTACCACATCTTCTTAGTCCATTCATCTATTGGTGGACACTTGGATTGCTTCCATAGTTTGGGTATTGCAAATAATGTTGCAATAAAAATAAGTGTGCAGGGGCGCCTGGGTGGATCAGTGGGTTAAGCCTCTGCCTTCGGCTCAGATCATGATCCCGGGGTCCTGGGATCGAGCCCCACATTGGGCTCTTGCCTCTGCAGGGAGCCTGCTTCCTCCTCTCTCTCTCTCTGCCTGCTTTTCTGCCTACTTGTGATCTCTGTCTGTCAAATAAATAAATAAAATCTTTTTTAAAAAAATAAGTGTGCATATATCTTCTATAAAAATATTTTGGGGCGCCTGGGTGTCTCAGTGGGTTAACCCTCTGCCTTCAGCTGAGGTCATAATCTCAGGGTCCTGGGATCAAGCCCCACATCGGGCTCTCTGCTCAGCAGGGAGACTGCTTCTCCCCTCCCCTGTCTGCCTCTCTGCCTACTTGTGATCTCTGTTAAATAAAAAAATCTTTAAAAATATTTATTTCTTGCAAGAGAGTGTGAGCGAGCAAAGGAGAATGAGGGAGTTGGGGAGGGACAGAGGGAGAAGCAGACTCCCCACTGAGCAGAAATCCTGATTCGGAATGCAATCCCAGGACCCTGGGATCATGACCTGAACCCAAGGCAGACATGTAACCGACTGAGGCACACAGGTGCCCTGCATATATCTTTTTTAATTAGTGTTTTGATGTTTTTTGGGTAAATACCTAGTATTGGAATTACTAGATCTCATGGTAGTTCTAATTTTTGGTTTTTTGAGGAAGATCCATACCGTTTTTCACAGTGGCTGCACCAGTTTGAAGTCCCAAAAGTGTAAGAGGGTTCCTTTTTCTCCACATCCTTGCCAACACTCATTGTTTCTTGTGTTTTTGATTTTGGGCATTCTCACAGCTGTGAGGTGATATTTCATTGTGGTTTTGATCTGAATTTCTATGATGAGTGATGTTGAACATCTTGTCATGTATCTGTTGGCCATCTGTCTTCTTTGGAGAAATGTCTGTTCATGTCTTGTGCCCATTTTTTAATTGGATTATTTGGGGGGTTTTTTGGTGTTGGGTTGTATAAGTTATTTATATATTTTGGATACTAAGCCTTTATTGGATATGTCATTTGCAAATAACTTCTCCCATTCAGTAGATTGTTTTTTCATTTTGATGGTTGGTGCTTGTGCACAAGCTTTTCATTTTGACATAATCCCAATAGTTTATTTTTGCTTTTATTTCCCTTGCCTCAGTAGACATATCTAGAACATTGATGCTATGGCCGATGTCAGATAAATTACCACGTATGCTCTCTTACTAGGACTTTTCTGATTTTAGGTCTCACATTTAGTTCCTTTATCCACAATGGATTTTTTTTTAAGATTTATTTATTTATTTGACAGAGATCACAAGTAGACAGAAAGGCAGGCAGAGAGAGAGGGAGGAAGCAGGCTCCCCACTGAGCAGAGAGACCGATGTGGGGCTCTATCCCAGGACCCTGAGATCATGACCTGAGCTGAAGGCAGAGGCTTAACTCACTGAGCCACCCAGGCACCCCTGGAATTTTTTCTTAAAGATTTTATTTATTTATTTGACAAAGAGACAGCAAGAAAGGAAACAGAGGGAGGAGGGTGGGAGAGGGGGAAGCAGGCTCCCACTGAGCAGGGAGCCCAATGCGGGGCTCGATCCCAGGACCCTGGGATCATGATCTGAGCCGAAGGCAGATGGTTAACGACTGAGACACCCAGGTGCCTCATTTTTAGTTTTTTTCAAGTTTTATTTATTTAAGTAATCACTACACCCAATGTCAGGCTTAAAACTCACAACCCCAAGATCAAGAGTCACACACTGCTGTGACTAAGCCAGTTGGGTGCCCCCATTTTTAGATTTAAGAAAGTGATCCAGTTTGATTCTTTTGCATGTTGCTCCAGTTTCCCCGACACCATTTGTTGAGAAGACTATCTTTTTCCCATTGTATATTCTTGCCTCCTTTGTCAAAGATTAAGTGACCGTATAATTGTGGGTTTATTACTGGGCTCTCTATTCTGTTCCATTGATCTATGTGTCTATTTTTATGCCCCCACCATACTGTTTTGATTACTACAGCTTTGTAGGGTGTCTTGAAATCTGGGATTGTGATACCTATAGCTTTGTTTTTCTTTTTCAAGACTGCTTTGGCTATTTAGAGTCTTTTGTGGTTCCATACAAATTTTAGGATTATTCTAGTTCTGAGATGCCTGGGTGGCTCAGTCAGTTAAGCATCTGCCTTCAGCTCAGGTCATGATCCCAGTTCCACATGAGGCTCCCTGCTCAGGGGGGAGCCTGCTTCTTCCTCCACCTGCCACTCCCCCTGCTTGTATCCTCTCTCTCTAATAAATAAAATATTTTTTTTAAATTTCAGGGGCACCTGGGTGGCTCAGTGGTTTAAAGCCTCTGCCTTCGGCTCAGGTCATGATCCGAGGGCCCTGGGATCGAGCCCCACATCGGGTTCCCTGCTCAGCAGGGAGATGCTTCCCTCTCTCTTTCTCTCTGCCTGCCTCTCTGCCTACTTTTGATCTCTGTCTGTCAAATAAATTAATAAAATCTTTTAAAATTTTTTAAAATTTCATTCTAGGATTATTCTAGTTCTGTGAAAAATACTGTTGGTATTTTGATAAGGATTGCACTAAATCCCTAGATTGCTTTGGGTAATATGGACATTTTAACAATATTTGTTCTTCCAATCTATGAGCGTGGAATGTCTTTCTATTTCTTTGTGTTGCCTTCGTTTCATCAGCGTTTTATAGTTTCCAAAGTATAGTTTTTTCATCTCCTTGGTTGAGTTTATTCCTGGGTATTTTATTATTTTTGGTGTAATTATACATGGAATTTTTTCTTAATTTCTCTTTCTACTACTTTATTATTAGTGTGTAGAAATGCAATGGATTTTTTTAAAAGATTTTATGTATTTATTTGACAGAGAAAGAGACATCAAGAGAAGAGATCAGGCAGGGGGAGTGGTAGGGGGTGAAGCAGGCTTGGACCCTGGGATCATAACCTGAGTGGAAGGCAGACGCTTAATGACTGAGCCAACCAGGTGGCCCTGCAATGGATTTCTGTACATTGATTTTTATCCTGTGACTTTACTGAATTCACCTATCAATTCTAGTAGTCCTTAGTGTCTTGGAGTCTTCAGGATTTTCTATATATAGTATCATGTCTTCTGTAAATAAAGGTTTTTTTAAAAGGTTATTTATTTATTTATTTATTTGTGGGGAGGAAGGGCAGAGGGAGAGGGAAAGAGTCTCAAGCAGACTTCTTTACACTGAACACAAAGTCCAAAGTGGAGCTTGATCCCACGATCCAGAAACCGTGACCCGAGCTGAAACCAAGAATTGGTTTCATCATTCTAGCTCATTAAATATAGGACACATGACTGCACAGAGAGGCATAGAAACCATGGAATTGGTCTAAGCTCCATTCTTCATCTCTTCCATTGCCATCCTCATTGAAAAAGCAACTACAGTAGAAAATGCAGTGCTAAAATTCAGAATAATCTTCCTCTACTGCAGTATTTCTTTTCCTTTTTGTGATAAAAGAATAGAGCACAAGGCGCCTGGGTGGCTTAGTGGGTTATGCCACTGCTTTTGGCTCAGGTCATGATCCTGGGGTCCTGGAATCGAGTCCCACATTGGGCTCCCTGCTCCACAGTGAGTCTGCTTCTCCCTCTGACCTTCTCCTCTCTCATGCTCTCTCTTACTCGCTCTCTCTCTCGAAATAAATAAAATCTTTTAAAAAAGAAAAAAGGAAAGAAAGAGGTGAGGCAATAAATGTGTTCATGATTGCCAACTGTTTAATTCATCAAACCAACTTGATACTTCAGATCTTCAAAGCTGTGGCCTGAAAGTTGTGTCGGTTAAGAGATGTACTACTCAGTGGCAGTACTGAACTGTCTTTATCTGTAAATTTTAAAGTTTGATTGTATAAATTATCAGTCCTTCCTTAAAGGCATCTAATCCAGGATGTTGAATGGGATTATTGCCATTTTATTTCATTTTGTTTATTTATTTGACAGAGAGAGAGAAAGCGTGCACAAGCAGGGGGAGGGGCAGGCAGAGGGAGAGGGAGAAGCAGGCTCTCCGGAGAGTGGGGCTTGATCCCAGGATCAAGCTGAAGGCAGATGCTTAACCAGCTGAGCCACCCAGATGCCCTGGATTATCACCATTTTATATGATATTTTTGTAAAATGTAGCTTAGTCATAATCTACACTGAAGATTTTGTATCACTTTTACTGTTTTTACTCTTTTAAGAATTAGAAGCCAAAAGACTTTATGCCTTAATGTGTCATTACATAACATTCCTTAAAAGAACTGTAAACACTGGTGTTCATTTGACATTTTAACTTGAAAGTCATATGCTGGGTTGCTTGAGTGGCTCAACTCATTAAGCATCTGCCTTCGGCTCAGGTCATGATCTCAGGGTCCTGGGATCAAGTCTCACATTGGGCTCCTTGCCCAGCAGGAAGCCTGCTTTTCCCTCTGCCTGCTGCTCCCCCACTTGTACACACTCTCTCTCTGACAAATAAAGAAATGAAATCTTAAAAATAAATAAATAAATAATCTTTGAAAGTGATATGCTGCAAGATAATGTATTTAACAATATCTGCTGGCAAGCAGTCAATAAGTAGTTAACATCTGTTAAAAATATAGTGAAAGTTTTATTTTTTCTTGACCAATTGGGAGCCCTTTCATTTCTTTTTCTTTTTCTTGTTTGATTTCTATGGCTAGGACTTCCAGTACTATGTTGAATAAAAAAGCAGAAGCATTTTTGGTATAGCATCTGGAGCTATAAACAGATGTAAAAAATCATGGTGCACAGGGCACTGGCTGGCTCAGTCCGTAGGACTTGTGACTTTTGATCTCAGGGTCATGAGTTTGAGCCCCATGTTGGGTGGAGAGATTACTTAAAAAAAAAAAAAAAAGAAAATCGTGATGACGTATTGAGGTGCCTCTCACAGTTTGGTACTGCTCTTCTCACAGCTTCTGTGAGTACTTCCTGTTCCATTGAAAATTCCTTAAAACAATCACCAGGTCATTAAATCACACCCTTACTTAGGACTCTCCCAACTTTATTGAAAAATTTCCTTTAATGGAAACAAGACCTCACTTGACCTGTCTTGAGTACAGTATCCATACATGGTAGTGCACTAAGCACTACAAGAAGGAAATAGGGCATAAAAAAATACGATGAGTCATTGCCTCCAGGAGCTGGCAGTTTAGTGTTTTTGTGTGTTGTTAAGTTGTCATTGTGTTTTTATTTGTAAAAATAAGCTAATTATTTTATTTTAAATCTTATGAATTTGTTTAAATTTTTAAAATATATGTATTACCTTTACAATATAGATGTATGTATTAGATACACATGAAAAATTCTCACAATGTGTGATTAAGTATAAAAGCCAAGAAATAAAATCACATGTTCAGTATTATTGCATTGTTAAAAATACAATTATACTTAGAAAACAATAAAAAATGCATTAAAAGAAAGTTAAAATCTGGGTTTTAAAGATTTATTTATCTATCAGAGACAGAGCATAAGCAGGGGAAGCAGCAGGCAGAGGGAGAAGCAGGCTGCCCACTGAGCAGGGAGCCCAAGGCTGGACTGGATCCCAGGACCCTGGGATCATGACCTGAGCTGAAGGCAGCTGCCCAACTGCCTGAGCCACCCAGGTGCCCCTCAAGATCCATTTTGATTTTGATCGAGTTGCCCTGAATTTATAGATTGATTATTGATTGACTAGGGGAAAATTGGGAGTCTTTTAAAAAATAAATCTTCCCATTTAGGAACACATTTCTCTAATTTTCTTCAAGTCTCTTTGGTATGATCTTAATTATTTTATATAGTTAGATTTCTAGAGATTTTTTTTTTAGATTTTTATTTATTTATTTGACAGAGATCACAAGTAGGCAAAGAGGCAGGCAGAGAGAGAGAGAGAGGAGGAAGCAGGCTCCCTGCTGAGCAGAGAGCCCGATGTGGGGCTCAATCCCAGGACCCCGGGATCATGACCCAAGCCGAAGGCAGAGGCTTTTTTTTTTTTTAAGATTTTATTTATTTATTTGACAGACAGAGATCACAAGTAGGCAGAAAGGCAGGCAGAGAGAGTGAGGAGGAAGCAGGCTCCCTGCTGAGCAGAGAGGCCGATGCGGGGCTCGATCACAGGACCCTGAGATCATGACCTGAGCCAAGGGCAGAGGCTTAACCCCCTGAGCCATCCAGGTGCCCCAGATCTCTAGAGATCTTATGTATTTCCTGTTAATTTTGTTTCCAAGTACTTAGGAGGCTATTGACATTATAAATGGGGTTTCCTTCTGCTTTTTGTTTCTGATCGTCACTGCTAATATATATGAGAAGTAAGGATTTTTGAATAGTTACCTTACATCCATCTGCCTCGTTGGACTTTATTCTTACAGTTTTCTATTTATTTATTTGAGAGAGAGAAAGAGAGCACGGGGTGGGGTGGGGGGGTAGAGGGAGAGGGAGAGAGAATCTCCAGTAGACTCCCCGCAGAGCACGGTCCCAGTGAGGGACTCTATCTCAAAACCCTGAGATCATGACCTGAGCGAAAATCGAGAGTTAGTCACTTAACCAACTGAGCAACCCAGTGGCTCCAATTCTAATAGTTTTCCAGTTAACTGGCTTGGCTTTCCAGAGAGCACTGCTGAAAATTTTGTCTCTACCTTTATAATATATTTTTATATATATATATATAATCTCCTATTTACTTCTCATTTCTCCGTGTCTATGGAGCTTCAGAGAAATACTGAATAAGAGATCAAAATAGGCCTTTATTGTTAAATTCCACATTTTAATGGAAATGTCTAACATTTCCCCATTAAGAGTAATATTTTCTATTATTTTCTGAGAAATAGTTGTTTTTGTTTTGTTTTTTTCTTGAACTCACGACCCTGAGATCAAGACCTGAGTTGAGATCAAGAGTATGTCGCTTAACAGACTGAGCCAGCCAGAAGACCTTGAAAGAGAATAAGGTTCCCTGGAGCAGCCTCTCCACCAGTGAGAAAGTTAAGTTGTACCACATCCAGTTCCACCAGAGCTTTGCTGAAAGGAACAGGAGCATGAACAAAGGCAAGATGGTTGTGGGCATCGTCATGGACTTCACCGCTCTCATTCTGATTTGGGGGAAGTACTAGGTGTGCCCGCACACCTTTGAAGAGGAGTGGGTGGCCAAGCACACCAAGAGGAAGCTCGTCCTGAAGGTCAGCCCGATGCAGGGCTTCTCAGCCGAGTGGGATGCCAACAACGAATGGAAGAAACAGGAGCCTGCCACGCACCCATCTGAGCCTCACCTCGTTCTGCCACCTCCACGCAGCTCAGCATCTTCACCGGAAATCATTATGTGGCAGCACCAGTGCTAATAAACGAGCTGTGTATGTGGGAAAAAAATGAGTTTAAAAAATTGAGTGTTGGGGCGCCTGGGTGGCTCAGTGGCTTAAACCTCTGCCTTCGGGTCCTGGGGTCGAGCCCCACATTGGGCTCTCTGCTCAGCAGGGTGCCTGCTTCCTCCTCTCTCTCTCTCTCTGCCTGCCTCTCTGCCTACTTGTGATCTCTGTCAAATAAATAAAATCTTAAAAAAAAAATTGAGTGTTGGGGCACCTGGCTGACTCAGTCAGTAGAGCCTGCGGCTCTTGAGCTTGGGGTTGTGAGTTCGAGCCTCACGTTGGGTGTGGAGATAAAGGAATATTTTTTTTTAAGGGTGTTGACTTTTTACTGGATGCTTTTTGGGCTCTATTTTTATGAATTATTTTTCTTTAATAAGTAAGTATGGTTAATTACATTAATAGAACTTCTAATATGGACTCATATTTATATTGCGGGGGATAACATCTCCTTAGTTATATATATATATGGCAGCCTGCCAGTGACTAGCTTGCTTGGGGACCCCTGTGTAAATTTGTTGGGAGGGTTCTGAAGGGCTTCCCCCCTTGGTAGGTTATAGGCAAGTGGGTTCAGCCCAGCAAGTTACTGTCTTGTCCATTTGGCCCACAGGAAAATACCCACATTTATATTGTGCGGAAAGATGGGAGTACAGATGGCTCCCCAGGCCCCTCTTCTCCATCCCACCATCTCTCTTCAGTCCTCCTGTCAAGCGCCAAGGAGAGGCTTGGGCACATGAGCAATCCACCACATCCGCTTCCTTCTACTTCTGTGGCTGATTCCAAAAAGATTCTGCTATTCTCCAAATCACTAGTAAAACCCATCACTTCCAGGGGCACCTGGGTGGCTCAGTCCATTAACTGTCTGCCTTCGACTCAGGTCATGATCCCAGGGTTCTGGGATAGAGCCCTGTATCAGGCTCCCTGCTCAGCAGGGAGTCTGCTTCTCCCTCTGCTCCTCTCCCTGCTCCTTCTCTTTCTCCCTAACTTTCCCTTTCAAATAAATACAATCTTAAAACAAAAACCAACAAACCATCAAACCATCAGTTACAAACCTCTCAAGTTTCGATGACTTTGGAAGAAGGGAAGATTATCTAACAAGTGGCTTGAGGACAATACTAAATTAGAGAGATGTTAGGTCTACGCTTTATGCTACTTGCCAGTTAGTTTTCAAATTTAATGAAGTAAAGTGGGCACCTGGGTGGCTCAGTCCTTAAGCATCTGCCTTCAGCTCGCATCATGATCCCAGGGTCCTGGGATTGAGCCCCACATGGAGCCCCACATTGGGTCTTCTCCCTCTCCCTCTATTTACTTCTCCCTCCACTTGTGCTCTCTGTCAAATAATTAAATAAAATATTTAAAAAAAAGAATCAACTTACAGAAATACCAGTATAAAATAAGATCAAAGATCTTCAGATCTCTGGAAGAAGGTTTTTTAGCATTGAAAGTAAGATTTGACTATTTGAATAAATAGTAAATCCTGGCACAGGTAGTTACGTGTCAGACTCTAGGTTTTAGCTCAGGTTGTGATTTCAGGGTTATGGGATCAAGCCCTGCATGGGGCTCAGTGCTCAACATGGAGCTGGCGTAGGAGACCAGCTCTCCCTCTCCCTCTGGCCCTCCCCCCAAAGCTTAAACTCTCTCTCACCCTCTTAAATAAATCAATCTTTAAATAGTAAACCCTAAGTGTAAATAAATAAATAATTTAAAAATTAAAAAAATAAGTAGTAAATCCAATAAGTAAAATAAGAGAAGGGTATAACCCCCAAAAAAGGGTATAACCTGCTAATTCATACATGAGAAAATTCAAAGGGTAAGTAAATGGAAATCTATTCATTCTCACTGGTAATAAAAATATAAAAATAAAGTACCTGAGGTATACTTTTTGAAAAATTAATTTTTAAATTAAAATTTTAAAAAATTTTAACTATGGTAAGGGTGCCTGGTTGGCTCAGATGATTGGGCCTCTGCCTTCAGCTCAGGTCATGGTCCCAGGGTCCTGGGATAGACCCCCTCATCAGGCTCCCTGCTCAGTGGGGAGCCTGCCTCTCCTTCTCCCTCTACTACTCTCTCTGCTTGTCCTCTCTCGCTCTGTCAAACAGATAAAATCTTAAAAAAAATTTTAACTATGGTAAAATACACAACAAATTTATCATCTTAACCTTTTTTGTTTTTAGAACTTTGTTTAATTTTTTATTTTTTTTTGAAATTTGTCTAATTTTTTATTAAAAATTTTTTATTGTAGTTGAGCCATCTTAACCGTTTTTTAAGATATGATTTTGTTTTTAAATTTTTAATTAATTTATTTATTTGAGAGAGAAAGAGCGTTTGTGAGAGTAGGTAGAAGGGGAGAGGGGGAGGGAGAAGGACAAGCAGATTCTACACTGAGTGTGAAGCCCAATGCAGGGTTCGTCTTCATGACTCTGAGATCATGACCTGAGATGAAGTCAAGAGTCAGACATCTAACCAACTGAGCCACTCAGGCAACCCTAAGATTTTTTTTTTTTTTAAGGAATCTCTACACCTAATGTGGGGCTTGAACTCACAACCCCAAGATCAAGAGTCACATGTTCTATGGACTGAGATAGCTAGGTGTCCCAAGATGTACTTTTAAATTTACTAAATTATTATTTTTTTAGTGTAATGATGAAAAGAAAAAAACAGAATGGTGTTTCATGCTTTCCAGCTTACTCTGTTGACAGTGCAGACAATGGATAAACACCCTTTGGAAAGCAAAATATTCAAATGTGATAGCCATGACCCAGTAATCCTACTCCTGGAAATCGTTGCTAAAAATAATTCAGTTGAACCAAAGGCTGTATTCATGAAGATACTTGTAATGTTTTCCTATTACTACTGTAAGAAATTACAACAGATTTTGTGACTTAAAGCAACACAAATATATTATCTTACAGTTCTGGGGGGTAAAGAAGTCCTAAATCCAGGTGTCATCACGGCTGTGTTCCTTCTGGTGCCTCTAGCAGTAAATCTATGTCCTTGACATTTTCAACTTCTAGAGTCATCTTGCCTTATTCGGCTTATTGCCCCTTCTTCCATCTTTAAGGCACCTCATTGGAACCTCTGGTTCCATTGTCATATTTCCTTTTCTGACTCTGACTTGTCCTTCATCCCTCTTACAAAGACACTTGTGACTGCATTGGAACTACCAGGTAATCCAGAATAGTCTTCCCAAGTCAAGATCCTTTTTCACAACTGCAAAAATCCCTTGTGCCATGTAAAGTAACATATTCAGAGATTCTAGGGATTAAGATGTGGGCATCGTTGGGGAACCATTACTTTGTATTGCACAGTATCACTAACAGACTTTGTTAATATAACCACAATATCGTTATTACACCCAAGATTAACATTTATTCATTCACTCATTTTTTTAAAAGATTTTATTTACTTATTTGAGAGAGAGAGAAAGAAAGAACACAAACAGGGGCAAGGGCCTGAAGGAGAAGGAAAGCAGGCTTCCTGCTGAGCAGGGAGCCCGAAGCAAGGCTCAATCCCAGAATCCTGGGATCTTGACCTGAGCCAAACTAGAAGCTTAACCAAATGAGCCACCCAGGTGCCCCTCATTCATTCCTTTTTAAGTATTTTTTAAAGTGATCTGTACACCCAATGTGGGGGTTGAACTCACCACCCTGAGATCAAGAGTCAAATGCCCTACCTTCAAAGCCAGCCAGGCGCCCCACATTCATTCATTCATTCATTTATAAAGATTTTTTTATTTGAGAGAGAAAGAGAGAGCATGAGCAGGGTAAGGGGCAGAGGGAGAGAGAATCTCAAGCACACTCCCTGCTGAGTGCAGAGCCCGACATGGGACTCAGTCCCACGACCCCAAGATCATAACCTGAGCCGAAAGCAAGAGCTGGACACTCAACTGACTGAGCCACCTGAGTGCCCCTATTTTCTAACATCATCTAATATTCAGCCCATGTTCAGTTTCCCATGGTTGTTTCAAATGGGTTTTTCCTCCCCACTTGGTTTACCTGAATCAGGATACAAACTAAATTCACAAAATATATCACTTGATAGAGCTCTTAAGTCTCTTTTTATCCATAGCAGTTCTCCCTTCCTGTCCCTTTTCTTTTTCTTACATTTGAGAAGAAACTGGGCCATTTGTCTTGTAGAATATCTTACATCCTGGATTTGTTTCTTCACTTCCTTATGGTGTTATTTGACTTGTTCCTGTATTCCTCACATTTCCTGCAAACTGATGGCTGAATCAGAGTCAGGTACAAATTTTTTTTTTTTTATTTGAATGCCTCAGAGGTGGTGCTTGCTGTGAGCTTCCTATTGTATCCATCAGAGACACACAATGTCTTGTTCACTTTTAGTGTGGCTAACACTGACAAAAGACAAATAATAATTTTATTATACTCAGAACAATGTTTTTAAAAATTTCTGTACATTGAAATATAATTATTATGCAATATACGATGTTATATTCATTTCAGGTATACAACATAGTGATTTGGCAAGACATCATTCATTGCTCACCACGGTAGTGTGGTCACCATCTGTCACCACACAGTGTTATCACATTATTTACTATTTACTACATACCCTACGCTGTGCTTTTCATTATCATGACTTACTTCTTTTATTACTGGAAATTTGTATCTCTTAGTCCCCTTCACCTATTTTGTTCCCACCTATCTCCGTTGGCAACTACCAGTTTGTTTTCTGTATTTAAGAGTCTGGTTTTTGGGGCACCTGGGTGGCTCAGTCATTAAGCGTCTGCCTTCAGCTCAGGTCATGATCTCAGGGTTTTGGGATTGAGCCCCGCATTGGGCTCCCTGCTTAGTAGGAAGCCTGCTTCTCCTTCTCGTACTCTCCTGGTTGTATTCCCTCTCTCGCTGTGTCTCTGTCAAATAAATAATTAAAATCTTAAAAAGACAACAACCAATTCTTTTAAAAAGTCTGTTTTTTTAAATTTGTTTCTTAGATTTCATATAGGAGTAAAGTCATATGCTATTTGTTTTTCTCTGTCTGACTTATTTCCCTTAGCATAATACTCTTTAGGTCCATCCATGTCACAAATGGGAAGATCTCAATCTTTTATGGCTGGGTAAATTCCACTATATATATATTTACATATACATCTTCTTTATCCATTCATCTATTTTTTTGAAAGATTATTTACTTATTTGACAGAAAGAGAGAAAGCACAAGTAGGCAGAGAGGCAGGCAAAGAGAGGGGGGGAAGAAGGCTCCCCACCGAGCACAGAGCCGGACGTGGGGCTTGATCCCAGGACCCCAAGACCATGACCTGAGCTGAAGGTAGAGGCTTATCCCACTGAGCTACCCAGGCACCTATTCATTTATTTTATTAGAAGATTTCTATTCATCTATTCATTCATCTATTTTAAAAGAAGATTTTATTTCTTAGAGAGAGAGCGCACAAGCAAGGGGAGCAAGCGAGGGAGAAGTAGGGTCCCCCCTGAGCAGGAAGCCCAATGTGGGACTCAATCCCAAAACCATGACCTGAGCCAAAGGCTGACGCTTAATCGACTGAGCCACCCAGGCACCCCTACCCATTCATCTATTGATGAACACTTGGACTGTTTCTGTATCTTGGCTATTGTAAACAATGCTGCAATAAACATAGGGGTATATATCTTTTCAAATTAGTGTTTTCATTTTGGGGGTAATTATTAATGGAATTTCTGGATCACATGGTAGTTCTATTTTCAATTTTTTTGAGGAAACTCCATACTGTATTCCACAGTGTATACCGTATATACACAGTATATATAGTATACTGTACTGTATTCCACATTCCCACCAAGAGTGCACGAGGGTTCCTTTCTTTCACATCTTCACCAACACTTGTTATTTTTTTTCAAGCATGAAGCAGAGATAAACTGTGTCAGCTGAAGGCCATGCAAGACCAGCCAGCCCACGATCAGAAGCTAGGTAGACCTGGGTGCCTGGGTGGCTCAGTTGGTTAAGCAACTGTCTTTGGTTTAGGTCATGATCCTAGAGCATCAGGCTCCCAGCTCCACAGGGAGTCTGCTTCTCCCTCTGACCTTCTCCTCTCTCATGCTCTCTCTAATAAATGAATAAAATCTTTTAAAAAGCAGCTTTGGGGGCATCTGGGTGGCTCGGGGGGTTAAGCCTCTGCCTTTGGCTTGGGTCATGGTCTCAGGGTCCTGGGATCGAGCCCTGAATCGGGCTTTCTTCTCAGCGGGGAGCCTGCTTCCGCCTCTCTCTCTGCCTGCCTCTCTGCCTGCTTGTGATCTCTAATAAATAAATAAATAAAAATCTTAAAAAAAAAAAGTAATCTCTATACCCAACATGGGGCTCAAACTCATGACCCGGCCATCAAGTCACATACTCTTCCAACTGAGCCAGCCAGGTGCCCCGACACAGTAACTTTCTTATGTCTCTAGGGTTATTACTACCCACATCTCCCACTTGGCTTTTGATGACCTCTAGCCTATCTTCTGTTTTTCTTTTTTTCTTTTGTCAAAAATATATATCCTGGGTATCTCCTATATGTTCAAGCAGAGCTGGATATTGGAAATATAGCAGTGAGCAATCTTGGTCTGGTGACAGGCAAGCACAGGTAATTTCGGTTCAGTGTGATGTTACAACAGTAAGCCCATACAGCCAACAGAGAACATGGGACAGACACCTCACCCAATTAAAGTGTCAGGTAAGACTGGTAATTGAAGGTGAGAGAGAAGGTGAGTCAGATAGAGGCACAAGTAGGTGGGTCAGGTAAAGAAAGGTCAAGAAATTCAGTGTGGCTAGAGCCCAGAGTACAGGAGGGAGAGCAAAGGGAGCTAAGGCGGGAGAGAAGCAGGAAGTGGAACAGACAAGGGCTCTCTATCCCTTTGCAAGAGTTTAGGTATCCTCTTGCCTATCCAATTCAACTCCTTTGTATTAGAGTAGGTTAACTGCTGCAACTATTTGACCTTAAAACATATAATGGGTTTTAAAAAAAATTTTATTTTATTTATTTTTAAGGATTTTATTTATTTGACACAGAGAGAGAGAGAGAGATCACAAGTAGGAAGAGAAACAGGCAGAGAGAGAGGAGGAAGCAGGCTCCCTGCTGAGCAGAGAGCCCGATGCGGGGCTCGATCCCAGGACCCTGGGACCGTGACCTGAGCCGAAGGCAGAGGCTTTAACCCACTGAGCCACCCAGGCGCCCCTAAAAAAAAGATTTTTAACATTTATTTTTAAAGATTTTATTTATTTATTTGACAGAGATCACAAGTAGGCAGAGAGGCAGGCAGAGAGAGAGAAAGGAGGCGGCAGGTTCCCTGATGAGCAGAGAGCCCGATGTGGGGCTCGATCCCAGGACACTGGGACTATGACCTGAGCCGAAGGCAGAGGCTTTAACCCACTGAGCCACCCAGGCGCCCCTATTTAAAGCATTTTAAAAGATTTTAAGTAATCACTACTCCCAACACGGGCAACATGGGGCTCCAACTTAAAACTCTAAGATTAAGAGTCACATGCTCCGGACGCCTGGGTGGCTCAGTGGGTTAAGCCTCTGCCTTAGGCTCAGGTCATGATCTCAGGGTCCTGGGATCGAGTCCCGCATCGGGCTCTCTGCTTGGCAGGGAGCCTGCTTCCTCTTCTCTCTCTCTCTCTCTCTGCTTGCCTCTCTGCCTACTTGTGGTCTCTGTCAAATAAATAAATTCTTAAAAAAAAAAAAAAGTCACATGCTCCACCCACTAAGCCATCCAGGTGCCCCCAAATAACAGTTGAACAGAAGTTTATGTCTTGCTACCTAGCTGGTAACTAAGCTGGAGATGGGTCAGGTGGGTGAAGTCTCTGCCCCAGTGTCAGCTCCATTCCAGCCTGATGGAAACAGAGAACATGGAGGAGCCCCTGCGGGAGGTTTCTATAAGCCAGGCCAGAAAGGGACGCAGGCACTTCTACACACAATCCATTGGCTGAACTCAATCACATGGTTGTATATAACAGCAAGGGAGCCTAGTTAATGTAGTCAGGCAGTGTGCACAGAAGAGAACATGGATTTGAATGAGTAATCTCTGCCATATCCCTTATGAGGTCTATCACTGGGCCCCCTAGGGGTCAAGATTCTGGATCAATAACCTTTGCTTTAGAAGAACAGGCCACTCTCCCCCCTCCCACAAGCACACATCCTGATTGCTACTGAAAATGTGACTAAAGATGATCATATTCTTTCCTTTCTTTCCAGGTATGACAGTACTCATGATAGCCCAGTACTCATAATAGATAGATCTACCAAATAGATCTCACCAAAAGGAACAGAAGTCTGCTCTGTTGTTTCAGTTCTGGCTGCTAGCCTGCCAAGTTGGTGCTTTATCTTTCCATTATGATGAAATTTACCACAAATCATCCCAAACAACAATGTTCTCCCCCAGTTCTTGCTTATGTAAATGTCGGTTGTCATGACAACAAGAAGACTGCCCTTGATCATATGGCAGAGCTTGCTAAGAAACAAGAAGCAACTCACTGGTTCAAACATAAACCTAATCCCACAGGCATGCCTAACATGGGAAATGAGAAACTGGGGCAATTTTTTATTCAAAAGAAAAAGTGAAAGTAGAGGAAGAACTTGATTCTACTGGGAGAAAAGATGTGGCCAAAGAATTTAAATAAACCACTTCCTCTTGTTACATTCTTTTTTGGGGATGGGATCTGGCTTTCTCCTTCTTTCTTGTTATATCACAAGGCTCCTAAAAGGATTTAGGCCCCAAACTCAGGCCAATTTTCTCTTTACTTCCAACTCTTTACTATAATTTACAGAAAGAATTCACAAAGAGGGACGCCTGGGTGGCTCAGTTGGTTAAGCGGCTGCCTTCGGCTCAGGTCATGATCCCGGCGTCCTGGGATCGAGTCCCGCATCGGGCTCCTTGCTCGGCAGGGAGCCTGCTTCTCCCTCTGCCTCTGTCTGCCTGTGCTCGCTCGCTCTCTCTCTCCCTCTGTCTCTGACAAATAAATAAATAAATAAAATCTTTAAAAAAAAAAAAAAAAAAAAAAAAGAATTCACAAAGAGCTTGCCCCTGTTAGCTGCATTCTTGACTTGCTGCCTCTGAGTTATTGAGACCCAAATGGCAACATAAGAAGTAATTACTTTGATTAGTGTTCAGGATATATTAAGCTACTTACATTACAATTGGCATTTTAGGACAGAATAATTTGGATCTAATCCTGGCATTGCTGGTAATGGAATTCGGTCTTTTTTAAAGTATTGCCAAAGAAACCTGTGTGGCTCAGTAGGTTAAGCGTTTGCCTTCAGATCAGGTCATGATCCCAGGACCCTGGGATCTAGCCCCACATCGGGGTCCCTGCTTGGCAGGGAGCCTACTTCTCCCTCCCCTCTGCCTGCCACTTTGCCTGCTTCTGCTCTCTCTCTCTAATAAATAAATAAATAAATAAATAAATAAACTCTTTGAAAAAAGAAAAAAAAAACCCTATTCCTAAAACTAGAAATTAAAAATAAGATACAACTAGTGAAGAATGCTCATGTACTGTCGGTGGGAATGTAAACTGGTGCAGCCACTGTGGAAAACCTTATGGAAGATCCTCAGAGAGTTAAAGTGGCACTACCCTATGATCCAGTAATTACACTACTGGGTATTTACTCAAAGAATAAAAAAACACTAATTTGAAGAGATATATGCACTCCTAGGTTTACTGCAGCATTACTTAACAGTAGCCAAACTACGGAAGTAGCCCAAGCCAAGTTATCTATTGATTGATGAATGAATAAAGATGTGAGATATAGTGTGTGTGTACGCACCCACACACTGGAATATTATTCAGTCATTAAGAAAAATGAAATCGGGGCGCCTGGGTGGCTCAGTGGGTTAAAGCCTCTGCCTTTGGCTCAGGTCATGATCCCGGGGTCCTGGGATAGAGCCCCGCATTTGGCTCTCTGCTCAGCTGGAAGCCTGCTTGCCCCCTCTCTCTCTGCCTGCCTCTCTGCCTACTTGTGATCTCTGTCTGTCAAATAAATAACTAAAATCTTTATTTAAAAAAAAAGAAAGAGGGGCACCTGGGTGGCTCAGTGGGTTAAAGCCTCTGCCTTCAGCTCAGATCATGATCCCAGGGTCCTGGGATCGAGCCCTGCATCAGGCTCTCTGCTCAGCAGGGAGCCTGCTTCCCTTCCTCTCTCTCTGCCTGCCTCTCTGCTTACTTGTGATCTCTGTCTGTCAAATAAATAAATAAAATCTTAAAATAAAAAAAAAAGAAAGAAAGAAAGAAAGAAAGAAAGAAAGAAAGAAAGAAAGAAAGAAAGAAAGAAAGAAATCTTGCCATTCCCAACAACATGGATGGAATTGGAGAGTATAATGCCAGGTAAAATAATCCAGTCAGATAAAGATAAATACCGTACGATTTCAATCTTATGTGGAATTTCAGAAACAAAATAAATGAACGGGAAAAAAGTGGCAAACCAAAAAACAGACTCTTAACTATATGAACAAATTGAGAGTGGAGAGATGGGTAAAATGGGTAAGGGGGTGGGGTTAAGAATGCGTTTTTTTTTTTTTTTATTTTTTAAGTAATTTCTGTACCCAATGTGGGGCTTGAACTTACAATCCTGAGATCAAGGTCACATGCTCTCCAGACTGAGACAGCCATGCACCCCAAGAGTGCACTTGTCTTGATGAGCACTGAATAATATATAGAATTGTTGGACACTATATCATACACCTGAAACTCATGCAGCACTAGGTTTACACTGGAATTAAAATTAAAAAGATACAACCAGTGAAAAATCTTCATTTATGAATATAGGTCCCCTCTAAGTGATCCAGTCACCTCTCCTATGCAAAAGGAAAGGAACATGGCCATAGAGAAGGACCCAAACCCTTGAGACTAGGCTTTGACAAGCATTTCATGTTTCTGCAACAGAAGGACATTCCTCAACGGATTTTACTCTCATATTAAAATGAACCTACATGGGGCGCCTGGGTGGCTCAGTGGGTTAAAGCCTCTGCCTTCAGCTCAGGTCATGATCCCAGAGTCCTGGGATCGAGCCGCCCCGCATCGGGCTCCCTGCTCGGCGGGGAGCCTGCTTCCTCCTCTCTCTCTGCCTGCCTTTCTGCCTACTTGTGATCTCTGTCTGTCAAATAAATAAACAAAATCTTTAAAAAAAAAAAAATGAACCTACAGTCTTGGAGCATACACAAGACCAGGAAAACCAGAGACAGCAGCTGAGAGGTAATCATCTGGGTCCCTGTTCCCCAGGACTACAAAATCTGAAGGAAACATTCTTCATTTAACAAATGTGTACTGTCTGCTGTGAGCTAGGCTCTGTGCTGGGCTCTCAAGATAGAATGAACAAATCACATGTAGCTCCTGCCCTGCTGGAGCAGACTTATAGTCTAACAGAGATGGAATGAAATTACCACAGAAATACATAATCACAATATGAGATGAGCACCATGAAGATAAATGATGTGACTGATTATGAGATTGAGGGGTTTAGGAAGAGATCTCCGAAGAAGTGACATTTAAGCTGGAACCAAGACAGTAGATCAAAGTTGGGGAGAGGGAGGTCCTAGAATGGGCAGGGGCTTTTTCACCTGAGCTTATTTGCTCCCCTCCTTTAGTAACCACTGTGCCCAACATGGGGCTCGAACTCACGACCCTAAGATCAAGAGTTGCATGCAGAACCAGCCAGGTGCCCCCCATCTGAAAAGCTGAAAGGAAAGCCTGCCAGGAGCAGAGAAAAAGAAAGGCTGAGGAGAAGGCGAGCACTTCCATGTAGGCTCTTCTATGGAATGCAGATTGTATTTTATGATTAAGAGGAACCACTAAAGGATTTTTTAAGCAAGGGAATGCCATGATCAAATCTGTCAAGGAAGACCATCCTGGTTGCTCTCTGATGTACAGATAAGGGAAAGTGAATGGCCAGGAAGGAGGTTGTCACAGTGGTCCACACAAAAGATGGCTGCTTGGGTCACTGTAAAAGAGGCACAAAGGGAGTATTTTGAAGGCAGAGCTGACAGAATTTGGTAATGGTGGGGATGTAGGGGAGAGACACATCTGTAAGTGGGCAAGCAACTGGAACCTCGAACAGAATAATCAAAGCTATTTGCTGTCATGTAGTATGCAAGAGGGGTTGTAACTCGAATCACTCTCTCACTGGCACTTGCCAAGACATGAGCCCATCCAGATAGAGGAAGGGGTGCCTTTTCCAAGTGGTTACTCACAAAAAGCTGCTGCCCACCAAGCTGTGTGTCTGGAGACCTGGACAGAACACTTACCTTCAGAGTCACCAGGGGCCCCCATGGGGGTTACAAGATGTGGCTTTTGTCCTGCTACTCCTAGAATATAAGATTCACGAGGGCAAGGATCTATTCTGTAGGAGCTACCACTCTTAGAACTGCATAACCTGATCAAACTAGTCACAGAAGCACCCAGTCAGCCATAAATAGCCGCAATATATGGGGTCAATTTCTCCCTTTGGTGAGAACAGATGAATACTTATTTATTAAAATACTCCATATTTAGAATAGCCCCTTTCTCTGGCAGTAGAGGTACCCTTGGGTTCATGTGATACTCTCTCAAAACAAAGAATTTCAAAATGATGAGTAAGGGCAAGATGGCTGTCACCCTACGGTAGGTGATTTTTAGACCCTGGAGCAACACCAGCCAAGGCAGCCAAGACTTTGTGTTAGGGCTTCCAACTGTTAAGGACTCATGGGAACCCTGCAGGCAGGGCAAGAGGGGGGTAGCACTGAGCATGAAAACCTGCACAAGTAGCACAGCAACTCCAGGAAGCTCGATCCTGCATCATGGAGAACACTAGGGCAGCCCAAAGGTATCCAACAAACAGTATTATACCCTTATATAGTACCAAATTCATTTTCACTCACTTTCCTGGCTTAAGAGAGGAGAAGCCCATCTTACATCTCAACTCAGGGTTCTACTTTCCTAGTTTCTTTGCAGGTACTCAGAACCTTGGAGAAGCCCACAAGCTTGAAATGAAGCTAGAAACTCCGTAAAATTTTCCCAAGTAAACAGAGGCTCTGAACAAGTCAACCTCCACATGTCTGATACACAACTATTCTTCCTCCCATTCCCAGAAAGCTAAATGTCCAAAGTCTTCCCCATTTGAAGTGGGAAGACAGAAAAAATCTGTCCAAGTCAGTTTACTTTGACCATTTAGTCAATATTCTAGAGCTCACTTTTCTAGGATTAATGCAGATCTCAAATCTAAGAAAATCAGGACAACCACAGAAATACTGGGAGTGTCCCCTTGACTAAAAGCCAGCCTGAGTGCTCATTTTTGTTTGCTTTCATCCTCTATCCCTAGAAGACCCTCAAGCATGGCTCTTTTTATGAATTTCATTTTTTTTTAAGATTTTATTTATTTGACAGAGAGAGATCACAAGAGATGGAGAGGCAGGCAGAGAGAGAGAGAGGGAAGCAGGCTCCCTGCTGAGCAGAGAGCCCGATGCGGGATTCGATCCCAGGACTCTGAGATCATGACCTGAGCCGAAGGCAGTGGCTTAACCCACTGAGCCACCCAGGCACCCCATGAATTTCATCTTTTATTTAAAGATTTTATTTATTTGAGAGAGAGAGAGAGAGAGAGAGAGAACAAGCAGTGGGAAGGAGCAGAGGGGAATAAAGAGGGAGAGAAACAGAGAAAGAAGCAGATCCCCTGCTGAGCAGGAAGCTTGATGTAGGGTTCTATCCCAGGACCCTGAGACCATGACCTAAGCCAAAGGCAGACACAACGGACTGACCCTCCCAGGTGCCCCACTTTTTTTTTTCCCCCAAGACTTATTTATTTGAGGGGGGGATAGAGGGAGAGGGAAAGAATCTCAAGCGGACTCCTCACTGAGTGCTGAGCCTGATGTGGGGCTCAATCCCACACTCCAACATCATGACCCAAGCCAAAACTATGAGTCAGACACTCAGCTGACTGAGCCACCCAGGTGCCCCTGAACCTTTTTTTTTTTTTTTTAAGATTTTATTTATCTATTTGACAGAAAGAGAGATCACAAGTAAGGCGGGGGGGGGGGGCGGGGGAAGCAGGCTCCTTGAACAGAGAGCCTGATGGAGGGCTCAATCCCAGGACCCTGAGATTATGACCTGAGCCCAAGGCAGAGGCTTAACCCACTGAGCCACTCAGGTGCCCCTGAACCTCACTTCTTGATGGTTAGTTCTCATTTGCCCTCCACCCATTTCTTTTTATCTTCAGGGTATGCAAGGCAATAGAGGTCCAAATACTTAGCCTCCTCCTGCCAAACTTAAGAGGCCTATTTTCACGTTTTCTTCTATGGAGGGGGCTTCTCTCTTCATATCTGTAAGAGGAATAGAATTTAATCTGAAAATCGGGGTCATAAATACAAGAGTCAGTATGATTATTCAAAGTTATGTGAAGGAACCCCAACACTCAACATATTAAAACAAGATTTTAACACTTTATTTTTATTGATAAAAAGGTGAAACATACTTAAGTCACCCTGCTATTAAGCTTGTGTATGCCAAAGTTGGCTCTATTTGGAGGAGATTCCTTTAACTCTGGGTTGACAATATGCTATGTCTACAGCAGTAATGAGATGTTTTATTTTGGGGCCAAAGCAGAATACTGTATAAGTAACTGGCAAAGCTTGTTCTTTTCATTTCATTTTTAAAAAGTAATTATCTATGCCCAAGGTGGGGTTTGAACTCAAGACCCCACGGTCAAGAATTGCATGGTTTGACTGAGCCAGTCAGGCTCACCTATCCTTTTCATTTTAAAACTTCACCACCCACCCTGGGGGAAAAAAAAAAAATATATAAATATATATATATATGTTTATAAAAAATAAAATTATTAAAAAAAAAAAAAAAACTTCACCACCCATAGGACACAAAACTAGAATATAATGTCAACCTTTTAGGTACATATAGTGTCACAATGTGTGTGTATCTACATGCTTTGAGAAACGATGGGAAGAATATAATGTTTAAACTTTTATTTACTAAATTATCTATTCTGAAAATGTGCTACTTATATAAAAAAGGGGAAATTACACTGTATTATCTACAGTGACATTCTGAAAACCTATTATTTAACATCTAAATTTCTCACTTGCTTTATAAAGCCCCCTATCAAATCCTTCTTTTCTTTACACCCACATATAACCATTTCTGGACAAATTTGATGTTCTGTGTCCACATTATTCCAGCTTTTTGATCATTACATAATCATTCTTACATTCATCTCAAATCAATTTACTTCATGACTTCTGGAGACCCTTCAAAATATCACCAAAGATTAACCTCATCTTTAAGGAGTACCTACAGATTATGTATAATTGCTTCTTTATCTGATTATATGATTGTGTGCAGGCTGTTGAATGCACACACCTCTTATTCCCTAAGCATAAAAGATTTAGCTCTTTTGTGAAAAATATTCAAAGATTACTTTTTTCAAAAGATCACCAAGCCAAACATTTGGCCATATTTTTATTTACTACATATACTATAAACATATACAATACATGCTACAAAAAAACTTTTTTTTTTTAAATTTAACTGTCAAGAAAGTGTATAGTGTTATAATACAATGGCACATGTTCATATTTTATTTCAAATTGGTCTGCTTACCATCCATTTCATTCCATTAATAGTGAAATGTTACTTAAAGATAATTAAAAATTATCTATTTGCATTATTAACAATAAACAATTCCAACAAATTAATAAGAATTAACCATGTCAAATATTAGTATCCAAAAACTGGGGTTTTGCAGAAATTATATAAAATATAGCAGCCAATTACAGTTTACTTTGCTCTGTGACAATGTACATATGCACTTGAATAGGATTCCAGCATTTGCTTTTGGAAGATACTTATTAGAAGTCCTTTGATCTTATTAAGGTCCAACAACGGCTACACCCAGCCAAATCCAACCCAATAGTTCATATAATGGCTTCGGACAACTGATCATTGAAAAATTCTTATGATTTGGGTAGAGTTGAAGTTCCACTAATATTACATATGATAAAAAGAGACATTACAAGCCAATATCAAAGTCAAAGGCAAAAGAAAATACAAACATTCAAATCTGTTTATGATGACATTTTTCTACAAGTACTTTAGATGTCATACTTTCAGGAAAACGAGATTTTTAATGTGTATTTGGATTTGGATTTTACAGTATCTATGCCCTATTTGAAAATTTAAGAGTAGTCAGAGAGAATTAAGTCTAGTATTGCAAATCTTTTCATTTAATATTATTGAGCACCCACTATGTGCATTGCACTGTGCTAACTTTTAAAAGTTGAATATTAATGTCTTTATCAAGCATTACCTTAGTGTGAGGTAAAAATACATTAAATTAGCGTCAACTCATTAGTTTGCTTGTGGTATGTAATCCTGTGTCAGCTGGCTTCCCTGTGCCATATAAAGAGCTTCTGCATACCCCTCATTCACTCATACAAACACCTGCACACCGACTATGCCAAGCATCGTGCTGGTCACTGGGATACCATGATTTGGTGTATGTTCAAAGAATGCATATTAATCATTAACCTATGTAAAAACAATTAGAAAGATACATTACTTTTCTAAAATGAGGCCCAAAGCAAAACAGAAGGTGTTTCCATGGGTCATATCACACCAGAGACCAGTGAATGCCTTCCTAGACTGGGAACTAACTCTGAAGGTTTCACACTGTAGTCTAAATAGCCTAGATCATTTCTGGTCTCAGAAGTCTGTTCTTGGGAGCACCTGACCCCACATACACCATTCCATACTTAAAAAAGGATTTGTAAACTGAACTGGAACACAATGAAAAAGAGCCAAAAATGAAGGCAGTTGATAATGAAATGCACTTCAAGCACTATTCTGGCCATGTAAAATGAATAATACGTAAGTAATTCATGATTGGTTCAAATGTTTTTCAAAGCACTAACCCTACTCCAAACTCATGTAATTTTAAATTGACTTTTATTTTATACAAGTTGTATATAAAGCAAAGGGCAGAATTTGGCCCTACAACCATCTATGGAATAGTCTAAGTGATTGGTCCTTCCACTCCAAGCAAGTAGAAGCTAAGAATTTCAGAGTCCTCTAACAGGATACCGGCACTCGGGAGAAATGGCCCTGCTGGATCCCATTAGCCAGGAGTCTGTTTAGTTGTGGTAGCAGTGTGAACCTACTATGACCCCTTGAAGGAAGGCGGAAAGCTGGGAGTTTGGGTGTCCACTCAGTGAATCCAATACTGGCTTAAAGCTATGCACTGAATAAAGTGCCCTGCACATCTGCTTGTCATCCAGAAGGTAAAGAAACACTTTTCTTGAGAATGAACCTTTTGGTAGGTTTGGGGGAAAAGAATGACAAGGATTTAAAGAATCCCCAAAAAAAGTACGAAGCATTGACTAGAAAGGAAGACAAATGCCTCTAGTAGTGTCCTCAGAAATCTCAGGATTTGAACTGTCAGAATGAGTCATACAGTGGTCATGTTCAATAAATGAAAAAGCAATCGCACTGGGTACTTACTATTCACCTGGTGCAAGATTACTTCATGGGGGTAGAAGGGAACAGTCTATTGCCATTTGATAGCATCATTTCAAAATGAAAACAAAACCACTGAATAAGTCAGGGTAAGCAGCGTGCAATATTCCTCTCCTGTCCATCAGTTTTCCACAGGCTGATTTGCACTACCTGAGGAAAAGGAGGCAAAATATCCATCCCTTCTGATACACTCAGGCATGGCTGCTACCACCTAAAATTGCCAATTCAGAAGTTAACACATGAGCCCTCCAGTTTCGTACCCTGAAATGGTAAATGAGACTAGAGATGTAGTTCAGTCTAAAAAAGATCACAGGTAACAGAATGCTTATATAAACTAGACTGCTTTGACATCTGTAAGAAAATTATATAGATGACAATCGGAAAAAAAAAAAAAAAAAGATTGTTCCCATCTGTCAGCAAAACTGTTAGTTGAGCTATACTCAGCTGAAGTCCTCATCAGGATTCTGTTGATCCAGCAGACGGACATGTGTGAATGGGAAGTGACCTCGTTTGCCATTACACTCCCCTTCCCACTGACCACTCACATTAATCTTCGTAACCTTTACCAGCTCACCGACCTGCAGGAGGAGAATAAGGAAAGCACTTTATTTCCAGTTATGAATGCAAGCTGAAAAACTCCATTCTCTGGTTAGGCATACCCTGTCCACGTGATTGCTCTAGGGCTGACATTATAGAAATGGCTATTTGTTGCCTCCCAAGCCCCAGCCACCAGACTGATTACTTGTGGTTAGTGCAGGAATAAGGAAGAAGGGATTTCAGCAGTGCAGAACAGAGAGTACAGAAAATAGAAATGATCGTAGAAAATGACACTTTTTTGGAAATGTTAATCATCTCTGGATGAGGAAATACCAACTAGAATGACCCAGTATTCCTTTTCTTGGTACCCACTACCCTTAGGTTCCTGCTTGCCCCATAGCCTGTGGCCCAGGAGGAGAGGTAACCCTACCCTCACTGACATAGGACAGCAGCACAATCCCCCAACCACCTGTGTACATGTATCACTGCCTGCTACTGCTTGCAGACAGAAGGTAATCATGGAATGCAACTTCACTTGGTCTCAGAAAATGAAGTGTTCCTTTCACCTTCCTACCAAGGCAAAGCTTTCCCACCTGGGCAGGTACAGGCTAAAATTCCAAAAGCCCCCATCTTCTTCATCAAACTCTACTTGGCAGGCACTGTCTGCCAGCTCCCCACCTCCACCCTACCATGTACCAACAGACCTTGTTGCTTCCTCAATGCCACTT
Organism: Lontra canadensis; assembly: GCF_010015895.1. Taxonomy (NCBI): domain Eukaryota; kingdom Metazoa; phylum Chordata; class Mammalia; order Carnivora; family Mustelidae; genus Lontra; species Lontra canadensis. The sequence goes on along the minus strand of NW_022631174.1, from coordinate 2,000,916 downwards.
GGTACATATTCATTAACAATAAGGAGACATCATGTTTTTGCTTATATATGAAAAGCTTTTCTTTGCAACATCAACTATAAAGTTTTGACAATCTAGGATATATGTCTATTTTATACATTTAAGACAAAATCAGGCTGATGAATGTATTCATCTTGTGGCAAAATACTGAACAATGGTGAGGTAAGTGGTGAGATACTGGACTAAAGAACTTTATCCTTTGATCATCAACATCTGAGTTCTGAGGCTACAAGAGCTTTTTTTTTTTTTTTTTAAAGATTTTATTTATTTATTTGATAGAGACACTGCGAGAGGTAACACAAGCAGGGGGAGTGGGAGAGGGAGAAGCAGGGAGCCCGATGTGGGGCTATCTGAAAGTTCCAGGACCCTGGGATCATGACCTGAGCTGAAGACAGACACATAACGACTGAGCCACCCAGGCGCCCCTACAAGAGCTTTCTAAGCATAACTACTCATTTGGTTTCATTAAGTTAGTAACTACTACTTACTGAACTTGCACTAAGCACTATAAAGGATTGTTTTTTTTTTTAAGATTTTATTTATTTGACAGACAGAGATCACAGGTAGGCAGAGAGGCAGCCAGAGAGAGAGGAAGGGAAGCAGGCTCCCTGCTGAGCAGAAAGCCTATGCGGAGCTCGATCCCAGGACCCTGGTATCATGACCTGAGCCGAAGGCAGAGGCTTTAACCCACTGAGCCACCCAGGTGCCCCCGATTTTTTTTTTTTTTTTTTAAGATTTTATTCATCTATTTGACAGACAGAGATCACAAGTAGGCAGAGGCAGGCAGAGAGAGAGAGGGAAGCAGACTCCCTGCCGAGCAGAGAGCCCGATGTGGGGCTCGATCCCAGGACCCTGGGATCATGACCTGAGCCGAGGGCAGAGGCTTTAACCCACTGAGCCACCCAGGCGCCCAAGGATTTTTTTTTTTAAATAGGCTCCATGCACAACGTGTGGCTGGAACTCAAGAGACCAAGTATTGCATGCTCTACTGATTGAGCCAGTAAGGTACACCTACTGTACAGAATATTTTATATAAATTATTTTGTAGTCATTATAATATCCTTGTAAGACACAAATTTTTTCATTTTATAGATGAAAAAACCAAGGTTCAGAGAAATTACAGACATACCTGAGGTCACACAGCCACTAGCAGGGCTGGAATTTGAGCTCAGAAGTATCAGCTCCAATGCCAATTTATAATTTATGTTCTATCATAGCAAGAACTTTCAACTACTGGCCAAACTCCACTCTAGGACCAAGGCCTTCTGTAAAAACTAGCTTGATATCACTCAGAGGACAAACAGCTTGCCTACTGACCTGTCTATAATTTCCTAAGGAACTATCTGAAAACCACAAAAGCCTAAGGTGGTTGTGGGTGTCACAGGATGCTGAGAAAAGGAAGACAGAAACTAGAGAATATCTTACATAAAAGGGATAAGAAGAGTGAGAAAAGGCAGCAGCTCCATCTGCTGATGTTGTGAAGATTAAGGCTGACATGGTAAGGGGAGAAGAAAGGATGATACTGCATTCCCATCCAGTCCCTACAGGGTGCTAGCTCCAGGGTTCTTTATTATCAGCAATCCTCTAATTCAAAGTTCCTGAAACCTAAGCAAGTCAACCATGACAAGTCAAGATCTTCCTAGTCTTTTGGGGAGAGGAAGACCAGGACCTCAAAGCAAAAATATCCTAGCAAGTAAAAACAATCTGAAAGTTTGTCTTATACCCCCCAATTCTCGTTCTCAGACTTCTTTTTTTAAGTAAACTCAATGCCCAATGTGGGGCTCAAACTCACAACCCCAAGCACAAGTGTTATGCTCTACCAACGTACCGGGCCAGTCAGGCACCCCATGAGTTCTAACTTTATTTTACCAGCTCCTTTTTTTTTTTTTTTTTAAGAATTTGTTTATTTGACTAAGAGAGAGCGATCTCAAGTAGGCAGAGAGGCAGGCAGAGAGAGATGGGGAAGAATGCTCCCTGCTGAGCAGAGAGCCCAATGTGGGGCTCGATCTCAGGACCCTGAGACCATGACCTGAGCTGAAGGTAGAGGCTTAACCCACTGAGCCACCCAGGTGCCCCCTTTTTTAAAAAACTCTTGCAGTGTTGTACCAGGAACAACATCGACCTGATAACATCTGACTACTCTATAGTGCATTTTCCTTGTTTCTAACCTGTCAACTATCCTTGACTGTCTCCCCACCCCCACACCCCCCACACCCTGCACACCCCAGGTGGAATTAATGTCACCACACTGCTAGCCCCTTCCTATGTTAAGGTCAATTGTATGAAGTGCAGTACTTCATTCCCCCATTTTAGTATTTATTTATATTTTGTTTTTTAAAAAAGACTTATTTGTGCTAATATTTATAAGTGCGAGAGAGCACCCAAAGGGGAGAGGCAGAGGGGAAGGAGAGGGAAAGATTCTCAAGCAGACTCCTTGCTGAGCACGGAGCACGAAGCAGAGTTTGATCTCAAAACCCTGAGACCACGACCTGAGCTGAAACCAAGAATCAGACACTTAACCAACTGAGCCACGCAGGCATCCCTGTACTTTCCATTAAAACACTTACGTCACGCTAAGTGCTATTCTGAAAGCTGGACCCAGAATAATGAAGTCCCTAACCTTAAGAAAAATGGTTGGGGGATGTGTATGCTCACATAGTCATGTCAAAAATTTAAATTGCCACTCATGTTAGGTTCCTCTCTAGACAGGGACAAAGGGGCCAATTTAAGAAGCTGGTTTGAGGGGTGCCTGGGTGGCTCAGTGGGTTTAGCCTCTGCTTTCGGCATGGATCATGGTCTCAGTGTCCTGGTATCAAGTCCCACATTGGGCTCTCTGCTCAGCAGGGAGCCTGCTTCCCTCTCTCTCTGCCTGCCTCTCTGCCTTCTTGTGATCTCTGTCAAATAAATAAACAAAATCTTAAAAAAAAAAAAATAGGGGCACCTGGGTGGCTCAGTCGTTAAGTGTCTGCCTTTGGCTCAGGTCATGATCCCAGGGTCCTGGGTTTGAGCCCCACATCAGCCTCCCTCCTCGGTGGGAAGCCTGCTTCTTCCTCTCCCACTCCCACTGCTTGTGTGCTCTCTCTCGCTGTGTTTCTGTCAAATAAATAAAATCTTTAAAATAAATAGATAGATAAATAAAAATAAAAAGAAGTTGGTTTGACAGGGCACCTGACTGGTTCAGTCAGTAGAGCATGTGACTCTTCATCTTGAGGTAGTGAGTTCAAGCCCTACACTGGGTGTAGAGCTTATTTCGGTCTGGAGGTGAGGGGGTGAAGCTAGTTTGACAAGATCCCAGCTAACATCTGCCATTTTCATTTCTTTTTCTTTTCTTTTTTTTAAAGATTTATTTATTTGCCAGAGAGAGAAACAGTGAAAGAGAGAACACAAGCAGGGGGAAGTGGGAGAGGGAGAAGCAGGCTTCCCACTGAGCAGAGAGCCCGATGCGGGACTCAGTCCCAGGACTCTGAGATCATGACCTGAGCCGAAGGCAGCGGCTTAACCCACTGAGCCACTGAGGTGCCCCAGCTGCCATATCTAAATCCATCATTTTATTGATATTAAAGACACACAAAAGGTACATGAGGGAACATTCTGGAGTGTTGGAAATGTCCCATACTTTCATCTGGATAGTTATACCATAGGTACATACACATGTAAACTCCAAGCTATATATACTCACGATCAGTACTTTTTACCGAAAGATTGATTTCTTATCTAAATGAAAAAATGGGGGGTGCCTGGGTGGCTCAGTGGGTTAAGCCTCTGCCTTCAGCTCAGGTCATGCTCTCAGGGTCCTAGGATCGAGCCCCACATCGGGTTCCCTCTCTCTGTCAAATAAATAAAATCTAAAAAAAAAAAAAAGAAATGAAAAGATCGGACACCCAGGTGGTTCAGTGGGGTAAGCATCTGCATTGGAATCAGGTCATGATCCCAGGATCTTGGGATCAAGTCTGCATCAGGCTCCCTACCCAGTGGGGAGTCTGTTTCTCCCTCTTGCTCTCTCTGGAATAATAAATAAATAATCTTTTTTTAAAAAACTGAAAAGGGGTGCCTGGGTGGTTCAGTGGGTTAAAGCCTCTGTCTTTGGCTTGGGTCATGATCTCAGGGTCCTGGGATCGAGCCCCATGTCGGGCTCTCTGCTCAGCGGGGAGCCTGCTTCCCCCCCCCACGCCTACTTGTGATCTCTGTAAGTAAATAAAATCTTAAAAAAAAAAACTGAAAAGATGAAAAAAAAATTGGTTGTATTTTATCTAGATTTTCTAGGTGTTTTTTAGAAGCTGATTCTTCAGGGGGCACCTGGGTGGCTTAGTCAGTTAAGCGTCCAACTCTTGATTTCAGATCAGGTCATGATATCAGAGTCGTGGGACTGACCCCATGTGTGGCTCCAAGCCCAGCAGGGAGTCTACTGGAGATTCTCTCCTTCTCCCTCTACCCCTCCCCCTGCTCACATGTATGCACATGGGCTCTCTCTAAAATAAATAAATAAATCTTAAAAAAAAAAAAAAAAGAAAAGAAAAGAAAAGATGGTTCTTTAGGATATATCCTTAAGCCCACCATTCTACTTGATACCAAAATCTGGTAAAGGTTTAAACACTTCTTTTTCTCTCAATGCTGTATTGTCTTTATTTTTAAGCATTTAAAATGCTATCTCAAAATGCATCCTAGAGAGCTCTAAGAAGCAAGGGTAGGCTGACTAGATTAGCCTCTTGCTGATACCAGTACCACAGAACCACACCAGGCTTCTCCACAAGCAGAATGGAGCCTGCTGATTTGCCTTCAGACTTTTCTTCTTTCCAAGTTCTAAGGGAGAAACAATAGGGGTTCCTACAGTGCAAGATGTCACTGGCGGGGAGGGGGTGATTTTGTACAGATTAGACCTTTGGAAAACATCAGAGCCATCTCCAATGTACATGGTCTCTTGGTTCTACTCTACAGGGGCTCAGGAACACCACACCATATTCTGAAATCCAAAATCTTTTTTTACAGTTGATTAGATTCTTGGCAGATAGGCCCAAACATCAGGGGGTGAAAACAAAAGCTATGCCATAACTCTGAAATGATTCTAACTTTTTTAAAATTCTGATTTTTAAATGGATGGAAAAGTTGTAAGCTGTCAACTGGGCTAATTAACCTATCCAAAGTGGCCTTAAAGTACAAATACTTCGAGGAAGACCTTATTAAAATTAAAGAACCCTTTGTATCCTTTGGAGTCTTTCTCTTGAAATACTCAAAAGCACATGGGGACTCATGGAGTCAAGGAAAGACAAATCCCAGGGGCACCTGGGTGGCTCAGTGGGTTAAAGCCTCTGCCTTTGGCTCAGGTCATGATCCCAGGGTCCTGGGATCAAGCCCCATGTCGTGCTCTCTGCTCAGTGGGGAGCCTGATTCCTCCTCTCTCTCTGCCTGCCTCTCTTGACTACTTGTGATCGCTGTCAAATGAATAAATAAAATCTATTAAAAAAAAAAAAAGGAAAAGAAAAGACAAATCCCAAAGGCAACATGACTATCCTTGGATCACATGAGGCCCAAGTGCTTCCATCGTTTGGAAGAATAAATGGCTGTCAAGCCTGGCAGGTACGAGTTGGGGAAGTGCAGGAGGGGACAGGGCAGTCTGAAAACACAGTACTACACTCAGGGCAATTCTTTCTCCAAGTTAGAAACAAAGCAAGAATTCACACTCCTCCTCCAGGTAGGCAACAACCCAGAAACACAGAATTCCCAAGGCCAGACCAGGGTGGGTGAAGGGGGCATATATGGGTTTGAAGCTTGGCAAACTATTTCAAAGATGGAGAAAGAAAAATGGAGTATCTGCCCCAGAAATATTATAATCTCAAGATACAAACAAATGTACTGCAGTGAGTGTAGTAGTAACTGTAATTCTAACACTATGGATTTCAAAATTCAAGTTAAGATGGAAAAAAACCCTAATTTGTCTATCATCGAACAAGAAAGACCTTATTAAGGATTTGAAGCACAAGGCAGTTAAACTTTCTTTTTATGAGGCAGACCCTACTACCACCTCGTAAAGAAGAGACAGTGAGGACCCTTTCACTGAGGTACTATGATATTATCCTCTCAGTTTCTCACTTCCTGATCCTGTATTACATCCTTAGGAGCAAGTCTGCAAGTCAATCATGGCATCATCTCTAAAGAGGACTGAATGTTGGTACTTCCGTTCTTTCACTCCTAGGGAACTTGATGAAAACTGGTTTCTTCCCTAGCTCTGAGTAGTTCCCAGAATAAATCACAATCTTGGTAAATAGGTAATCAAATCTACAGTTGGTTCAGGAGCCAAAGATTACTCAACTGATATTCACCAGTAAGGTCCCATGATAGCAAGAATGAAATTGGAACCCAAACAGCATTCATTTTTGGTAGTCCTTAAACAGGAGACATTAGGGATCTGTGTGACCTCCTTCGCTGGTGTAACCCCAGGTGACTACCCTCTAGTTTCTGTCCCTACCATCTAAGAGTTGCCAGTGTTCCTCTGATCCTGACTTGCTGCAGGATTCCAACGAGCTCAGGACAGGAAACATAAACAAATTCATAAAAATAGAGCAAGGAAAAACACAGAGAGAGAGATGGATACAGAGACCTTACCCTGAAACATTTTCAAACACACCAAGAACACATTTAGTTAATATTTCAAGATTTGGCTGAAGGAGAATAAAAGTTAAGAAGATGACAGCAATCTAAAACAGAGGGTCCACAAACTACGGCCCATGAGCCAAATTCAGCTGGCTGTCTGTTTTTGTAAACAGTTCTATTAGAACACAACAAGCTCATTTGTTGTTTTGTCTATGGCTGTTTGGTTACAATGACAGTTAAGTGGTTGTGACAAAAACTGTATGGCCTATAAAGTCCTTTACTGAAAAAGTCTGCAGATCCATGATCTAAGGAATAGGTAATATTTAGGATGCATCTATAGCCTTTCAAATGAATGGAAACAAATGAGAACAATTCAGCTTTAATGACTCACTTGCCTCAGAAATAGACTGAAACAAGCATGGGCTGTATTGGTAGAAAATGGCAGGTCTTTGAGATTTACCTGGTAGGCTTCCAGGTGAAGAGAAAAAGCATCCCAATAAATCTTGGAAAATAGGTCTCACCCTAGTTCTCTAGTCCAGGTAAGAAAAGATCTTCTCTAGCTCAACAGCTGATAATGCCTAAAACTAAGTTCCCTATCCCCCTGGTGCAAGTTGGGGAGATAACTACATATACTAGGTACATTTCCAGCTAAACTAACACAATGAACCTGCCCAAGGTTCCCAAACTGCAGTGTCAGAGGCATTGCAGCAAATTCAGACGATGCCATGAAATCTTTAAAATTTTGAGGGAAACAGTAATACTTGACATATATCATGCCATGTGAACCACTAGCTCCAGGCAGTTGACAATTTCTACATGAGATTTCTACATGGCGTCCCAAGTTATTAGGATATAAATATTTAATTTATCTGTATACCTATCTACCTAATCAGCGCAAATGTTAACTATTTCTTTTGGCCTAGGACACTGTGAAATATTACTGAGACACTAAAGGTGTTATGAATCAAGAAAGTTTGGAACCTCTGGACTATACTCCTGTGTTGATAGCAAGTTCCCCAAAAGCAGAGATATCCAAATAAATGCTTAAAAATCATCCGTGAAGGAGTGCCTGGGTGGCTCAGTTGGTTAAGTGGCTGCCTTCGGCTCAGGTCATGATTCCAGGATCCTGGGATTGAGTCCTGCTTTGGGTTCCCTGTTCAGCAGAGAGCCTGCTTCTCTCTCTCCCTCTGCCCGCTGCTCTGCTTACTTGGGCTCTCTATCTCTCTGTCAAATAAATAAGTAAAAATCTTAAAAAAATAAATTATCTGTGAAGATACCAGAAGGCCTGCCTTTAACTACAGTCTAGGTCAGTTTACTTCCAAGGTACTTTCCAATTGAGATTCTATGAGCTGAAATAAAGGTAATGTCCAAGGATGGAAAAGCAGACATCTCTCTCAATGAACGATACAGAAATCTTTAGCTATAATTCCAGAAAAAGACAAATTGACACAGGAAGAACTTGCCACTTGTGTTCTTGCACTTTCCAATCTCATTTTTTTTTTTTCCTAACAAAGGGAAAAGTGGGGTCTTTACTCCAAATTCCTATGCATAGGTCAAAAGGCCTAACCAACTTGGGTTTTATAGAGTACCACATGAGAAGATTAAGAGTTGATGTAGCCACTAATGCATATTATCAGGGACCTAAAGCACTTTACAACCTTTCCCATCTGTGTCGAGGAACAGGTCCAAGCCTAAGAACACCTGAGTAGCTCCATGATGACTCTAAAGTCTTATCGTCTATCAAAGGCCAAATGCCAGCTTGAATCAAAGAATGTAAGTTATCTGATTAGTGCATTTAAAAGTAATGTGATTGTTCTGGATAGTCTACAGAGGCATTAAAAAAGTTTAACACCTGCAGTTCACAAGATTTGTACTATTCCAGCTCCTAAGGAGCCATTAAACAAAAAATGAAAGCTGCCTCTGCACTATTCTAGTGTTATTTGCAGTATTTCTTATTCAAAACATTCAGCATATCTGCATGTTTAAAATCTTGGAAACTCCAGAATGGAACAGATGGTATCTGATTTAGTTATACTCCCCCGGAAATGACTGACTGACCCATAGAACTATAGTGGGTAGAGGAATACCCCTCCTTTGGTTAGCTGGAATCAATCCCTACTTTCTACAGCCTTCATCTCTACTACAGAAATCTGATGGGTAGACAAAAAGGAAATATCTAATAACTTATTTTCTACTGTGGTTATGGCAGTATGGGGGGCTGTGGTTATGGCAAATGTACCAATGCAGAAAAATTCATCTTTAAGGTGAGGGCAGGTGGCTCTTGAACCTCATTTTTTAAGATTTATTTTTTAAGTACAGAAATCCTTTCTTCAAACAAAATCTTAGAGAGATCCAAATATGTAATACAGTTAAAAATAGAATTGCTTTGGTTGAAGCAAGAGAGGGAACACAGAGCCTTACACCCTTGGTGTCCCCCCTCTCCTGAGGGATACCGAGAAGCAGTCGTTAGTCTAACACAGTATCTCCAGAGCCCTACCCAATTCTAAAATGCAATGATTCTAATTTATCAACTTCAAGTTAAGTGTAAAATTCCACTAAAATGTAGTGTAAAATGTAGACCAGTGAAACTAGGTCATTCATAACCATGAATGTTTTGTTTAACCAGAATGGTCAGACCAGAACACCACAGCCTCCTACTCTTATCTCCCAGTGTCACCTCAATAGGGATAAGGCATCAGCTCTTATAAAAACCCAGAGATAGGGAAGAAGAGCTGTAGACAACTGTGTCCTGTACAGCTGTACTGTACTGACTGCACAACTGTCCTCGCACACAGTCCCACTGCGGATACGCTGCCAGTGAAGCCACATAAAACCTATACTGAGGAGGGCAGCAGCGTGGTTATAAAGCAGTAAGAGTCACAGACTGAACCGAGCATGGTAGAGAAGGCGCCACAGTGGATTTGGGTTCATCCTATCTCTACCTCCAAATAGACTAAACAATCCAATCTGTCTAAACATCAGTTCTTTTTACATAATAAATAAAGATACCGAAGGTCCTTTCCTGCTCTAAAATTCTACGATGCTAAATGGACACATTTTTAAGTACGTAAGGTATTATTTTTTTTAAAGATTTTATTGATTTATTTGACAGAGATCACAAGCAGGCAGAGGCAGGCAGAGAGAGAGGAGGAAACAGGCTCCCTGCCGAGCAGAGAGCCCGATGTGGGGCTTGATCCCAGGACCCTGAGATCATGACCTGAGCTGAAGGCAGAGGCTTTAACCCACTGAGCCACCCAGGCGGCCCAAGTACATAAGGTATTATAAAGCTATTACTTTGGGGTATATGTTTTAACCTGAAGGAGGCCATCTTTAGCAATCAACAAATGTGGCTCAAAATCAGTATCTAACCAAAAAACAAAACTTACTGAAATCACCTATTTATTTCACAAGATTTATGTTTCACAAGGGAGAGCAGCTCAACCATTCCTGAGCATTGTAGCCTCTAATCAAGGCAGGCATCATTAAAAAAAAAAAACAGTTCTCTCTGGGCGCCCAGGTGGCTCAGTTGGTTAAGTGGCTGCCTTCAGCTGGGGTTGTGATCCCAGGGTTCTGGGATCGAGTCCCATATGGGGCTCCCTGCTCAGCGGGGAGCCTGCTTCTCCCTCTGTTCGTGCTCTCTCTCTCTCTCAAATAAATAAATAAATAAATAAAAAACAGGGGCGCCTGGGTGGCTCAAGGGCTTAAGCCACTGCCTTTGGCTCGGGTCATGATCTCAGGGTCCTGGGATCGAGGTCCACGTCGGACAGACTCAGTGCTCGGTGGGGAGCCTGCTTCCCCCCTCTCTCTGCCTGCCTCTCTGCCTACTTGTGATTTCTCTATAAAATAAATAAATAAAATCTTAAAAACAAAACAAAACAGCTCTCTTTAAGAAAGAAATGCAGGGCAGCTGGGTGGCTCAGTTGGTTAAGTGTGGCCTTCGACTCAGACTGTGATCCCAAGTCCTGGGCTAGAGTCCTGCATTGGACTCCCTGGTCCACAGGGAGCCTGTTTCTCCCTGTCTCTGCTCTCATGAATAAATAAGTAAAATCTTTTTTCTTTTTTAAAGATTTTATTTATTTATTTGACAGAGAGACAGATAGTGAGAGAGGAAGAAGCAGGCTTCCCGCCAAGCAGGGAGCCCCATGTGGGGCTTGATCCCAGGACTCTGGGATCATGACCCGAGCCGAAAGCAGATGATTAACGACTGAGCCACCCAGGAGTCCCTAAGTAAAATCTTAAAAAGAAAGAAAGAAAATGCAGGGGCACCCGGCTGTCTCAGTTGGTAGACCATGTAACTCTTGGTCTTGGGGTTGGGTTAATTTAACCCCGCACTGGATGTAGCGATTACTTAAAAATAAAATCTTAGGGACTCCTGGGTGGCTCAGTTGGTTAAGCATCGGACTCTGGCTCAGGTCATGGTCTTGAGGTCCTGAGATGGAGCCCTGAGCAGCGCCCCTCACTCAGCAGGAAGTCTGCTTGTCTCTCTCCCTCTGCCCCTCCCCCTGCTCATGCTCCCCTCCTCTCTCAAATAAAATCCTTAAAAAAAAAAAAAAAAAAAATGAAGGGGCACCTGGGTGGCTCAACTGCTTATGTCCAACTCTTGATCTAAGCTCAGGTTTTGATCTAGGGTCATGAGTTTGAGCCCCACATTGAGCTTACTTAGGAAAAATAAAAATAAAAAAATAAAAAGGGAGGGCACCTGCGTGGCTCCATTGGTTAGCATCCAGCTTTTGATTTAGGCTCAGGTCATGATCTCAGGGTCCTGGGAATGAGCCCTACATCAGGCACGGGGCTTGGCATAGTCTGCTTCTCTCAATCTCCCCTCATACTCATGCACATGAGCTCTCTAATAAACAGATGTTGTATCTCTGGAGTGCCTGGGTGGTTCAGCCGGTTAAGGGTCTGCCTTCAGTTCAGGTCATGATCCCAGCATCCTGGAATCAAATCCTGCGTCAGGCTCCATGCTCAGTGGGAAGTCTGCTTCTTTTTTCCCTTGCTCATGTGCTCGCTCTCTCTCCCTCTCTCTACGATAATAAATGAAATCTTTAAAAAAAAAAAAATAGATGAATCTTTTAATAAAGGAAGAAGGAAAGAAGGAAGGAGGGAGGGAAGGGAATGCAAATGGAAACAAAAATTAATGTCATGACTATTGTTTCCTGGCTGTTAGCTGGCTTATTTCATGACTGCTAGTTTTCATACTCCAGCCCAGTGCTAACAAGGTCTGCAAAAGGGTGCCTGGGTGGTTCAGTGGGTTAAGCCTCTGCCTTCAGCTCGGGTCATGATCTCAGGGTCCTGGGATCGAGCCCTGCATCGGGTTCTCTGCTCAGTGGGGAGCCTGCTTCCCCCCCACCCCCCGTCTCTGCCTGCCTTTCTGCCTACTTGTGATCTCTCTTTGTTTGTCAAATAAATAAATAAAATCTTAAAAAACAAAACAAAACACAAGGTCTGCAAAAAATGTCAGGAATCCCATCTGCCATATGCACAGCACCATGTTGGATGTTGATATCATGTGAACTTAAATGAAAACACAAGGCAAGAAACTTGTTTTCATTATCCTGCAAACTCAGAGTGGTGGAAATAATGGTGTGACCTATAATTTCATTTCTTATCAGAGACATGATACTTTTAAGTCACAACGCGATCTCAAAAAACAAGCACTATAAAAATACATTTTTCAGTCAAACCTCTAAGACTCAACTAGCCTTCTTTGCAGCCACTATCCAGAATGTAAAAGAAAATTTTCAAATCCAGTAATATCAGAGACTGGCTCAAATAAATCCCAGTTTATTCTGTAGGCTAACACTTCTACTTAGGCAGAAGGCAGCTTTACTCCCACTGTGTGAACACGACCCAAAGGAAACAGCACTTAGAGATTTCAGTTTATAAAAATACACTTTTGCTCCTTCTCTGCTAGTCTGAGCTCACGTAACTTCAGCCTGTACTTATGAAAGTTAGCTACTTACTTACATTCAAGTTCTATCAGTAGGTTCTGAAAGATGGCATGCCACTTTTGTACAAGCTTTTACTCTGAACCACTAGCTCTGTGTATCTCAGGGAGGGAGGGAGGGAGGAGAGAAGAGACAAAGCTGTGAATGTTAAAGAGAGGAATAAAGGAATGGACCCAATGCAATAGTTGACCAGAGGAGACAGACTACCAAGCACAACTATTCGCCGTAAAAGGCAGGAATTTACTCCTCAGGAGGAACCGGCTTCCTCGCTGTAAAATGTACCAAACAACAAAAAACAAGTAAACCTGCTGTTCCTTGGAACACACAGTTTTGGGTATGGATCTTTTCTCACCTGTTCTATGCTTTACTGTTCCTCCTGAATTCTTACTTTATAAACAAAAGCAGTCAATGGTAAGAACTCTATGCCCTCTAAAGAAAAAACATGTTTTTTGTGGGAAAATTCCATTTAAGTGCTTTGACAGAGCCCACCTTATTTTAGACATTGATAAACAGAAAGAATCAGAGTAGAAGGTAGATGAGAAAAAAATATTTTAGGTTAATTCCTGTGAATTCAGGTAGTGTTATCAAAGAAATCAAAGTATGTTTAGTAGATCAATCAAAACATTCAGTTATACAATTTTAAGCTTACTTATTCCAAAATAGGTTTTCTACAAAAAAAGAAAACCCAACATTAATGCCAAAATCAGTACTTAATGGTTCAACATCTACAACATCACAATGCTGATGTTTGTATTCAGCATTCCTACAAAGCTCTAAGAGGTGTGAAAGGGAGACCCTGTAGCAGATCTCTTCTTTCTACATTTTGCACATTATGTACCTCCAAAGCCAAGGCTGTCTTGTCGTAGGCATTAGGGACTCGCTTCTGGATTACCCTGGCATAAATGGGCCCATTCTGGAGGTTAGGGAGCGGAGTGTTGACGCTGGGTTGGGCATAGGGCCCAGGCTCCGGCCCACCCAGTGGCTGTGGGTGGGAACCCTCCTGGTTACCTCCAATCAGGGCCGATACTGAGGCGGAGGCAGGTCTATACTTCTCGACGTAAGGGACTGGAATCATCCCCCTCTTGCCTTCGCTGTCCTCTGCATTCCACCACTGCTCTTCAGGCTTATCCCGGATTCTCAGGATGTCTCCTTTCTTAAAGGGAAGATCTTCTTCATCATTCCCATTAAAGTCAAAGAGGGCTCGCACATACTCTGCCTCCTCCTGCCTGAGAATCACTCCACTACCCTGCCTGGATCTGGAAACTGGTTCTATCAATGTTGTAGTGTCCAAATAATGTATTTTGTAGAATTCCAGTAAAGCAGGCAATGAATCAAACTCTTGATCTCCTATTCGGAGTCTGGAGGGGCTCACCCCTGGAAAAAAACAGAGCAGGCTATTATTTAAAGATATATTACAAAGGAGATGAAATGCAGATTTTAACCATTTCCTAAACACATTTACTCAATACTAAATCAGAAAAAAAGTCTAGAAAGGATAACCCCTCTCCTTATGGTAAACTGAAAATCATACTCTAGTTAAAACATACCCTAAAAAGATGCCCATCACCACCTGCAGCAGAGATGGAACAGAAGGCCTTAACAGACCAGGCCAGTCAGGGCCTGCTTTCATACTGGATCAAAGACAAAGCAACATGGAGACTTTTTTGTTCATTCTCCCAAAATGTTCTGTGCTATCCCATTTACAGAGTAGCATAAGGTTCAAGGCTTTGTTGTAATCTTCTTTTCAACCTCAGGAAATGTAGCAACTCTCCTTTTTCATAGGTCCCAGTAGCTTTTCCAAGAAGAGTTGGGGAGAACTTGCCATCTATCTACACCAGGCTCATACATTCCTTCTCTTCACATCTAGAATGTACAATTCCTAACAAAAAAAAAGATTTTTTGCTTGTTTGTTTGTTTTTTTAAGTGAGTTCTATGCCCAATGTGGGGCTTAAACTCACAACCCTGAGATCAAGGGTTCCATGCTCTAGTAACTAGGCCAGCCAGGCACCCTCAATTTCATTTCCGACAGCCACCAAAACGAACAAACAAACAAAAAACCTTAATTAGGCAAAAGAACCAAGCAGTCTAAAAAGAGAAACCAGGAAGCTAACTGCTTAACAATCAATTCCCAAGGTCTGCACTGAAATAAAACATGTAAACCACATTGCTCCCTCAGGTCATGAAAAACAGTAAATAAGGATGCCTGAAAAAATAAAGTGTTAAAATTCTCAACCTCTGGGGGCACCTGGCTGGCTCAGTCAGCAGAGCATGCAACTCTTGATCTTGGCATTGTAAGTTCCAGCCCTACATTGGGTGTAGAGATTACTTAAAATCTTAAAAAAATAATAATAAATTAAATTAAATTAACATAAAATTCTCAACCTCTTATGACACGCTAGGGTCATTCACATAATGCAAAGGTGTGTATGGCCCTAGATACAGAGGGCATGCTTCCAAATGTGTTCCTGGGGGGGGGGGTATAGCTCAGGCATTGAGCATCTGACTGCAGAATATTTTCCCTCTCTATCCCAAGATTCTAGAACTGAAAGATATTAACATGCATCAGTTCAAATGAAAAAGTTTCTAGTGACAAATACACCTTTTTTTTTTTATTTAAGATTTTTATTTATTTGACAGAGAGATCAAAAGTAGGCAGAGAGGCAGGGTAGCGGGGTGGGGGAAGCAGGCTCCCTGCTGAGCAGAGAGCCCAATGTGGGGCTCGATCCCAGGACCCTGAGATAATAACCTGAGCTGAAGGCAGAGGCTTAACCCACTGAGCCACCCAGGATCCCCAGAAATATACCCTTTAACTTACACTCTGCTAAGCACCAAAATAACAAATCATCTTTATTGGATTTTTTTACCTTTTGGTTTCCTGATAAAGTAATAAAATAAACAGAAAACTGTTTTTTGCAGAGCTTTTTCTTCTTTTTCTTAAAGATTTTTTTTAGTTATTTGACAGAGATCACAAGCAGGCAGAGAGGCAGGCAGAGAGAGGAAGGGAAGCAGGCTCTCTGCCGAGCAGAGAGCCTGATGTGGGGCTCGATCCCAGGACCCTGAGACCATGACCTGAGCCGAAGGCAGAGGCTTAACCCACTGAGCCACCCAGGCGCCCCTGCAGAGCTTGTTTTTTTTAATCACCCTTAACCCACAATTCAGCATTAAGTTATAACCTCCCAAATTTGAATATGTGTGTGTGTGTATACAAGTATGTCATAAATATATACAAGTGTTTTATAGTTAGGTAATACAAATTTTTTATCTTGCCTTTTTTTCTTATAAAATAAAAAGATTTTATTTTTATATAATAAAAATTTTCTCATCTCTGCATGAACATGACTTTTTTTTTAAAAATATTTCATTTATTTGAAAGAGAGATTATAAGTAGGCAGAGAGAGGGAGAAGCTCTCTCAGCAGAGAGCCGGATGCGGGGCTCGATCCCAGGACTCTGAGATCATGACCTGAGCCGAAGGCAGAGGCGTAACCCACTGAGCCACCCAGGCGCCCCATGAACATGACTTTTAATAGCTTTAAAGTATTCTTAACTTTTCACTAGAGAAAATGCTATTATGAGCATTTTTGTTCTTATCTATTAGCGAGTTTTTTTTTTTAATTCCATTAGAATAAATTCCTTGAAATGCACCCGCTGGATCAAAGGGTAAGAACATTAAAGTTTATGTTGCCAAATTGCCCTCCAAAAGGTCTGTACGATTTTCCACTGCCACCACTGATCTATGAGTTCCCACTTTCTCCATATCCTTGCCAAAACAGCATTTTAAAAAGCATTGCAAAGGACACCTGGGCAGCTAGTTGGTTAAGCATCTGCCTTTGGCTCAGGTCATAAACCCAGGGTCCTGGGATTGAGTCCCATATCAGGCTCCCTCTTTAGTGGGGAGCCTGCTTCTCCCTCTGCCAGCCATCCCCACTGCTTGTTCTCTGACAAAATTTTTTTTTTAAAGATTTTATTTATTCATTTGACAGAGAGAGATCACAAGTAGGCAGAGAGCCAGGCAGAGAGAGAAAGGGAAGCAGGCTGCCCGCTGAGCAGAGAGCCTTATGCGGGTCTCGATTCCCGGACCCTGAGACCACAACCTGAGCCAAAGGCAGCAGCTTAACCCACTGAGCCACCCAGGTGCCCTGAAATATAAATTCTTAAAAAAAAAAAAAAAAAGAGAGAGAGAGGCGCCTGGGTGGCTCAGTGGGTTAAAGCCCCTGCCTTCGGCTCAGGTCATGATCCCAGAGTCCTGGGATCGAGCCCCGCATCAGGCTCTCTGCTCGGCAGGGAGCCTGCTTCTGCCTCTCTGCCTACTTGTGATCTCTATCTGTCATATAAATAAATAAAATCTTTAAAAAAGAAAAAAAGAAAGAAAAATTACTGACAATTTGGGATGCCTGTGTGGCTCACTCCATTATGTGTATGCCTTCAGCTCAGGTCATGATCTCAGGGTCCTAGGATCTGATCTAACATCGGGCTCCCTGCTCATCAGGGAGTCTGTTTCTCCCTCTCCCTCCACCCCTCCCCCGGCTCATAGGCTCTCTCTCATTGACTATTTATTTATTTTTAAGATTTTATGTATTTGAGAGAGTCAGAGATAGCAACAGAGAGCATAAGCAGGAAGGAGAGAGAGAAGCAGGCTCTCTGCTGAGCAGGGAACCTGATGCGGGACTTGATCCCAGAAACCTGGGACCATGACCTGAGCCAAAGGCAGACAACTTAACCAACTGAGCCACCCAGGCACCCCTCAATGACAATTTAATGAGAAATGCTATCTCTTTTTAAATATCATCTTTGATTGTTTGGTGTATTTCAAGATTACTATTTGTACTTCTTTTGGGAGGGTTACTTGTTCAAGTCCTCTGTTAAGGGAAAATGCCCAATTTATGTTCTTCACTCCAAGAACAATGGTCCACTATCTAAAAGCCATAGTGATATGGCTCAGGTCATGATCTCAGGGTCATGGGATTGAGCCCCAAGTCAGGCTCCACGCTCAATGGAGAGTCAGCTTGAGATTCTCTCCCTTTTTCTCTCCCCACCCCCGCTTGCTGTCTCTCTCTCTCTCTCTCTCAAATAAACAAATAAATCTTTAAAAGCCACAGTGAGGGGCGCCTGGGTGGCTCAGTGGGTTAAGCCTCTGCCTTCGGCTCAGGTCATGATCTGAGTCCTGGGATCGAGCCCTGCATAGGGCTCTCTGCTCAGCAGGGAGCCTGCTTCACATCAACCCCCCCGCCGCCTGCCTCTCTGCCTACTTGTGATCTCTGTCAAATAAATAAAATCTTAAAAAAAAAAGAAAGCCTGTGATTAATGTGGTGAAATAGGAATATTGTGATAGCCCAAGATGGATGTATAAATCAATTTGCACTCTAAAAGAAATGAGACCCAAAAGAAAAAAAAAAAAAGAAATGAGACCCAATTATTTTGTTCAGTATTAGAAATCACTTCTTCCAGAATGACCAGGAAAAGTACCTTTGAAATTCAGTGATGGAAAGTGAAAAGATAAACTACAGAAGTTAACCAGAAGTCCTCAATACAGAATGAGTACTGATAAGTGCCTTCACAAATGAAGGCACAACGAGACACCAAGACACAATTTAAAGGACAGTTGCACATTTCTTGTATCACACAAGTCCATCTGTGGAATTCATGGCTGTAAGCTAAAACAAGTTAATAGCCCACAATCAGTAATGCTGGCTGGCTCCCCAACTCAAGATGCTGAAATAGAGGGGTGCCTGGATGGCTCAGTCATTAGGCGTCTGCCTTCGGCTCAGATCATGATCCCAGGGTGCTGGGATCAAGCCCTGAGTAGGGCTCTCTGCTCAGCAGGAAGCCTGCTTCTCCCTCTCCCACTCCCTCTGCTTGTGTTCCCTCTCTCACTGTCAAATAAATAAAATCTCTTAAAAAAAAAATGCTTAAATAGATGCCCAGACCCAGGACTACATATCTACAGCAAACACTCATCAGGTACCTGCAGGACACAACCCCACTAGTTCCAAGAGCTGAACTGGAGAACTTTGGTTAGGAATATACCAGAGCATGGTGGTGCTATACTCTGGAGTTTGCCTTCACTCAAACGGACCACTGAAGGGGGATTGTTCCCATTCAAGTCGGGTAGGCAATGAGATACATGGTCATTCTGCTTATTACCACTAGGTTAATTCAGTGATCCTTTAGGCCTGCTGAACTATGTGAAGGATTGGGTCAACGTGAGCTCCAAGGAGACCTACTGAGCACTGTCTGGTCCAGAAAGCCTCCAGAGTAGAGAGTGTTAGGGAGGACCCTCACACCAGCAGAGTACCCATGGCTTAGAAAATGGTCCTAATGACACAAAGGGAGGAAAGCTCCCTTGCTAGAGTTTACCCAACTACATGCCAAGGTGCAAAAGCCAAAATGGTTTTCACTAGTTGCCTTTTTGGGACAGTGGTAGGAAGACGGTACTCAGTAGATGTTAGATATTATTCTTAATGAACAAAATTCTGAAGTGAGGGAAGGAAGTTAAATATAAGTCTGGTCCCAGTTTTAAGAAGCTCATAGCACAGCTGCGGATATAAAGGTACACACAGTGTGGTTGGTAAGCAAGGAATGAAGCAGGAGGTCTTAGGAAGACATTATTTCCCCCGACTTTCACTTTCAACTGGAGATGTATTCTTACAAAAAAACAGTAGCGACAAAAAACTGTGTTCTTAGATACAACGAAATCACCATGAAAGAACAGCCCTGACCATACCTGAACATTTCCAAGGCATTCTTTTCACTCTAAAAAGGAAGGTAACCACTCCCTGTCATCCATTGTTATGGTTCCTCCATTACTGTACTAGCTGAAGTAAAATGTGTTTTGTGTCTGATTTTTTGGTGGGGAGGGAGGGTGATAGTTTAGAAGAACAAATAAGACCATAAAGCCAAGACCCTTGTAAAGATCACTATGAAAATTACGAAAAGAAAAAATGGCAGCTCCTCTGCCATAAATATAAAGGTAGGAAGTTGGTTCAATTCATTTCTTGCTCAAATGCTGCATGGTGTGAACTGGACCCACAATGACTTCTCTTCTTTGGCTTGGCAATCCCAGCAGTCAGAGAAATACAAGCAAAACACCAAGGAAAATCTTTGATACTCTTAAAAAAAAAAAAGATTTATTTTTAAGTAATCTCTATACCCAATGCGGAACTTGAACTCACAACCCCAAGATCAAGAGTTGTACGCTCTATCCACTGAGTCAGCCAGGCACCCCTTTGATATTCTTTACCTACAAATTTTTTTCTATTTTACTGACACTATAATTCTACCAGAGGAGTGCCTGTTTCTGTGTACTGCTGAAGCAGTCAAATACATGGACCATCAACCAAACTCCACAGAAGGGGGAAGAAAAGAACGAAAGTGTCAGATAAGCCCAAACCTCATCACAGCTATATGTTCCAGCTCCTCTTCCCTACTTCATCACCTTCCAACCACAAACAGCCAAGGGCAAGAAATAGAAGGACAGGAAAGGAAGGAGATACAGTCAGTCAGTCTAGAAAAATGAACCAAATACCAGGTTCTCATTGCTGGGACTTGGAAAACATCAATGACTTGTTTTACATAAACCTGTGCTGGTGGGAAGCCTGGGTGGCTCAGTTGGTTGGACAACTGCCTTCGGCCCAGGTGATGATCCCGGAGTCCCAGGATCGAGTCCCGCATCGGGCTCCCAGCTCCACGGGGAGTCTGTTTCTCTCTCTGCCCTTCTCCTCACTCATGCTCTCTCTCACGGTCTCTCTCTCAAATAAATAAATAAAAATCTTTAATTAAAAAAAAAAAAAAAAAAACAACCTGTGCTGGTATTCACAACATGAATTATGAACAAACACATTAAGAAATCAAAATCAATGCAAGCACTTCATATTCTTTTGGTTTCTGTACATGCTCAACTCATTACTTCTAAGCATTTTAGCCCTCAGGTTACATCAATTTTTACAACACCATTCCCTGAAGGTTTTATGAAGAACACCCAAGAGCTCCATGGGCTTCAATAGGCCAGGTCACTTTTAGCCTGGGTACCACCACAGCAGCTTCATCACCGGTCTCTTCCTGAATTCGAAGCACTTCCGTTTTCCCTTCCTCTTTCCTTAATTCCACTCCTTTCCTCCTCTTCTGCCTATGGTATTTATAGAAAATGCTTAAACACACCCCACCACCTGTCCAATACAAAAGGCTAAAAAGGCTGCTGACTTTCATCTGAGAAGGTCTCCTAAAGAGGTATCAAATATCTGGTCTCCTAAGCAAACAGAACTTTCTAAAAATGGTGTGTATCAGCATGGTATTTCACAGATTCAGACTGCCTGGGTTTAATGAATTCTGGTTCTCCCATTTACTAGCTATATGAACTCTTATTTAACTTCTCCTGGTATCAAACACCTATGTAATAAAAGCTCCTAAAAGCAGTTGGTACACTGTATCCTGCCCAAGCCTCTTAATTTCTTTAGAAATTTTTGAATAATCCCCAAATCCAAAGTCCACTGCATTGTTTCCCAGAGAAGATTCTACAGAATCTCAGGACACTTCTCAAAATGTCCTGTGGTCAAATACCTGCCTCTCTTGGGAGGGTCATAATTTCACATGAGCACAGCAAATGGCTGAGAAGTCCTGCAACAAATAAACCTACTTCCTTTTACCTAGACATCCTTTTATGGATGTAAACCTAGAAGTAACTCACTGAAGAACTTCTCCAGAACCACTGGATGGAGGGATACTCTGTAACTGATGAATAAAACATGCAGACCAGGTTTGAGAACTGCAAAGATGAGGTAAACAGATGAAACACTGATGGTGGAGGTACAAAAGCAGTAGGTAATGAACAGTCTCACAAGATCTCTAGAGAATGGCTTGGTCCAGCACCACCTTAAAGAGGCAGCGTAAACAATAACCACCCCAACTTCTGCTCCTCCTGTCCCAAAATGAGGCAAGCTTTTATGCTTCCCTCACCCACTAGAACAATAGGTAGAAGGCTCTGGGTTAAGCAGGTAACACCAGGTGCCATCATATTTCCATGTCATGGATCCAAGGTCCTTTCACACTTCTCGATGCACTCCATCATGCTCCACCCCAGCACTCACTCCCTTACACATGCAACCCAGCACTCACTCCCTTACACATGCTATCCTATTACCAGTGCTCACCAACCCACATCTTGCCTGACTGTAAGCCCCTCAATGCTGAGAAGTCTTCCACTCCTGCTCTCCCAACCTCATACTTATGTTCATAAGACTAATACAGCTAATGCTTATCAAGTATTTACTATATGTTAGCCCCATTCTTTTTTTTTTTTAAGATTTTATTTATTTATTTGATAGAGACAGTGAGAGAGAGCATGAGCGAGGAGAAGGTCAGAGAGAGAAGCAGACTCCCCACGGAGCCGGGAGCCCGATGCGGGACTCGATCCCGGGACTCCAGGATCATGACCTGAGCCGAAGGCAGTCGTCCAACCAACTGAGCCACCCAGGCGTCCCTGTTAGCCCCATTCTTAAGCATTTAATACACTAAAACTCATTTAATCCTCATAAGAACCCTATGTGATCAATATCACCATTTCCTTTCTTTTGCAGATGGGGAAATTGAGGCAGAGGCAAGTTAAACAATGTGCCCAAAGTTACATAAGTAGTAAGTGGCCAGAAAGAATGTCTCAAACCCAAGCTCCAGAGCTCAGACTTAAAACTACTCTCCCTGCTCACAGTTACTCAATTCTGTCAACTGTCTACTGGCTAAGGTCTAGTAATACCTCATTGTTCAAAGAAACATGTGAATCAATGATTGCAAAGCCTTCCCAAGAGGTCCACATTGAAGTCCAACCTGACAAGGTATGCCCACTAGACTTGACCAAACCCTGCCTTATGTCCCTGAGGCACAACCAGGGTGCTCCCTGACTATGGTAGCCTGTGGAAGCTGAACAACTAAGTTAAAAATATACTCACCAGAAAAGCTGAAAAATACCTAATCCATCCTACCCATATTCCTCTAAAGGAATAAGCCATTCCATACAAAATTATGTCCACAAAATATGCTATATAGTCCTAAGTAAAAAGCTCATTTTTCTCATGTTCAATTTGCCAAATGAGAACTGTAAAAGCCTCATCATCATTAGACTTTTAAATAACAGACAAGTATTGTCCAAATATTAAAGTTAGTTTCTTCTTGTCATTCTTTCATCTTTAAACAGAACCTAGGACCTCATGACAAAAACAAAAGTGTTGAATCTTCTATGTGCATTGTTTAGATCTCAAAAGAAAGAAAAAGAAGTACAGCATAAGTGTCAGCTCTCTAGTCAGAATTCTGAGGTTCAAAATCTGGCTCAGTCATTTACCAGCTGTGTGACCTTGGGCAAGTTACTGAACCTCTCTCAGTTTCCTCACCTATAAAATGAAAATATTTCAATTAATAGAGATCACAGTACTTCTCACCAGATTGTTATGGGCAGAAAATGAGATAAAGTACAGAAAGTACTCGGCAAAGTACCTGGCATAGAATAACCAGTCGATAAATGTTAGCTATTAATATTCTACATGCTTTTCTAAAATTTAAGAAATTTCTGTGTAGTTTCAAAAGAAAAAGAGCTTGATGAAAGAGGACGGGGAACAAAGATTAAGTAATCTTTATTATAAAGACAGCAACTCAATCAATTGCTGTGTGTGGAAAATTGGGCACATTACCAGAAACAAGAATTACCACAATGCCCATGAACTTTCTACACCCCATCCACAAACTCTGGCAATCTTCACCTTCTCTTTTGGGCCAAGGATCTGAATTCATATCTGTTATGAAAAGGTGGAGCTCCGTATCAAGGTAAGTGCAGAGATATAAAGTCCTAACGCCAAGGTGTGGAGGAAGCTCAAACTAGCAAACCCGCCTGCTGCCATCTCCAAATTTTACAAAATGTATACACAAAAGGTTGAAAATTGGGGGAAAGAAGGTCAAAAATTGAGTTTCAGTGACCGTTTGCCATCATATTACTGCACTGTAACGTAAAACCCTAGATACCAAGAAGTGGTAAAAAGTCGAATTTAGGGGTGCTTGGGTAGCTCAGTCCTTAAGCGTTTGCCTTTGGCTCAGGTCATGATCCCAGGTCCTGGGATCCTGCTGGACAGTAGGCTCCCTGCTCAGCGGGAAGTCTGCTCCTCCCTCTCCTATCTGCTGCTCTGCCTATTTGTGCTCTCTCTCTCCCATCAAATAAACAAATAATTCTTAAGAAAAAAAATACATTAAAAAAAGGTAGAATTGGGGTGCCTGGGTGGCTCAGTGGGTTAAAGCCTCTGCCTTCAGCTCAGGTCATGATCCCAGGGTCCTGGGATTGAGCCCCATATCGGGCTCTCTGCTCGGCGGGGAGCCTGCTTGCCTCTCTCTCTCTATCTGCCTCTCTGCCTACTTGTGATCTCTGTCAAATAAATAAATAAAATCTTAAAAAAAAAAAAAAGGTAGAATTTATGTGATTTAGGGCAAAGTTATGTTACATCAATATTCTTGTCTCACGTTATGCTATTAAACTAACCAGACTGAGAAGACCTAGGATAATTTGTGGACTTAAAGATTCCATACTCTTTTTTTTATAATTGGTATTTGTTAGCAACAAAAAGACTGACTATCCCACCTCCCCATTTCTGGCCAGAGTGAATAAATCTAAATTAGGACTATCCCAAAAGGGAAAGAGCTAGGCTCAGCTAGTCAGAAGAAAACTGCTTCAACTTGGGAACAATGAGAAAGACTAAGACTCTTGATGCTGTTACACAAGTGATGGTAAGATGACAACCTCAGAATTACTCTGTACTTCACAAACCTCAGGCACTAAGTGCATAAATCTCCTTAACATTCTCCAAACAACTCTCAAGGCATAAGTAAGACAGTCACATCTCAGTGATCCTTGGTAAGAAAGACCTAGGTCACAGCTCCAACTAACTGAGCAAGAAGAAGCCCTAACATATAGCACTGACAATGCTCAAGTCCAATAAAACTGGAAGTTCCATTCACTTTCAAGGAAGGGACTGTTTCCACTAGCTTATTTCCTGGGGAAAAAAAAAAAATCTGCCTTCCACAAAATACCCTGAAAACTAGATCCCCAGCTGACACCATCAGCTGTACATCAACTTGTTCTGGGCTGATCACAGAGGGCTTACTTCTATCCCCAAGACACTTAACTCACCACCTTCGTCCTCTGCGGGGGAAGAGGACAGTAAAAGTATTTTGGAAAAATGCCCAAGAAAGGAAAAAGCTGACCGGTTTCCTGAGGGTGTCTCCATCCCTCCGGGCTAGTATGTGGTGACTTCCTACCAAAGGCCAGCAGGGGAGTATAGCTCTCCAAACCAAGCCCGGCTCTCTAACACTACAGGAAATGTTTCAAGTCTAAAAAGCCACTTGTAGGATTATCGAATTCATTCTGGGAACCGCTGCCAAGTGATGCCCCCGCAGTGCCAACATCCCCCTCAGCTCTTTGTCCCCACGTTGCCCAGCCCTGCCCTTGTGCCTGGCCCGGGCGCTAGCCCCACCCTGGGGCCGAAGCAGTTCCCCTTCCCCTGGGCTGTCCTCCCAAGTCACACCCAGAGGCCTGGGTCAGCGGCGATTCCTTCCCCCCCCACACACACACCCGCTCCTGATGTGAACGACCCCAAAGCACCAGGCTACCCCCTGCCATGGTCACTCCGGCCCTCTGCCCACGTCCCTCGTGGAGGTCAGCTCTCGGAGAGGAGCCGGCTAGGCTGGGGAGTTCCGCGGCCCTCACCCCGCCCGGGGCCTCCCGTCCCGTCCGTCCTCACCGGGCGGAGGCTGGGCGGGCGACGGTGGCACAGACGGGCGCGGGCCGCTGCTGTTGATGATGTAGTGGGAGACGCGCGAGTTCTCGGAGACGCTGAGCACATAGTCCCCGGGGCTGGTGCTCGAGTCCCGCACCAGAAACACCCCGTGCCGCTGGCCCTGCAACAGCGCCACCGCCTCCTGCCGGCTCAAACGCCCCCAGTACCAGCTACTCCTCTCCTCCGAGTCAAAGTTGCCCGCCATGGCCGACTCCGCGCCTACACGCTGGGCCGCCGCCGCCACGCGCGCCCCTCCTGCCCCGGCGCCCGCCGCCCAGCGGACCGGCTCCGGTCTCAGCCTCACAGCAGTGTCCGAAATGGCGGCGGCGGCCGCGGGCCTTCCCCACCGGAAATGACGCTCACCGTGCCCCCGCGAGGATGCCGGGAAGGGGACCGCAACCCGCCATTGGGAGAAGGGCAAAGCGCTCACTGCGCACGCGTTCTCACGTGCGTCGCCACCTGGTAGGGATCGGAACTGCACCGGATGGAGAGGCGAAGTCTGAGGCAAGGGGATAGGGGCTTAGCCAGCAGTCGATCGGAGGTTTGTATTTGCGCTTTTAGCCACGCGGCCCGTCGCTGCACCAGGCTTCAAGTTCCCGGAAGGCCCAAGATTTCTGGGCAGCGACTCCGAGTACAGAAGATGGATGTGGCCCCAGGGCCTGGGCTTCTGGAGACATCGGTCTTTTTCTGGTGGTTCGTCCAGCTTCTCTATAGACTGGCTAAAGTTTTTTGTTTGCACTGATTCATTCAGTAAACAGTTGACACCACATTTGCCACGTGGGTGCAAAGGTGATCAAGGCTGGGCTCTGACATCACAGAATTTACAGACCAGTGGGAGGAACCAGGAAGCAATGACAAAGGAATGCTGACTGCTATGATAGGGACCCGACAAAGGGGCTCTAGGAACACAGAGCAGGGCCCCCAATCCAGTCAGTAAAGGGATTCGATATGGAGGTGGCTTTAACTCAATGTTGAAATGGCAAGTGGGGAAAGAGCATTCAAGACAAAAGGAGCCGAATGTGCCAAGCCAGGTAGAAGTATAGAGTTCTCTCCATAGAGTCTCTCAGGTCATTTGTCCAGATTCTTCTAAACCTTAGCTGTGGCTACACGTATCCTGGGCTCTCCCTGCTATCATGATCTCCGTCTCTATTCTATATCTACAGCTGTATTCCTGTGAACAGCTTGCTCACCGGTTCTCTGTAGTGCATTACACACATCTGCCAGTGTGGGCTTTCTAAATTACAACTCTAAGTCTGTTGCTACCCTGTGCACAACTTTTAACAGTCTCCAGATGTTAAAATTCCCAGTTTAGTTCACAGCATAAAATGGGGCCACAGTCTCCTCTTAGCTGCTCCTACATGAACTGTGTGTTTCTTCTTTATGGAAAACTTTTCCGGATCTCAGACTCAAATGTCTCCCCTTTTTGACCAACCATCACTTCCTCTCTGCAGCCACAGGACTGTGTCCATATTATTTCCATCACAGTTCCTACCCATTGTCCTATAATCTTTCACTTTACTGGTCTGCGTTCTACGATAGAGCTTCTCAAAGGCCAAGGATCCAGTGTAGGAGGCACTACATAAATCTTTTATGAGGATGACTAACATTTATTCAGGGAATACTACCTGCCAGGCATAGCACTAGTTGCTTTTATATGGATCATCTCATTGAATCCTCTTAACAACCTTATAGGTTGTATTTTACAGCTATCCCCATTTTACAGGTGAAGCTCAGAGAGGTTAAGTTATTGATCCAGAGTCACACAGCTGCTGAGTGGGGGGCTGGCATTCAAATCCTGGAAGGAACAGAATGCTGTGGTCACTGCGTTATATCCTCAGACTTCTGGAATAGGCATGGAGGGGGACAGGAGGTTGGAGGAGGATGGTAGAAATAGACATCAAGAGAAAATATATATCAGTCAGCCCTAGGTTTTGATCTTACATGAATAATATGCCTCTTACGGATCTACTTCACACACCCCTGGGCCTGCTCTGGGAAGGGAAGGGGAGCAAAGGCACCTTCCCCGCTGTGACTCATTGTGACCCTGGCTTAGTCACAGTGTGTTACCACAAGCCAGCAGCAGAAGCCACCCCAGTGTGAATTCTGGCCTTTTGGGTAATAGAAGGGACTGTTCTTCCCTTCTCCAGGTTGGAGGAGCTTTGAGGTAGGGCCTCACTCAGAGACTGCTTGTGGGTTCTGATAGAAAACGTACTTTAAAAGAAGAAAAGGGAAAGAAAAAGAGGAAAGAAGGAAAAGAAGGGAGGGAGGAAACGTCATAAATAAGCTGGATAATAAGAAGGAGATTGGCAAGGAGAGGAAATCTAGACCCAAGGGTTATTCAATGGTGCTGTTTCTTGGAGCATAGAGAGAACAACATGGTAGGAACAGGAGTGGCCTAGGGGCGAAGAGAAGACAAACCCGTCCTGCCCCTCCCTCCTTTGTCTTTTCTTCTCCCCTTCATACATTCAGGATTTGCAGCTATAATTGTGGCTTTTGACCCCTGATAAATTTGTGATCAACCCTACAAAGAATGTGACCTTCCTGGGGTGCCTGGATGACTCAGCTAGTTCAGAGTCTTTTTCTTTTTTTAAATTTTATTTATTTATTTATTTATTTATTTATTTATTTGACAGAGAGAGAGAGAGAGAACCAGAGAGCACAAGCAGGGGACTGACAGAGAGAGAGGAGGAAGCAGGCTCCCTGCTGAGTGGGGGGCCAAACGTGGGACTTGATTCCAGGGCCCTGAGATCATGACCCTACCTGAAGGCAGATGCTTAACTGACTGAGCCACCTGGGTGCCCCAAGCGTCTGACTCTTGATCTCAGCTCAGGTCTTGATGATCTCAGGGTTGTGAATTCAAGTCCTGAATTGGGCTCCACACTGGGAGTGGAGCCTACTTTTTTTTTTCTTTTTTTCTTTTTTAAACATTTTATTTATTTATTGTCACAGAGAGATATCACAAATAGGCAGAGAGGCAGGCAGAGAGGAGGGGAAGCAGGCTCCCTGCTGAGCAGAGAGCCCGATGCGGGCTCCCAGGACCCTGAGACCATGACCTGAGCCAAAGGCAGAGGCTTAACTCACTGAGTCATTCAGGCTCCCCCTACTTTCTTTTTTTTTTCTTTTTCTTTACTTTTTTTTTTTTTTTTTAAGATTTTACTTATGTATTTGACAGCGAGATGGGGAACACAGGCAGGGCGAGCAGGAGAGCCCAATGCAGGGCTCAATTATAGGACCCTGGGATCAAGACCTGAGCCGAAGGCAGATGCTTAATGACTGAGCCACCCAGGTACCCGACATAGAGCCTACTTTAAAACAAAACAAAACAAAACAAAAACTGTGCAGAGGCAGACACTAGGGGAAAGCTCTGGAGATATGTGAAACGACTCCGACTCCAAGAAGGGTCTTGGGGAGGAGAGCATGCTGGGAACCAAGGCAGGAGGCTGGACCTTCCCAGAAAAGTCAGCAAGATGTTCCCAGGGATGACATGCTATAGGACTGCTGAGAATGGGTTGTCTGCTTTGCTGTGAGGTATATGCCGCTCACTGCCTCATCCTTTAGGAACACTGTTCACACAGACACCCTTGCGGGAAGGCACCCAAGAGAAGGTGTCAGCCTCCTCACCTCTGTCCTCTCAGAGCTGAGAAAGTCAAGAGCATCTGAAGAAGGTTAAGATGCATGTGTGCCCCCACCTTCCCCAGCTCACCCCTCTCTGGCTCCGCTGATTATTCTTCCTTGTCCTCTGACAAGCCTCCACACTTTGCACTTGCCCTTCCCCCTGCGGGCTCCCCATGGTCACTCCCCCACCTACTTTATATCTCTGCCCCTGTGGCCCCCTCAGGGAAACCTTCCCTTGCCCATGCCTTTGGAACTGTAAACTGCACACCCACCTCTCCGCCTCCCCTTTCTCTGCTTTATTTTCCTCCCATCCCCTCTAGAACATAAGCTCCATAAAAGCAGGGATTTGGTGGGTTTTGTTCTTGCAATATCCCAAGTGCCTGGCAGAGAGCCCGGCACACGATAGACAGTGAGGAAATCCCAGTGGAATGAAGGAATGGAGAGTCTGGGGAGGGGTGGGGCCGGGATGCTCTCGTCCAGAGCCTGAATTAGTCTCCTGTGATTGGCAGGTATCTCCCCAGGGGGCCCTGGACTTCCTGCAAGATGTGAGCTGGGGGTGCAAACCATTCTCCATTACCTCTCAAAGGACAGGGGTCTGCAGATCCATGTGGCTTATGTCTGTGACGTCACTGGCAACACATTCTAATTGGCCAGAGAAAAGAGTGTTAGCCAGTCGTAGAGCTGGTAATTGCACTCAGCACAATGCTTATCTTATCTGTCGGCTTCTTGTAGCCACTGTTGCTACCCATAGAGAGGACAAATTATCGTGGTGCTTTCATTTTTCTGTAATTGGTTGCCTGGGGCAGGGGGGGTCGGGGGGGGAGTGTCAAATCTAGTTGTGTGCACAGGACTGCGTCAAGACCAAGAGAGTCACACATTCATCAGAAACTTCTGCCCCAGATGCTGAATCTAAGTGCCTCCGCAGGTATCTTGACCCCAAATTAAATTTCTTCTGAACTTTAACGCCTTCACGGAGGGGCACTTGAGTGGCTCTGTTGGTTGAGCAGCTGCCTTCAGGTCAGGTTATAATTTCAGGGTCCTGGGATTGAGTCCCCGCATCAGGTTCCCTGCTTAGTGGGGAGCCTGCTTCTTCCTCACCCTCTGCCTGCCCCTTTGCCTGCTTGTGCTCTGTCAAATAAATAAATAAAAATCTTTAAAAACTAAAATACAATAAAATAAAAATAAAGCCATCACTTGCCATTCCTTCTGCTCACAACGCCTCTCCCACTTGGGAAATCTCTTAGCCATCTGCCGAGGGGCTCCGTGGAGGCAGCCTGCAACACTCATTCCCTTTCTTCAGAAGGCAACACTGCTCATCTTTCAGGAAACCCTCGGCTCCCCACTCTTGGGCCACGAGGCAGGTGTGGTTCCTGCTCTTTCTGCCCTGGGGGTGGGGTCAGGGCTCAGGCACAGGACCTGGGCCTGGCAGGCACGTGTCAGAAGATGCTCTTCTCCCTAACTACAATGACTGGGTCAGAGGAGAGCACTTCCTTCAAGCTGGTCCACTGTGAGTTGGTGCTGAGACTTTCAGGTGACTAGGAAAGATGCTTTTACTCTGCCTCCTACACCAACGCAGCAGAATGAACGGCCACAGCTGCTGGTGGCCGTGGCTGCCTTGCCACGAGCAGAGAGCTTGCCTGACAGGGGAGCCCTCCGAGCAAGGCTGAGCCAAGAGATAGCTCCGGACACGTTTCCTGACAGTGTCATTCGTGTGCCTAGAAGCAGCACTACCCTGGGACTGTTAGGTCACTGATGCTAATGAACGCTTTTCTGCCCAAGCCAATTTAGGACACAGTTGCCACTTGCAACAGCATTTGGAGCCTGTCCTTTGGGACCCGTGCCCCAAGTCGTCATCTCTGTGAAGGGTTTGCGACCCTTCTCCCTGACTTGAGCCAGTCACTAGTTGGCGTGCCCCGTGGGGTCGGCACTTCCCACCCTGGGCGTGTCTGTCTGCCGGGGTGGGCTGAGGACCGCCAGGCAGCAGCTGAATGTCTCCCCCTGGCCCACAGCCCTGGCCAGGCTGAGCAGCCCTGCTGGAGATCGCCAATGGGAGAGCAAGTCCAGGGGAGGCTCAGTCGTTAAGCATCTGCCTTCAGCTCAGGTCATGATCCCAGGATCCTGGGACTGAGTCCCACATGGGGCTCCCTGCTCAGTGGGGAGTCTGCTTCTCCCTCTCCCTCTCCCCATCCCCCATTTTATGCTCTCCCCCCCCAACCCTCTGCCCCCCACCCCACGAATGCTTGTTCTCCTCCAATAAATAAATAAAATCTTTTTTTAAAAAAGTAAGGAAGTCCACATTGCAGCTACTGGATACTTCCGCTTTCCCTCAGGGAAGGAGCCCTGCCTTCTTCCTTCTGTGGACAAGGCAAACATTCTAATACCATCCTAATTCTAATACAGGACCACTGGCTACCTTTCAGGGGTCCTCTCCCTCTCCTAACATTCATGAGCAGATCAGCACTGGCAAACACATATTGCTTTATTTAGTGTTTCTCTGGATTGCAGAAGTGTCAGCAGTGGGCTGAGACCTGCCCCCAGAAGGACAGAGGCAGTTGGGCAGCTCCCAGGCCCTCTGGGAAGGTGGGGGGAAGCAGCAGAAAGAGGTGATGCCTCCGCAGCTCCTCCCAAAGCCAGCCTCCTCCCTGGGCTCCGAGGATGGGGAGGGGGTCGAGGCCAGGAAAGGCCTGATATCCTTGAACTGGGGCCAAGGTATATAGACAAGGTGTTTGTCATCCTAAGGCATAGACTGGGGTAGGAGTGCTTCTCCCACCTGTTGGCCCCCAAGGGTGATTGCTGGTTAGGGAGCCCCATGCACCCTTAAGATACGAGCCTGTCCCTGGGAGAGGCAGTGAGGTGTGCTGAAGACAGGGCTGCAGTCCCGTTTTGCCCCAACCTGCTAGATGAGGGGCAAGTC
The DNA here is from genome assembly GCF_010015895.1 of Lontra canadensis. Taxonomy (NCBI): domain Eukaryota; kingdom Metazoa; phylum Chordata; class Mammalia; order Carnivora; family Mustelidae; genus Lontra; species Lontra canadensis. The sequence goes on along the minus strand of NW_022631174.1, from coordinate 1,969,032 downwards.
ACTTCTTCTTGTGGGCCTCTGTCTCCTGCTCTGTCCCACCAGGAAGCTAGACTGCATGATCTCTGTGTCTGGCAAATTCTGTGGTCTAAAACTCCTTCCTCCACTCCAGGACATCCTCAGGCTGGGGTGAGGATTCTGAAAGGGTATTTTAAGGCCGGAAGAAGGGGGGCGCAGGCAAAGGTGGTCTCAGCCCCCAGCGGGATGTCGGAGTGGGTGGCGAAGGGTACCCGTGGGCAGACAGGTGGACAGACAGAAAGGTGTCAAGGGAATGAGGAGAAGAGGGTGGCCTGGGCAGGAAAGAGGGCACCAGGGCCCAGACCGCCCAACCTCTTGGTTACATTCCCTGCCCTGCTAGAGTCAGGGAAAACACATCCAGTGTGTCTTGGGGATGGACAAATGGCTTTTTTAAAAAATAGTTTCTTATAAAGCATCAAAAAATCTCAGAGAAAACCTCAGCAAAAGTTCCCTTCTCTCAAATATTTGGCATCGGCCTTGGGGCTGGCATGGCTGCCTCTGGCCCCGGCTTTCCTATTGCTGTGGCCCGGCCTGGCCCACATCTGGGGCAGCTCCCTGGCCCCCGCTGCTCCCTCAAGAGAGGGCTGAGCAAAAGGCAGGAATATGTAGGTGGGCTTCGAGGTGTCTCTGGGTCCCTGTCTAGAAGCTCGAGTCTTTGGTAAGTGGGAAGGGGAGGGGGGAGAAGCAAAGCATTGGGAAGTGGAAAGGGGTCCAGTGGCGCCTTCATCACCGAGAGTTCAGCCGTGGGGCCACCTGTGGGCGCAGGGAGAGACACTCAAGTAGTGAGTAGGAAGCAGACAGAGGAGCTCTGGGTACATACGTACAGTGGTGGTCTGAGGGGTGGGTGACTGGAGACTGATCCTACTCGCATAGGACTCCCCATCTTGCCCAAGTGGGCCTTGACTCCAGCAACCCCTGAATACCCCTAGGCCTTCCCCACATCCCCATGCTGCCATCTTTGTAAACATCGGCACTGTAGGGGCTCAAAGGGCCCTGTTCTCTGGGTCTCAATGTGTAATAGGATGAAAGAGGTAGTTTGGTGCCCCCCACCCCAGGGACGAACACCCGTGGATGGGGTGCCCAGGCTCTGCCAAGCTGCCAAGGAAACGTGGCCACTCGAAGCTCACCCTAGCCCTGGGGCTACTGGTAGGGAGGCAGGCTGTCACCCGCTGGTGCCACTCACCACAGCCAGGTGCCCGTTCTTGGCCTTGGTGATGAGCAGTTCTGAGCCAGGTGTGAAGTCGATGGTGCCATCCCTGCCGGGGCCCCCGGCAAAGGTGATGCTGGAAGGAAGGGGATGTGTGAGGGCTGCCTGCAGGCGCAGGCGTGGGCCCCTCCCCACCCCCAACCGCCTCACCTGCCCTGGTTGATGTTGATGTTGTTCACGCGGTCGGCACTGATCGCGGTCTTGGTCAGTGTCTCAATCACGTGGTCACTCTGCAGCACCACATCCCCCTGGGAGGTCGGGCGGGGTCAGGAGAGGGGTCGGCCAGCCCAGAGTTAAGGCACATACCGCTGCCCTGCCTCCCGGGCCCCAAAGACATACCTTCTGCTTGTTGTCCTCCCGCTGCACGTGCAACACGAAGAGACTGTCACTCAGGCTGCTGACGGAGATCCCTGAGGGAGAGGGCAGAGGTTAGGGGTTAAGGGTCAAGGGTCGGAGCTCCGGCCCCCCCTGAGCCACCCCGGGCTCCAACTCACCGGTCAGGTTGGCATAGTCGATCCTCTGCTTGACCTTGGCATCCTCAACAATGACCACGGCACTGGGTGTCAGCAGCAGCTGCCGGGGGCGGGCTTTGTAGCCCTTTCGGTCGTACTTCACCACTGGGACGGCATACTGTGGGCGGTGGGCAGGGGGGAGTCAGGGGAGGGGCTGAGGGGGCTCCAGGGCCACCCGCTGTTCTCTATCCAGGGCCTAAGCATCCCCACCTCCCCACCACAGGCCTCAGGCTGCAGAACTGGAGTCTCACCTGGATGGGCTCAGAGCCGAGGGCCTGCAGCACTTTGGGGCTGATCTCGTCCGCACCTGCAACCCGGATAGGGGGGCAGGAAGTAAGAGGAGGGGAGAAGGGACCACGCCGGATGGTGCTGGAGGGTCGGAGCACTGGAAGTCAGGGGCTCACCAAGCCGCGTGCTGATGAAGAGCCTGGGGACACTCTGTGGGTAATTGTCCTTCTTGCCCCTGAAGATCTCACTAGCCACGGCTTTCTGCTGCAGCTGAGAAGGGGAAAGGCAAGGGGAGGTATCAGAAGGGATGGGAACCCTCATGGGGGCTGGAAGGGGCAGGCCAGCCTCAAGAACTGAGCAAGCCTCTTGCCCTCTCTCGGGCCCCAACACCAGAGGCCAAGCCCTGCCGCCCACACTCCTGTTGACCCCTCCTGTGCTTTGCCCCCATCCCCAGTGACAAGGCAGAGGGCTTCCCAGAAGGGCATGACAGCACTGTCAGAGGCCAGGCTCAACTTTGGGTCTGTGTCCATCAAACCAGGCTCCTGGGCCCCCAATATTCAGTCCTAGCTTAGCATCTTGAAGCTGGCCGATTGCAAAACTAGCACAGGTCATCTAGGCTGATGGGTCCTTTAACATGACCCCATACTGAATTGCCAAATACAGGGCACAGCGGTCACCGATGTCCATCTCTGGTACCACAGCAGGCATTACCACTGATCAGACTGAACCCGCAGTCTTTCCAACCCAGGGCTCTGGGGAGCCCCTACCAGTCCAGTGGCGCTGGCCGAGAAAACCAATCTTATCTGCCACCCAAAATCCATTCCAACCTTGGTTTCATACACAAGGCCAAACAGGGCCCAGGACCCATCTGAGGCCATGCTGCCCCCCAGGGCTAAAGTGCTCCTTCCTGGCCAACACTCTCCGAAGGGTGCCCATAGCCTCCCTGACCCCCTGGCCGGTCCACGCCCCGCTCCCTGCTCTGCGCACCTGGTGCTTCCACTCGGGGCTAATACTCCGGCAGTACTTCCACACCATGTTCTTCATGCACAGCTCCCGTAGGAGCTCCGAGGCCTGAGGGGCACAAATGAGGTCAGGGCAACTGGACGCCCTGGCTTCCTTCCCTCTGAAGATACCTGGCGGATGCCTGCTATGGGGGCCGCTGCCGAAGCGACACCCCCGCCACCTGGACAACCCTTTCATTCCTGAGTCCTTTCTCTCGAAAGAGCTCGTTCTCCATGGCCCAGCTCCAGTTCCCCTCCCCTGGGGAGTCCTCCAGATCCTTCTCTGGCCACAAGATTATTGGGGTGCCCCCGCCCCCCACTGAGTGCCTTCGTGGTCCCAAGGTCAGCAGGGAAGGCCACCGACCTCACGCAGGGCAGCCGGTGGCGTGGGCCAGGAAGTGTCCAAGACATTCCGGGGCAGATGCCGCCGCAGGTTAAGCAAAAAAGAGGTGCGCACGTGGTCCAAGAAGAAGGCATTCTCTGGGCAACGGGGTGCATGGCGCAGGATGAACCCGCGGATGAGCCTGGGGGTGGGGGCCCCAAAGGGGCAGTGGTGAGAAGCCTGGAGACCTCCACCCCTCTCCCTGCTCTGCACCACCCCCTGGGCCTGCCCCCAAGCTCACCGCCTGATTGTCTGTGCGGCCCACTTTCTCTTGGCTGCCTTCCTCCGGCCCAGCGTTCCCCGCCACCAGGACTGGATGCAGATGGCTGTGGAGACCGCAGGATGGCTGATCCTGACCTCCTTGCCTCAGTGGCCCACCCTAGCCCCAGACCCTGCCCCTCCTGCAGACCCTTGGGTCCCCCCAAACCTGATCGCTTCACCCGCAGGAATTTCTGTCGCCAGTGAAAGCCCCTCCAGGTGGCCTGGATCTTCGTGGCTGTGGTTGGGAAAGAAAGTCCATTGGCCAGAGCCCTAGGGCACCAGCTGGGGGTCTTGGGTTGCCCCAGCTCACCGAGGGGCATGAATGAGGGAGTGGCCCAAAGAGCGACTGATCAAAAGGATAGATAAGCAAAGAGAGAATGTGAAGGAGAGAAGGAAGGGGCAAAGGAATGAGTACTGCTAAGTCTGCATCCTGGGGCAGGGCTTGAGCTGGTGAGGAGGAGGGAAGCTGAATGTGGATGAGGCAGGGCCCCAATGCAGCAAATACTCTCCTGTTCCCCAGAACAGACCCCACTGGGACAGGAATGGTGGGGCCTCTCTCTCACCCAGGCTCTGCCGCCGGACTTCCAGGGCATCCTCTGTGGCAAACAGGGTCTTGGGGAAGCGGATGAAGATCTTGGTCCTGAGAGGCAGCAGAAATCAGCCCCTGCCTGCCACCCCCGGGTTCCCCAAACACTGGGACAGGCAGGCAACACTCACCTGCCCATCTTGTACTCCTCTGGCTTGTAGCCCAGGTGCCTGACCAGCACAGCCACCCCGTCCTGGGGCCGTCCTGCCCATGTGGGCCATGTCTCTGGGCACAGTGACTTGTATCTGGGGACAGGAGGGGCAGAGAGAGACACCCAGTGCAACCCCACCCTCCAATCAGTGCCCTCCTCTGGGGGCCCAAGCCAGCTTTCCCCAGCACCTGCTGGGTACTCCCATTGCAGCCATGGAAAGCTGGGGAGTTTGCTCTGTCACCACGCCCATTTAAAAGAGGAGGAAATTCAGGCCACAGGGCTAGAAAGTGTCAGCGATGGAATTCACACCTGACTGACTCCCCAGTCCCTAGCTCAGACGAACCACAATGCTCCTGTATCCTTTCTGAGCTGATTAGAAACCCTGTCCTCTTCATAGGTTTCCCCATCTCCTCTGGTGACAAGCATGTGGATGCCTGCCTGTGGATCCCCAGCCAGGTGCTCTGTGAGAGCAGGGCTGGAAGGAGTCGGGGTGGGGCGAAGGGAGCTGATGTTCTGTCCACCTAGTTTGAGAGCAGGCCTGCAGAAGGGAGGGGCCCCTGGCATGTGTCCCACAACGGCTCAGAAGTTCAGTGTCCTAGTCTCCGAAATGGGGCTGACAATCCCTGTCCCGCTCTCAGGATCTAGAAAGCTCCTAGCCTCCTACTCCCTTTCCCACACGCTGGACCAGGCCGTGCCCCTACCTCTGCAGGAAAGCTTCATATTTGCGGCGATAGGCAAAGCCGGCTCTGCGCACGCGCAGGTTCTCCATCAACCCTAGGTACTTCACCTGGTGCCGGATCAGCACTTCGTCAAAGCGGCCTGGGGGAGGGGTGACAGGGTGGTCAGCGGACCCTCACAGATGGATGGCCCATCGCCTCTGCAGGGGAGACCCGGCTCTTGGTCTCCGGGGTGGGCGGGGCCTACCGGGCTGTTTGGCGTCGTTGGGCTTGATGCAGCGGACGTAGGCGGGCTCCTTGGACTTGAGGATCTCCACCAGCTGCAGGAGGCTCATCTTGAACTGGGTGGCAACCTGGCCCGCCAAGGTGAAGGGGAGGTTGGCCAAGGCCGCGGATCCCTGCAGCTGCCCCTCACTGGGCGAACCACTGAACCGTGCAGAGGCCCCTTCCTGGAGCACAGCAGTGCCAATTCCCACAGCCACCCTGCGCCCTGCTTCTTTCTTCCTTCTGCCTCCCCTCCATCCCAGTAGAGAAAGGGGACAGACTGGGCTAAAGACTTCAACTTGGGAACCTCACTCCCATCTAAAAACCCTGCTCATGGGGCGCCTGGGTGGCTCAGTGCCTTTGGCTCTGGTCCTGATCCTAGGGTCCTGGAATGGAGCCCCGCATCGGCCTCTCTGCTCAGCAGGGAGCCTGCTTCCTCTTCTCTCTGCCTGCCTCTCTGCCTACTTGTGATCTCTCTCTGTCAAATAAATAAATAAAATCTTTTAAAAAAATAAAAATAAAAACCCTGCTTGGGGGCGCCTGGCTGGCTCAGTTGGTGGAGCACAGGACTCTTGATCTCTGGGTGGTGGGTTCGAGCCCCAAGTTGGGTGTAGAGATTACTTAAAATTAAAAAAAAAAAAATCTTTAAAAAAATCATTAAAAACCCTGCTCAGGTCTCCCCACAACCCCAACTCTACATTTCCCTTTGATGCCTGCTCTTGCTCTTTCTAGAATTTCAAGGCCACATTCCTTAACAAAGCACCTTGCTCCTAGGCAGCCAACCTTTATCTCTGCACACTGCTCGGCAGGACCTCCAAGGGTCTCAGGACTGTGAGAGCAGCAGACCTGTCAAAAGATCTGCAATCCCACTAATGACAGAGATGTATGCCTCGGGGTTCCAGAAGCATCAAGAAGGGGCAACTAATCCAGTCTGTGGGGCAGGGGACATCAGAAAGGCCTGTCTAGACATGACCCTTGGGCTGAGATTCAAAGGATAAGTAGTAAATAGCCAGAAGGAAGAGAGGACAAAAAGGTATTCGGGCAGAGGACAATCTCCGCAAATGTTCGATAAACCCAGGGAGCTAAAAGCAGTGCAAGGACCCAGGTGGGTTGTCAACCAGATAGGATTAGAGAGGCAGGCAGAGGCCAGTATCATGACAGGGCTGGAGAGTCACATTAGGGAGACTGACTTATCCTGAGGGAAAAAGGGAGCCAGTGAGGAATCTGGAGTGAGGGAAGAGCAGACACAGATCTGCATTCTGGACTAAGGGCATCTGTGGAGTGTGGGTGGCAAGGGCAGCTAGGAAGCCAGGAGGGCAGGGAGGATGGTAGCTGGCTCAGGGGTTAAGGGGAGGGGCTGAGAAGGAGTTGAGGAGTGCTCATGCAGCGGAAACTGCCAAGAGCCAGCAGCGATCTAGATGAGGGAGATGGAGGTGACTGAAGAGTCACAGAGGTTGCCCAGGTATCTGGCATGTGGCACTGGGTGGAGGGTGATCCTTGTCTTGAGTTAGGGACACAGAAAGAACAGGCCCATGGCACTGTGCCATCAAGGGCCCATTTTAGACCAGTGGAGTCCAGCTTGCCAGGGAGCTGCTGGAGATCAGGACATAACACGAACCCGCAGCCGCTGGAGAGGCCTGGACAGTGGTGCCTGTGTCCTCCCACTGCGGGAGGATGTGGGGTACACAGCAGAGAGCAGAAGCCTGGGGGTCAGACGCTGGCCACCCACGGTCTCCACACCTTCCCTGCTGGCGTGTCTCGGCCTGCAAGCTTCCACGGCTTCCACCTCTGACACAGCATCTGGGCCCTCCTCCTGCCATACCCCACAGCCACACCTCTGCCCCAGGCTCACTGCAGCTCTCCCAGCATCTCACACCATGGGCCACACCTGCCCTTCCCAGCCGCTTTCCTCGATGATGTCACTCTCCTGTCTCCTAGTCTTTTCGGGGCTCTGTTGGTCTGTGCTGGGCCCCTCGCTGCCTACAGTGCCCTCCCACAGGTCCCTCTGACAAGCACCTACTCTGTCCCAAGTTATCTCAGATGCGTCCTTTTCTAGGAAGCCTTCCCTGACGGCCAATCCACAGCCCCCCCACCTCTCCACCAGGCAATTTGCTGTTCCCTATTCTAAGTTTCCAAAGCGCCTGTGTGTATTGCTATGAAAGCACCTATTCATCTTGGCATCCTAAGTGCCTCGTAACATCTGATCCAAACGTCTGCTGAGTGGGTGGATGGACACCAGTGCCCACGCACAGACAAGTTCCCACAAGGACTCAGGTGTGCCCACGTGGGTCTACGCTTAGGGCCAGGCACGCTCAAAGCAGCACACATAGACGCGCCCCCGGGCAGCCGCCGAGACGCAGACAGAGGTGTACCAGTGAACACACAGTGCCCGTGCACACCGCCAGCTCCTGGCTCACGCAGGCACACATCCACACATCCACAAACACACGTGCATGCACACACACGTGCCCCTCAGGTCCCACAGCCTCCACACCGTCTCTGGCCGCTTCTTGTCGCTGAGCTCACTCCGGTCGAAGCATTGGCTCATGATGGGATTTTCAGAGCTGCACATGGTCTGTGAGGGCAGAGCATGGTGGGGGCGCGGTGGTCATGGTCAGGGCGTGGCGCAGGCAGGACAGATTCCTGGGGTGGGGTCAGTCATGCCCGGACCCTAATCCCTCTCCCCAGTCTTCCTCACCTCCTTCAGGTTCCGGAAGAGAAGGTCATTGTTTTTATCCAGAAACCCTGGGAGAGGGGAACGGACACAAAATGAGGGAGAGCCTCTCTCCCTGCTCACTGGAGGGACCCAGCTCCAGAATCCTCACCAGTCACACTGTAGGTCACCTCTCCAGCATAGTGCAGAAGGCGGAACTCCCCACGTTCCAGAGATTTCCGGGTCCGCTGGTCAGCTAGCTTGTGCCTGGGGAAGGAGAGGAAGCTACAGATTGCTGGCCTGAGCCATGCCCCCATCTGCTAAAGAGGCTCGAGAGGAACGAGGCATCTGGGAAGGAGCAGGTACACCTGGGGCCAAGCCATAGCCCTCACCACCAGGGGGGAGACAGGGTGAGCCATCAGCCTCCAGGCACAGAGGCTGTCCCAGAGGCTTGGGGAGGCCTATACCCTTACCCAGGGTCCCACAGTGCCAGGACCAGGCCCTAGCCTCCACACTCCTGGCACTCGCTGGCCAGAGGGCTGCTTTCATTGCCTGGGGCTGTTGCATGACTCTGCTCAGAGGGCTGAGCGCTGCCCACTACATTTTAATTAGCAATAATCGCGCCTCGGATAAACCTCATTGGCTACGATACTGCCACTGCGCAAAGCTGCCCCCACTACATTTTAAGAATGAAATCCACCCCCAAAGATCACTTAAACCTTAAGCATGTTTCTATCCTTTAACCCATTGTCTACTTTTTTTTTTTTAATTAGACAGAGATTGCAAGTAGGCAGAGAGGCAGGCCGAGAGAAGAGGAGGAAGCAGGCTCCCTGCTGAGCAGAGAGCCAGATGCAGGGCTCAATCCCAGGACCCTGGGATCATGACCTGAGCAGAAAGCAGAGGCTTTAACCCACTGAGCCACCCAGGCGCCCCCCATTGTCTACTTTTAAGGACTATTCCAAGCAACTAACCAGAGAGATACAGGCAGATATTTAAGGCACAAAGATGTCTGTGGCAGCCTTGTTACCCAGCAGAAACCTGGAGGCTGGCCAGGGGCCCCCAGAGGCTGGGGGATCCGTGAATTAGAGCCACCAGAGGAAGTGTTTTGAGGAAATTTTTCGGTTCGATGATACGGGAAGATAGTCAGGATATAACATGATCCTGAACCTAAGACACAATAAGTTCTCAGCTATAAAGAAAAAAAAATGCCATATAGAAAAAGGCAGGAAGGAAATGCCTCAAATTGTTAAGAGCGATGACCTCTGGGTGACAGGATAACTAGCGGCTTTCGCACACATTCCAACTTTTCTCTAACGAGCAACATTATGTTTGCAATCCGAAAAAGGTTTTTCAGATAGGATTAAGCAAAAAATGCTCTGGGCTTTGGCAGCCCACCGCTCCAGGCCTGAGTGCGAGCTTTGCAGCTTACTGAGCACGGGATAACCTTGGGCAAACTTCACCTCTTGGAGCCTCTGGAAAGTGGAGAGAGCACCCCAAGTCAGCCCTTCCAGGTTGCGTGGGGTTAGAGGAGGTGAGCGGAAGAGAAGCAGCAGGACAGAGCTGGGCACAGGTGTGCTTGCTTCTCTTCTTCCCCTTTCCACTTGAGGGGATTCCTTAAAGAAAAAACCAACTTCCAAATAAGGAAACTAAAAAAATCTGTAGCGAGTTTCCCTCTTAAACAGGAATCAAGAGGGAGCCACACTCCTTTTAGCTTCTCACTTTGTGGATGCCCGGGCTGTGGCTCTGCATGTCGGTCCTCAACTTACACCTCCCCCAGTCATCTCCTTGTGGCTTAGGATCCTGGGTGGGGCTCTCACGCTTCACGGGCTCTGCCCCCAGGGGGCCCTTGTCCCTAAGCTGCTTTACCACCCCGCTTACGTCAGGAAGTGCGGATGGTGCTTGATTGTGTCCTCCAGCTTCTCCAGGAAGGTCAGATCCGTGGCCTCCCCTGGGCGCAGACATTCCTCATCCTGGGGGTGTGGCAGAGGGCGAGGGATGTATCAGGGAAGAAGCTGGAGAGCACAGGAGGCTCAGGAGCATGGAGCCAGGAAGCATGGACGCAGGGGACCGGGCAGCTCGTGTGGAGGCTTACAGACCAGGCTGGCTCCTCACTTCACCCTCCACGCACAGCCCTGCCCTGTCCCGGCTCAACCCTGAGCTTGGGCCCGCTGTGGACATGCCTAAGAGAATGGGGCAGGGAGCAGAAGCCTCCCACCCAGCCTTTGGCATGAGGCCTTGGAGGAGCAGAGGACTCACCAAAATGGAGATGATGCCCTTGAACTTCTCCTCCACCAGGTCACAGATGATCTTATTGTTGAAATATTGGACAGGCTCCCACTGAGGGGCAAAAGGGAAGGAAGGCATCATCCTGGGGTCCTAGGACCTCTTCCAGGAGACCCCAGTGCCTGGCTTCCTACAGGGTGTCCCCAGGGACAGCTGCAGGCTCGAACCCACCGCGATGCCCTCTGCCTCATATTCCTCCTGCTCCGACTTGAGTGTGAGCTCAATGAACAGCTGCTGCAGCTTCTCGTTGCAGTAATTGATGCAGAACTGCTCAAAGCTGCGAGGGAAACAGAAGAGCTCACGGTAGGTCGAGGGGGACACAGGACAATAGCAGCAGGCAGACCAGACGAGGCCTCTGAGCAGCTAAGGGAGGACACGGAGCAAGACCCGAGGTGGCTGGGGAACAGGAGGCGGGGGAAGAGGGGAGGGACCAGGACAGGGAGAGAGAGGCAGGGGAAAGGGGGCACTGACCTGTTGTGCTGAAACACTTCAAAGCCATAAATGTCCAAGAGCCCAAGGACTGTGGTGCTCCGCCAGCTGGGGCTCTCAGCATCCTAGGGCCAAGAGCGTGGGTCCCCATATTTGACGGCTCCCAGCCCCAGGCCTCCCTGCTGTTTCAGAAGCCACCCCGGGCCAAGCCCTCACCTTGGAGGCCAGCGACCTGTTGATCTTCCTGACCAGCCAGGTGAAAGTGCGACTGTACACCGCCTTGGCAAGGGCGTCTCGCGCATACGCAGCCTGCTCCAGGTTCAGTGGGCTCAGGAGCTGCCGGCCAAGGGGAGACGGGAGAGGAATGCCGTGGACCCCTTTCCATCCCCCTCTTTTACGCATTCAGCCTCAACACCAGAAACCCGCGACCACTCTGTCCTCCCCGCCCCTGGTGAGCCTTGCGGGTGGGGGACACCAGGGGAGGCCATGGTGGCCACATCATAGGGAAGATGTCTTAGGGACCAGAGGCCTCATTCCCAGAGGCAGGAGTCTCGGAGAGACCTGGGAGCACCCACCACCCTGCAGCCCTGAGACAGAGGCCCGGCCTCACCTCCTCTCCCTTGGCAATAATCTTCCTGTGAGTCAGGGCTTCCCGCAATGTGGGGCCGTCCACGCCGAGCAGCTGCGGGGAGGGGGTGGGCACAGTGAGCATACACGCCTCCTGGCCCCCACTGCCCTGCCCTCCCCCTTTCCTCAGCCCGCTTGCTCACCCGGGTCAAGTACTTGAGCTGGTTCTCGGTGGTGACCTGGGCATTGCTCTCCTCGTCCGCGGCAAAGTGGATGTTGCCCAAATGCAGGACACTGGCCACAATACTGAGCAGGTCCTGGGTGAAGAGGGCCGGGGGGCACGTGCCGGGGGAAGTCACAGGAGGGGCAGAGAGCCCATGAGGGCCACTGATGGAGTGTGGGCAGGGGGGGCCAGGGTCTGAGAGAAGCAGTGGGCTACAGAAGATTTTCAGGGCGTAGAGGAAGGAAAGGGAAGGTCCCCAGCACCGGTCTCACCTCCACCTCCTCCTCAGTGAAGTCGATGACTGTCAAAGCCTTCCTGACCACCTTCCAGTCACTCTTGTCATTGATGGAGGAGACTTTGGCGCACTGGCCCTGGGGGGGGCAGGGAGGGCGGAGCGGGGTTACCGGCTGTGGAGCCGTGCGCCTAGGGGGCCGTCCGCCCTGCCCACCTGCTCCGCACCTTCACCAGGTACAGGTAGCTCTGGGGGTTCCGGTCCAAGCCCAGTCTGCGCAGCATGTCCTCCTCACCGCCTTCCAGCAGCTGGTAGAAGACGTGGAAGTTCCTCTCGCCGTGGTTCTGGTGCACCACCCGGGACTTCTCCAGGAGGTAACTAAGGATATGGCCGCCCACAGGCGCACCCTGTGGGCAGGCAGGATGTGGCGACTGTTCAGGGCGCCTGGGGGTGGGCCCAGGCTTCCCCTCCAGCCTCGGCACTCCTGGCCTCTGATTCCAGTGCGGCCCCTGGCGAGTCACCCCCCTCGGGCCTCAGTGTTCTCATCTAAGAAACGGGGGCAGGCGGCCCCACTGACCAGGCCTCACCCCTTGGCTGTCCGACGGGCAGCTCACACTGACTGGCCTGGAACTGAACTCTTGGTGTCCCCCTCCTCAGACTAGCTCCTCTCTTCCCCTCTTGCCTGCTGGCCACTCTGCCCCTCTAGGTCTGTGGGCCAAGAAGTTTGCTGTCCTCTGGGAAGCCTCAGTTCTCCCTAACCTCATGTCTAGTCACACAGCTCATCCTGTTGCCGTCACCCTCAAAACACCCAGAGCCTACGATGCTGCCACACTCAGTCTCAGTCCCGTCACCTTGACGTAATAATCGTCAGCTTCCTAACTGGTTTCCCTGCTCGGCCTGCTTCTCCTATACCATCTACTCTCAACAAAGCACCACAGGGATCTGAGAGAAAAGCCACATCATAACACGCTTCTGTTCCAAACCCTCCAGTGGTTTCCCTCCTACTCAGAGTTTTTTGTTTGTTTCTTAATTTCAAGTTTTTATTTAAATTCAAGTTCATTAACATCTACTCAGAGTTTTGTTTTTGTGGGGTGGTTGTTGTTGTTGTTTGGCTGGTGCTGGTTGGCTTTTTTGAGAGAGAGGGAGAGGGAAAGAGAGAATCTCAAGCAGACTCCCCGCTGAACCTGGAGCCCGTTGCGGGGCTCACTCTCATTACCCTGAGATCATGACCTGAGCTGAAATCAAGAGTCGGGCGCTTAAACGAGCCAAGTGCCCCTCTACTCAGAGCTTCTAAAACAAGTTCTTATAAAGACCCAGAAGTGCCTGCACCATCCGGCCTTCTCTCCTATTCCTTGGTGCCTTGCTCACTGGCCTCCTTGCTGTCCTTTAACACACCAAACACCCCCAACCCCAACTTGTGCTGACTAGTCCCTCTGACTGGACTCTCTCTCCCAGGTTATCTGCCAGCTTGCTCACCTACCTCCATCAAGCTTCCCCCCGCCATCAGTTTTTTACCAAACTACCACCTTCTCAGTGAGGTCTCCCCTACCTGCCTTATTTAAAAATAGCAACTGCCCCCACCCCTTACCTCATTTTATTTTTTGCCATGGCACTTGTCACCTAAATTACATTTTTCTGTTTAATGCCTATGTCTCTGGAGGCAGGATTTTTGTCTGTTTTGTTTCACTGCTATACCACCAGCACTTGGAATAGCACCTAGCACACAGTAGGCGCTCAATAAAGATTTGCTGGTACCAAAGGCCTGGCAAGTGGGCGCCTACCAAATGGGACTCCCACTCCCCACACCCCCTGCCCTGACACATCCACTGGTACCTTGAAGTCAAACTGCACATCCATGTACTTCCCAAACCTGCTGGAGTTATCATTCCGGAGGGTCTTGGCATTTCCGAAGGCCTAGGAGCGGAGAAGTGGGTATGAGGGATGTCTGGCATTGCCCCTCCCTCCCCGCAGACCCTTGCTGTCCCCTCACCTCCAGCACAGGGTTGCTCTGCAGCAGCCGGTCACGCACAGCACCACCCCTCTCCGGGGCTGGGCAGGTCTCGGCGTAGAACTGTAGCAGCCGCTTGGTGGCCTCTGTCTTGCCTGCCCCGCTCTCCCCGGAGATCATCACTGCCTGGTCCCGGCGCTCTGTGCGCAGTGCCCGGTACACAGTGTCAGCCACCGCGAACCTGGGGCAGAGGCTTGTTAGAGGAGCTCCGGTGGGGAGGCAAGATAGGAAGGGGAGGTGGATTCCCGTATCTGGTTGGAGTCGCCTTATGGGTGGGGTTTGGGGAGTACCCTCAAGGGCATGGGTCAAGGGAGGTCCTTCCCAGTTGAAGATGGGGATCACTAGCACTCTCAGATGGAGGACGGAGGAGATAGCTTAGGGGTGGGGGTCCTAAAGGTCATTTAGGTAGAGGTTGGGGTTGGGAGGTCCCTCAGAGGTGGGGGTCAGAGAGTCACTAAGGTTGGGGGGCCATGCCCAGGTAGAGCTGGGTGGGGAAGGAGCTAGGGGTGGGAGTTGGGGTGGGGGCTGGGGAGGTCCCACCCCAATGGGGCTGAGAAACTGATCTTAAGTGGGGATCAGGGTCACTCTAGGGTGAGGGATTGTGGGACCCGTCACGCATGTAAATAATGGTTCATCCCACATGGGAGGTTAGAGATATTCTAGAGGGAGGGACATGTGGGAGGTCAGGGGTATTCTAGAGCAAGGGTTGTGTGGGGTCATCTTAGGTGGAGATGGGCGGTCACTCCTGGAGAGGTTGGGGGTCACTCACAGGTGGGGCGGCACCTCGTAGAAGCTGACACCCCGGTAACGCTCCATGTGCTGTCGGCTATAGATCTGTAGGTCCCGGTAGGGGTTGACAGAGACCAGGACGGGGCCAATATAGGTCTGGGGGTTGGAGGAGGAGGGTCAGAAGTCTCTCCAAGAGGCTCCTGAGACCTCTTCCCCCCTCCACTCTGTGTCTGTGCCCACCCCCCAGCACCACTACCCCCCCCCGCCCCGCCTCTTCCCACACGGGCCTCACATAAATGAGATTCTCCCGGAACCTTCGCCGCAGGTTCTCAATGAAGGCGGCCTCACTGGTGAAGTTCTCCAGAAGCACGAAATCCTGTACCCCCACCCGGTCACGGGCGGTCAGGGCACTCTCCATGGTTACCCGCACCCCGTCACTGCCCAGGGCCTACAGGGAACACACCACAGGAGTGGGTCAGAGCCAGCAGGGTAAGGCAAGGCTGCTGCTCCTCCACCTCAGCCTGTGGGACACAGAGGACACCCAAGAGACAGACCGTGCTGGGTACAGTGGGGCTGGGTCACAGCAAGCTGTGGAACACTGTGGAAGGCACATGGAACGCTGAGGACATGGGTCACACAGAACAGAGACCAGGTGGGACACAGGGGACCAGGACAAAGGACCCTGGGGCACAGAAGATCCAGAGGACATGTGAAGCAAGGCCACTGAATCCAGGCAGGCTCTGCTTTTGTGCAGAGAAAAAGGGGTCATGAGGAGAAATCCCTGGAATAATCAGAAGAATACTCTGTTGACCTTGGACAAATCCCCTTCTCACTCTGGCTTGCTTCCTCCCCAAGAAGGAGGAGTTGAGTTAGACCAGGTGACCTCAGGTCCCTTAGCTCTGGACCACGTGTGACAGGTGCTCTGGAGGACAAATGGCTCAGAGTGAATTCTGCAGGCAGGGTGGGGCCGCCTCTGCCACCCGCGCCCAGCAAAATCTCCAGGGGGAGAGAGTTTAGGAACCAAGCAATGAGCCACCCCCAGACCACATGAGGGGGATTCCCCCCCAGGGGGCCTCCCATCCCAGCTGGGATGGGCACTCACCCCAGAAGCTGGGGGGGGGCTCCTTCTCATAGCTGGGCCACACCCTCTCCTCCAGCTGCCAGACTACCCAGACACTTTCCTCCTGAGAGCCCCAGAAGCCTCAAGGGGGTGGGGGTTTTACCACGGAAAGCCCAGCTGCCTCCAGAGCATACAGGCTCAAGGAGGCCTTCGCACCACGCCACACTCTTCAAACGGAGGGGGAGGCAGGGGGGACTCTAGGAAATCGACACGAAGAGTGTCAAGGGTTGGAGAAAAACAAGGTGGCAGTGGTGGGAAGGGGCGAAGATCCCACAGAGGCCACCAATTCTCCTCCAACCACAGAGCACCCAGATCTCCGGTTTGGGGCACCCCTCTGGGTCTGGCCTGCCTCTCCCAGGCTTATCCCTCCTCCCCCCCATCCTGTTCCGAAGCTGCTGCCAAATCTGGCCGAAGCTCCCGCCCCCTTGCCCTCTGGGTGACGGGTCTCTGTGCTCTCAGCCCTCCCCGAGGGCTCCTGGCCCGGCCCTGGGTCCGAGCGCCCCGCAGCCCTCCCTGCTTCTGCCTCTTCCCCCTGCAACTTTCCGGGACGTTTTTCCACCCGAAATTCCTGGGCCGCGCCCGCTTCCTGGCGGGGCCCAGGCGGCGCCGCTAGGCACAGAGGGACGCCCGGGACCCCCCGCCCTACCCGCCACCTCCGCTCACCGACGCCCGGTAGCGCATCCTGCCACGCCGGCCTGGCGCCCTGCTCCGCTGCCCGTGCTCTTCGTCCGGGGCTCGGCGGCCGCGGCGGCGGCGGCGGCGGCGGCGGCGTCAGCGAGGGAGGGGCCGGCCCGCCCCCCGCACCGCCCCCTCGGCGAGCCTCGGGAGCGCGGGACTCCCCAGCCGACCCGCCTCCCTCGGAGTTCGTACTCGGACTCGGGGGTCCCAGTCCAGCTGGTGGGGGTGGGGCAGGAACTAGGGGGAATCTCGGAGCGGGGGTGGAGGGGGGCGGGGCTCCCCGCCAGGCAGGGGCTCCGCCTGAGTCAGGTTTTCCAGGAGGGACGTCGTTGGTTCCAGGGTGGGGCCCGGAACCCGCGCGGCGGCCGCGTCTATACGGACCCGGAACTCACTTCCGGGCGGTGTCTACACTACGCACCAGGCCAGGCGCGCGACGAGGGTTGTGGCCCGTGGATCCTGGAGGAAGCAGGATTTCCCTCCCCCCTCACCCCAATCTCAAGTCCCGGGAAAGTTAAAAATAGATCGAAATGTCCAAATACGGCCGGCGCGCCCAGGCGGGCGGAGCCTCGGTGCGGGACACTGTCCACCCCTATATACTCTCAGGGGGGTGGCCCTGTGTCTTTAAGCCCCAAGAAAATCTCTCCAGGTTTCCGAATCAGTACGGAGCGAACACCCAAGGGACAGGGACGGCCACAGGAGTCTTTGCCGAACGCGGTCTGTGTCCTGCCCCTATGGAAGTCTCATTCCCGTCTGGAAAATGTACGTCCGACTTCCAGCATTTGGGGCCTATACCCTTCTACCCTATCCCAGACACCCCAACTAAGGCCTCTGTGCCTCAGAGGCTCCTCAACTCTCTTTCTCCTCTGGAGGGAGCCTCCCTCTCTGGTCGTTCTGGATTCCCCAGGACACCCTCCTTCTCCCATACCAGCCCCGAGCAGCCGCACCCTCACTGGGATCTTGGAGGCGCTTAAGGAGCGAACTCCAGCTTAGATCCCACCTCTAGTGGAGGTGGTGATGGCTAAAAGCCTTTGATGCTTGCAAAAGACTGGGCTATTTCTTACAAGCAGTATGACTGGGAGCAAGTCATTCGACTTCTTTAGAACCTCCTCTTCATCCTTAAAATGTGGCTAATATCTACCTAAAAGGATAGTTGAGAAGGCTGAGATAAAAGCGCTAAGGCACTTCCCCGTCTCTCAGTAAGCACTTCCCTCTCTTGGCCTGATACTCATCCCACACGCGTTTGGGACAGACCTACTAAGAGCCAGGCCCCAGGCCAGAGCAGACACACTTCTTATCTAGTGGGGAAAGCCCCTGAGGCGTGTCTGCCAGTTACAAAGAGCTCTCGAGAACTTCACCTGTTCCCCCACCCGACAGAAAAGGAACCTGAGGCGCAGTACGGCGGACACTGACTTGTCCTAGCGCGGGGTGGAGGGTGGGGGAAGGCAGAGTCGGGACCCAAAGCTCCAGCGCGCCCCTCCCTCCTACCCAGGCCTCCCCCGAGAGGGGAGTGAGGCTGCGGCAGGTGCGGGCTGCAGCCTCGTGGGGAGGCTCATTACCTCGAGAACAACAGCCCTGCCGGAGCCAGGGCTCGGGGGACTCCGCGGGGGTGGGGAGTGGGGGGTGGGTGGGAAGGGCACCAGCTGGGAGATGGGGCCTTCTGCAGGGGCGAGGGGACTGGGTGCGCAGCTGGGAGATGGGTGGGAGCGGAAGGCGGTGGTATTAAACACCACCCACGGAGGCGGGCTCAGGGAGGAAGGGGACGCCCTCCGCGGTGCCCCCAGTTTTAAAATATAAAAGGGAGCTGAGAGGGGGACTCTGCCTGCAGCCCACCCAGGGCGGGGAGTGCCTTAGGGGGCTGGGGGGAACGAGGTCGAGCGAGCCCCCACCACAGCACAGCTCCCTGCAGTGAGGGGGGGCACCGGGATGGCACTGCGGCCGCTAGCGGGCGGGAGGGGAGGAGCTGAGAGCGAGCGGGGCTTCGCGACCGCAGAGACCGGCCCCGCCCGCTGCCTCGTCAAGCGGCTGGAATGAGGGGAATCCGCGTGCGGAGGGGTCCTGCCGGCCACCCCCCCACACACACCCCGAGCCGCGCCGCCGCATTCCCGGGATGCCCGCCGGCTCCCCCACAGCCGCCGCCCAGCGGCGGAAGGAGGGGGCGTCTCTGCAGCCGGGCTGGCCGGAGGGGCGGCCCTAGCCCCGGCTCCGGCCCCCGCCCGCTCCGCCTCACTGGACGGGAGCGCCAGCCCCGGGGAGGGGGCCGGGGGCGGGGAGCCGCGGGTGTGAGAGACACCGCGACGCAGGCGGTAGCGCCAGGCGCTTCCTGCATTCTCTGCGCTGTTTTACGGTATTCCCTTCAATGCCCTGAAGCCAAACCACGAGCTCTGTGCTATTACCCTCCTCCTACAGATGGGGAGACTGAGGCTGGGCAAGGGCATGACTTGCTCACGATCCCAGGACTAGTAGAAGGAGGGGTGGGATTGGAACCGGGAACGCCAGCACTCACTGCTTCCTTGTAGAGCTGCCCCACCGGAGATAGAGGCTGGTGGATTTCTAGGCTTCCGCTTCTCGGTAAAGGTTAAGTCGCTACCCTGCCAGGCTGGGACCTTCCTCAGTAACCCCGTGACTGCAGTGCCCAGTATTAAACCCTGTCGGTGTTGTGTGACTATTGACATGTAGGCCTTAGGAGTAGCAGCTAGGAAGTGGGCACTGTTTTTGGGCTCCCAGCATGGCTCTGCACCTACAGGCTGGCGACAGGCTGGGGAGAAGCCATGGCCACGTGAGTGAACCAGGACTTGTTTCCCAAGAGTACCTCTGGGTCTCCTCCCACCCTTGTTGTTTCCTGTAAAGGCAAGACCAGCTGACCTGGTCATCCAGTGCCCTTTACCTAGTGTGAGCCAGGTGCCCTCTGGCCTGACATATGGAGGAGTGGGGAAGGCAGTGGGCAGCCTCAAATGTTCAAAGGGCCTCAAAGCACCATGCAGGTCTGAAGCATTCTGAGAACCATCAGATTTTTCTAAAAGCTGATCTCCACTGAGGCAGCTTCATGGCCTATTGGAGAAGCAGAGAGAACCATAGCCTATCTCCCCTGCAGCGTAGTACTGGGCACAGAAGAGGTGCTCAATTTATATTTACCAAAAATATCTTATCTTAGGTCTGGGCCCAGGCTGCCCCAACAGGGACTGTTTCAGACTCTAGGGAACTGTTGCAAGGGGCAGTGGAGGTGAAAGGTGGGGACCTTCCCTGCTCTCTACCTGATTGTTCACAGGGCCCTAGTCAAAGGCTATCCACTCTAGCTCTAGAACCATGAGCCTTTGGGCTGCCAGACACTTCAGCCTGGGGGTCCAGCAGAAGTAAACAGAGCACCTTGCCCCCTGACCTCTCCTCTTCATTCACTATCCTATATGTAGAAAGGAGGGGGGCACCTCCAGATAGTCATCACCATCTGGTATCAAAAAGCCTCTTCCCCTCTCACCATTGCTCACACCAAGGAGTCGCCACCTGCTAGAACCTTCCCTCTGCTCCCCTCCTTCACTCTTCTGCTCCTGGACCAGCCAGCAACCTCCAAACTGCCCTCCCTGCTTTCTTTCCTCCAATCCGTTTTCCCACGACAGCCTGTAGTATTTACAAATGCATATCTGATCAATTAACATTTTATGTTAATAGAGTCTAAGTTTATAGGGCACCCTTCCGTGTGCCAAGCCTGTTCTTCACACCCAATGCGTCTTGCCAGGTGCCTGCATATAGACTCCAGCAGTCCCCTGTGTCCTCAGTTTACCCCAGTACGCCTGTGTTCTTGTGTGACCCCAGGGGTGGCCCTCTCCAGTCCCTTCTCTCCCCAAGCCTCTCTCAGCACCACACACAGCAAGAAGGGTCTGCTCCCGCCCCTGTCACACGTGGCTCTCCTAAGCTTCTTGCCTTTGCACCTGCACCTTTCTTGGTCCTGCGCACCCTTCTCCTCCCCACTTGACTGACTCTTAGTCATCCTTGAACACTCAGCTCAGGTTTCGCCTCCTCCAGAACCCCTTCCTGCCTCCCCCAATGCATAGCCCCCTCCTTATCGCATCACGCTCTAATTGCCGGTTTTCTCATCAGTTTCTCGTAGGAGACAGCTCCCGCCAGGGCGTACACCCAGCGCGGCACACAGTAGGGGCTCAGGAATCCCTCGTGGATGCCTGTATGAATGAATGAATCACAGAGCCCAGAGCGTGCCAGGAGTTGAACAAGGCCGTAGGCCAACCATTCATTCTCTCATTCATCTCGGAGACCCTAGCCGCCGCACTCACAGGCTCCCAGACGCGCGGGGAAACTGGGCCCGGGGTGGGGGGTGGGAGGGCGGAGTACGGGAAGGGGCGGGGCGCAGGCGGCCTCTCCGGAACCCAGAGGCAGAGCCTGGCTCTTGGAGGGGCCCTAAGGGCGCCCAGAGTGCCTGGGTCCTGCGACCCCAGCCGCCACTCCCCCCCTTACGTTACCCGCAAGTAATCTAAGTCTTCACGAGGCCGAATTCTGGGACCCCGCATAGGCTGGGCCGGGGCCGAGCCTCGGCCCCAGCGATCTCCGGACCGGCGACCCCCGCCTCCCGCACGGCAGGTCCAGGCCTGGCTTGGCGCCCGGCCGCCTGCCCTTTTCCCCTTCCCACCCGCCAGCGGAGCCCTTCCGGGACCACACGGCTTCTGCCCGCCCAGCGCCGGCGCCCCGCGTACCCACCGGCTCGGCTCTTCGGGTGCGCAGGCGGGGGCCAGGTTGGGCGGCGTGGCCGGCGCCGGAGTCCGCGGCCCCGGCACGCTCTCCCCGCCCAGGGCCCGCCCGGGGCCGGGCCGCTGCCTGTCGTCATCCCCAGCAGGGCCCAGACCCGGGCGCGCGCGCGCGCGAACACCCCGGCCCCGCCCCGGCCAACCCTGGCGGCGGCCCTCCGCCCGAGTCCGCGGAGACTTGGTGCCGCTCACTGTGCAACCAGCTCCCCGGACGCGGCGCGTCACGGTCACACACACGCAGACACTCACACACACGTAGACACGCACACACACACTCCCTCCTTCCTACACGCACAGAAACACACACACACACACACACACACACACACACACTCCCTCCCTCCCTCCCTCCCTCCTCCACATCCGGCCCCGTCGCTGCAGCGCTGGGTGGAAGGGTGCGTCTCCTCATCTTAGGGCCCCTTTGCAGCCTCAGAGCAAACCGAACGCTCTCCCCCCACCCCCTAACTCGCCCCACTTTTGCCAGGCCAGGTCAGTTCTTCCCCATTTGTGACTGTCTCCCTCGCCCCTCCTTCCCTGCTCAAGCTACCGCTCTGAGCTGGCCAGTCCTAGCTCTTCGGGCCAGAAGAGACCGGAGGCATGCACCGAGCGTGTACTATGCGGCTGGAACATTACATACACCACCAGTCCTTTGGCCTCAGAGCAGTCCTTTTACCTAGGTGTTATGCACAGTTCGTAGCCCAGCGTTCCGAGGACCAGGGAGTTGGAGAAGGAGGGATTCAAACCCAGATCCCTCCTTTGAAAAATCCTGCTCTTCGAGGCACTTAAACTCTTACCCCTTCCTTCCATTTATCCCTTCTTGTCCAGTCTGTTCCTGTCCCTAGGATCAGAACCCCTCCCCACTGCTCACCTCTTTCCTGAGGGGTCTGCTTGAGGGAGCTGCTGGGCCCTGGGAAGATATTGCCACCCTTTCTCCCCACCCAGAGCATCCCAGCTTACAAGCTTGCAGGGCCTGTGGGGGTGAACCACGCGGATGATCTCCCCAGTGGGGATCAGCTCCACTTGCAGTGCCATCCTGCCGGTGGAAAGCCACGGGTGCGCGCTGAGCGATGGGGCAGCGGAGCAACGACCTGCCCGCCCACTGGCTTGGGCTGCTCCCTGAGCCAGGAATCTGGTCTCACACTGGGATGGCCACTTGGTTCAGCTTCAACTCCAGCCCCAGGGGAGGTGTCTGGTCCAGCTCCTCAGGACACAGCTGGAGCAGCCCAGGTCTGATTGGGAGGCCTCTTGGCCCAGTGGATTGGGGCAGGAAGAGGAGGGGCTGAGGGACTGAGGAAATGCCTGTTGTCCCAGGTAACCAGAGAGGCTGATGCAGCCACTGTGAGGGACCCTGGCCTCCAGGTCAAAGGGTAGGAGGTCTTTCTGCCCAACAGCTCTGTGGCCAGGCCTCTCCTGCTGCCCACTCACTGGTGTCAAGTGGAGCCCAGTGCTCCCCCAACCAAAAGGCATATCCTAACTGAAAGCCAACAAGATCCGTCAGTAGCCACTGCCCTTCAGGCCTGTCTCCCCAGCTGGCCTGCTTCCTCCCACAGCAGCAGGTGAGCCTCACAGAGCTGCTGGGGTTGGCTATGTTGGGCAGAGTTTAGCTGGAGAGGCAGGAAGGCACTGTGAGGAGGCCCCTGTCCCAGCCTCCCCTGGAGCCTTAACGCTCAGGAGGACTGGACTCCCCGGCTCTAGGCAGCCTTAAGCCCTGTTGGCTTCTTACTTTTCCACAGTACCCTCAGGGGTCCCTCATCCCGAATGTTCCTGTTTCCTATCCTTACTGTTGCTAAATCACGGCTGACACTTTCCTGGCCTGGGACTGAGGCCTCAGGTCTTTAGCCATTCCTTATAAGAAGTAAGAAGGGGAAGAGGATAAGGAAAAGTGACCTCTCCAGAGGGAGACACTGGCCTGCGGGGGGTGGGGGGGTGCAGTAGGCCACTGCCAGCCCTGACAGCCCCTTGGTCAAGCACCTTCCCCTGGGGCACCCTTTCCTTCCCTCCCCACAGCGTCCCCCCGCCCAGGAAAGGCCAACAAAGCTTCCTTCCTTCCTCTAAGAAGCACATCTATCTAGGGCAGGCTCATCCCCAGTGGCCACACAATGGCCCTTATCAGCTGTGGAGTCAGGCACAGAGACCCAGTGCACACCAAGTCTCACACATTTCCTGTTTCCACCCAGCGGGTCAGGGCTGGGCCCAGAACGGCCATATCCTGACTGGGGCCAAGAGGAGGCAAAACACTCCCCCTTCCCCTTCCCGGCCTCTCAATCACTGCTGGACTCGCCCCTCCCAGGCCCAGAGGGGCTCCCCAACAGGAGGCAGGGGTAGGGGTGTGTGAAGACTTAAGGGGGAAGGGCAGAGATGGGCACACAGACAAGCATGTTCCACGGGCAGCAGGTGGAGGCAGTGGTCCCTGAGATCGAGCACCGGGGCTACATGGATCAGAATAAGGAGATAGGTATGTGCTGCTTCAATTGTTCTTCCAACTGTTCTCTCACAATCATCTTGGAAATGCATACACTATTTGTATTTTACAGACAACCAGGATTCCTACATGGGGAGAAGTGTAGCTCAGATTCAAGTCCAGGTCTTGATCTCATCCCTGTGTTTCTGGTCCTGCATGACACCACAGCTGCCTGTGTAACTTGGGATGGACCAGGCCGCCACTCTGAGCTGTGGCTGCCGTCTGCCAAATGATAGGTGCTGCGTGGCAGCGCCCACGAGGTTTGTGCAGGTGAGAAGGTGAGAGGCGGGCAAGTGTGAGCGGTCACGGGTCCTCTGGTATGTGTGTGTTGGGGTGGGAACAGAGATTACCGTTGGGAGACCTTGGGGCAGGAGGCTCAAGGGAAAAAAAAGATGGTGACATTTTTGAATAGCTCTAGCTGGGACCAAGGCTCAAGGCTAAGGTGAAGGAATGTCAGTGAGGAGGGATGAACCAGTGAACACAGAGCGCCTTTTCTGAAAGTCAGCAGTTCCCAGAAACCCATTCTAGTTCACGGCAAGGTAAATGAAATGCCTGATAGCATAGGAGGCTTGCCCCAACTGTGCCAGGGACCCAGAGGGCCGCCATCCTGGGACCCCATCTCATTCCCATCCAGGCAACATCTGTCACTCTCAGACACAGAACTCTAGTGTAGATCTACAGGGCCCTCGTCCTAGAGCTTAGCAAGGGTATGGAGTCAGACCATCACCACCCCCCCAATCACGGAGCCACACACAAGTTGTAAAAGCCATGTTTCTAATGATCCCCCAATACAACAGACACAGAACACAGCCATGGGCCACTAGAAGCCTGGGGGACAGTTCTTGATGGTACACACGGCTCCCAGGGTGGAGTATGGATCACAGAGTGACTGGAGTGTCCCTCAGTCTCAGGTCAGAGGATGGATGTGACCATCATGGAGCAGGTTCCCTGAGGTGTCTTCTCCTGGGAGAAGGGCCGTTGAATCACCAGTGGCTGGAGGCAAGTGGCGGGAGTGGGACTGAGTGCCCACACAGCACCCAGAGAATGCTCTCAGAAGACCCTCAAGGCCGGATTCTCCAAAATGACTGGATCCTGGCTCCCTTCTCTGCCTGCCTCCGCTTCAGGTGCTAGGGCAGTCTAGAGAGGGCGGGTTCCTGGCCAGTCACTGCAGGTGAGGGTGGGAAGGAGCAGATGAGCTGGACTGGGCAAGAAAGCCCCTGGAAAAGTCTGTGGCCACAGCTCCTCTATCACCTGCCAACCCTTTCACAGGAGGGCAGGTTAGGGCATGGAGCCTGACCCACCAGCACAAGTCAATCTGGGGCCAATCCTTTGCTCAGACAGTGAACTTCTGCATCAGACTCCATGGGTCAGGCTCCTGCCCACAACACTTACTAAGAGCCTGGGTGGAGGGGCCCTTCATCCTGCCCACTTAGTCTAATTGCTTTTGCCAAAAGCAGGGATCCCACACCCTCTGCCCATCCCCCAGGGGGATGGGCAACAAGATGCCAAGACTCCCGGAACCCAGGCTGCTTGTGCCAAGCAGTCTATGGGGCCTGTGCAAATGTGAGCATCTCCCCCTCCCAGGCAGCCTGAGGCCCAGGATGGCGTGACAAGAATGCAGGCCTGTGCCAGATGGGGCATGTGCCTGGCAGGCCTGCTTGGGCAGGACTGGGAGTGTGTGTGGGGAAAATCGAGAAATGAGATATAGGCTGGAGGGTCCTTCCCACATCCAGGGGTCTGTCCCAGGTCTTCCGTGTTGACAAACTAGTTGGTTTCACTCATATCTCAGCAACAAAAACCTGTATTTAGGGGGCCAATTCTAGAGATCTGGACTGGAGAGAGCCAAGGAGTGTGGCTAGACCTCCCCCTGGGAGGTGGAGGATACCTGCTACCTCCTCTGGGGGCTGGGCCTGGCCCCTGGTGCTCCTGGCAGTGGTGGGCAGAGCTGGCTGCCAGCTCTGGCCTCCGCCCTGGAACCACTCTCATTCAGGCTCAGATGTGTGGTTGGGATTCACCCAGTGGGTCCTCCGCCAAGAAGGAGCCAGGCTGGATCTGCAGGAAGAAAACAGCAGTGAGCAGAATGGGGGGGGGCAGATTTTGCTGTGTCTTTCCATCACTCCCCTTCTCCAGTGCAGGCAGCTCCACGGCCCAAGTGGATTCCCAGGCCCATGGCGATGAAGAACCGAGCAGGGGCTCAAGTCCCCTCCCCACACCAACACACCTTGAAGGGTTTACTTATTCCCACCACAGAATGCAGATTGTTGCTATAGTAACAGAGGAGAAACTGGCCCTCGGTCTCAGGGATGTCGCTGGTATTGAAGTAAACCTGGTGGGGAGGACGGAGAGGAATGGGGTCAGCTCCCCGGCCCGGGGCCCCACCCAGCTCTCATTAACAAGTTATCCCACCCTCTTTTCCTTCCAAAAGACAGAGAAGTGCCCAGGTAAGCCCTCGCGTTGGGAGACATGGTATACCTATCTCAGGGAAGCAGGCAGGTACCTGGCTCAGCCCGTCGCTGAAGGAGACCTGGTTGTCCCTGACCCAGACATAGGACACGTAGTCATTAATGTGGCGCAACCCCACCTGTTGGAGAGGGGATTGAGCAGTCAGTGGTCTGGGAGGACACGGCACCTGTGACAAGTGCCAAGAAGATGCTTCGGCCTGGCCATTGTACTATACACGCCCCCCCCTTCACCGCCAGCCTCTAGGTGGGCAAGGACCCCTGCGGGATATGGGCATGAGCTCTTCAGCTCCCGTGAGCCTCCAGGAGGGATAAAACAGGGGGAAGGGCTGATAGCACATCTTGCCCACCATGTCACCTTGTATAGTCCAATCCAGTCCCAGGGACTGCTGGGAAAGTCTGGGGTCAAGGAGTAGCTGATCAACATCTCGTTCTCCATGGTCCACAGCCCCTCAGGCATCAGGGTGATCGGTGGGGTAGACACCAAAGGCTTCAGCTACATAGAGGTGGGAAAGGGGTTGAAATCCCACAGCATCATTCTTTCCTCTGAGGCTAATGTTCTTGCTGTGAACTGTGAACTTGCAGTGAGGGGGAAGAGGGGCACACATGGGGATGGGCACAGAACTCCACTAGGCAGCCCCGAAAAAGTATTAGACTTTGACTGGCCCACTGGAAGGAGAAAGGGCCAAAGGCTTGTCGGGGAAGCTGGCCCTGCCAGGGAGGATGGGGCTAGGGGCCCAGTGGGTAACCAAGCAGAGAGCCAAGTGCTGAGGGGAGAGGGTAGGGGAGAAGGGGGGAGTTGCTGACAGATTTAAAAAGGAAGTCAGGTAGCTACTCTCAGGCCTCCAGGGTTCCTGACCCAAAGTAGGGCGGTAGTTCTGGGGAGAGCAGCTGTAGGCATGTGGAGGGCCACAATGGTATACAGACAGACAAACCAGCCATGAGAAAGTGAAGGCTGTGGTGTTGGGTGGACAACACCCAACACTCTGCAGGTCTCAGAGGAGGTCAACAGTGCCGTGGTCATTTGATGGCAAGATGCAAGGATGGAGGTAGCTCCCTTTGCAACCTGATCCAGGTAGATTTAGGACAAATAGAAGGAAGTCCTACTTCACACGGGAGGTAATAAGCATAATGGAACCCACTAGCCCCAAGGGACAGTACCAAGAGGAAATGGAAACCCATTCACAAAGGGTCTGAGCCTGTTTTTGACAGAGCCCTCAACAGCTTCTAAGAGCTGGGATACCCGACCTGGGAGGAGTGGCAGTGGTGTCCTCCTACCTAGAGGCCTCCCCTGGGAGACATGCTGACATTAGAATCCAGGGCTGGGGGGTTTGGGAGGTGGCCCAGCGGGTGCTCTGTGAAGGGCCGGGCAGCCTAGAAATTCACCTCCAAGTCAAAGGTGCTGGTCACAGGCTTATGGTCACTGACACAGTACATCATGTGGCTGACATAACTCCTTAGAGACAGGAAGAAGTGTGGGGCTGGCAGCCTCTGCGTTTGGGGGTTGGCCTGGGGCTGCCGCTTCAACCTCCACAGGATACGGTCGGTCCAAGCAGGCTTGCGTTTTTTCTCACTGGGGGTGGAGGGGAGAAAGAATGCGGAGAGAATGGTTGGCAGGAGAGCAAGAAGGTACCCCAGCAGGCCTGCTGGAGCCCCCAACACCAGGGCCTCTCAGTGGCCATGAGACCTCTGGGCCACAGTGGGAGTGTGGCATGGCAGCCGGCAGGAGGGGGCCCGAGAGAACCAGAAGCCAACTGGTCTTTGTCAGACTCTGCCAAGGACCTTCAGTCTAGTCTACATTTTTATGAATCCAACTGTGATTCAGAAACATTCCACTCCAAAGCTTTTCTGACTTCTAGAACAAAAGCAGCAGACCAGAGAGCAGCTGAGGTTTGGATTTCGGAGTTAGAGGTAAGCTGGAATTTGGCTTCCCTCTCACTACCGGTGGAACCTCAGAAAAGGAAAGGGAAGTATTTGGGGACGCTCCCTGTGTGCCCGCCGTCAGTACTGCCTGTCCCCTCTCTCAGGTGGAGAAATCGAGACTCAGTAGGGAAGGAACTTTACCGAAGTCACACAGGGACTGAGTGGTGGAGTCAGGATTCAAGGCCAGGCGGCGTGACCAGATGGCCAAGCTCCTCATGACCAGGCCACCCCCTCTCAGCCTTCACTTCCTCATCCGTAAAATGAAGGTAATAAGTTACCTCAGTCTGCTGACACAATTAAATGAGATAAAGCACACAAAATCTTTAGCACCGTGCCTGGTACAAAATAAGCTCTCCGTAATCACTGGCTTTTGTGACTCTTTGTTCTCAAGAGTCGACTGAGACCCCTCTGGCCTGTTCTTTGCTTACTGGCTTCTCTGCGGAGCCCTGAGGCTGTACAGCTCTTGGAGATAGGAGTGCTTTCCTTCCCTAGGTAACTGCGGTTGTCTCAAGACAGGCGAGCCGTGCCCAGGGAGCTACAGGGCTGTTCTCGAAGATCGAGAAGATCGGCAGTTCTCTAAGATCAGGCTTTGTCCTCCAAGAATGGGGCGGGGCCCAAGTCCTGGAATGGGGGTGGTGGGCAGTTGCTGCTCTGGGTTCCTCCCCCTTGATTTTAAAAGAACCCAGAGTAGTAAAGCCTAGTCAGATGGTTCCTGCTTTAAAACCCTTCAGGAGTCTTCACTGTCTCCGAATAAAGCTCAAGTCCCAAGCACGGTTTTCCAGGAGCCTGACACCCCTGTCTCCCACCACTGTCCCAGACCCGCCTACCAGGGACTCTCTGGCCTCCGGACCTTTACTCTTGCAGTCTATACTGCCTGGAACACCCGTCTTCACAGGGAGAGGCCAGTTGCAACACTGCCTTTGTCAGAAAGCCGTCCTTGAGCTCTACTTTCTGCTTCCAAAGCATTTTGCACCGGTGTTTTCTCTATTATGTTATGCAGTACTGTCGTTTTCAGTTGGCATACTGGTCTGTGTATGAGCCTGGAAGGCAAGCACTGGCTTTCGAGATGTCCTGCGCAGCCTCAGCCTTAGTACAAAGCCGGCACTTAGCCGGCCTGACTGCTCATGGAACCTAAACTCACAAAAACCCCAAGCTGGACCTCTCTCCTCAGAAATGCCCATCTAATCCTGATATACACACTTTAAGATGCTGATAACCAGGTTGCAAGTCTACTTTTTGTCTTCTGTTTGATTCACTTACTATTTTATTTTATTTATTTATTTGACAGACAGCGCGTGCAAGCAGGGGGAGCAGCAGAGGGAGAGGGAGAAGCAGGCTCCCCGCTGAGCAGGGAGTCTGATGCAGGGCTGAATCTGAGGACCCTGGGATCACGACCTGAGCCATCCAGGTGCCTCCACTTACTATTTTACTTTATTTTAATTTTTTATTTTCCTAAAGATTTTATTTATTTGACAGAGATCACAAGTAGGCCGACAGGCAGAGAGAGGGGGAAGCAGGCTCCCCGCCGAGCAGAGAGCCTGACTCGGGGCTTGATCCCAGGCTCCCAGGATCGTAACCTGAGCTGGAGGAAGAGGCTTTAACCCACTGAGCGACCCAGGCACCCTACTATTTTATTTTTTTAGAATATTTAATTTATTTATTTGACAGAAAGAGAGAGATCACAAGTGGGTAGTGCGGCAAGCAGAGGGACAGGGGGAAGCAGGCTCCCTGCCGAGCAGAGAGCCCAATGTGGGGCTCAATCCCAGGACCCTGAGATCATGACCTGAGCTGAAGACAGAGGCTTTAACCCACTGAGCCACCCAGGCGCCCCTCCACTTACTATTTTAAATAAAGATTTCTGACGTACTGTTGTCAATTCAATAGCAATATAGTCTTCTAGCAACAGAGAGGCAGAATGCTGTCTCACTGGTGAAGTCTGATTCCACGATCAGACACCAGGATTTGGGGGGAGGTCCTGCCCTGTTAACGAAGAGCTCTGTGGTTCTGGCTGGTGAATACGTGACTTGGAGAGCGGCTCCTTGCCCTCTCTCCACACCTGGCCCTAGGCCTCTCTTCCTTCTGCCTGTTCCTGAATTATATCATTTTATAATTAACTGGTAATCTAGTTTGATAAAGAGAGAGAGACAGAAAGCTATGTGCCCCTGGGCAAGTGACTTCACTTCTCCCAACCTCAGCTTCAGCTCTCAGATGGGGGTGACAGCAGTACTTTGCTTCAAAGAGTTGTAGTGAGGATTAAACAAGTTAAGGTGTGTTAAGGGAGGGGTTAAGAGGTGCTAACCGGCTTGGCCACATCTGTTTGGGGCTCCCGGGGTTGTCTCAACCTTCTACTCTTCTGAGGAGTGCTCAGAGCACATCAGAATATGCTATTTCCACTCCAGAGATGACAGACACGGAATCTCTGAACCCACCTTGGACATTCAGTACCTCGCCATGCTTAAACTTGGGCACGATCCACACAAATGGACCACTTTCCCTTTCAAAGCATTCTCCCTCCCTAACTTCCCTATTATGGTGACTAGCTGTCACTTCAGGATCCTCCACAAGTCCTGACCACTCCTTCCTCCTCAGTACCTCTCAGCCTGTCCTCCTTTCCTTCTTTTCCAGGGCCTGCCCAGGCTTATCACTGGGCACCTGTACACTTCAGTCTTTCAATGAAGATTTACCGTGCCCTTATTATATGCTAGGCAACTGGGGATCTGAAAAATGGGACTGACAAAGTCCTCAAGGAGCTTGTCTGGCAAAAAAAAAAAAAAAAAAAAAGACAGGAAACAAGTTAAATGTGTACAAATTGAGCTGCCTGGCTGGCCCAGTTGGTAGAGCATGTGCCTCTCAATCTCAGGGTCATAAGTTTAGGCCTCATGTTGGGCATGGAACCTACTTAAAAATAAATAAATAAATGTGTGTGTACGAATTAAATATTACATATATTCCCCCAGTTCTTCACTTCTTTCTTAAAAGGGATGGTTTAGTCGGTTATGGGTCTGCCTTTGGCTTGGGTATGATCCCAGGGTCTTGGGATTGAGCCCCAAATTGGGCTCCAGCCCCACATTGGGCTCCCTGCTCAGTGGAGGGCCTGCTTCTCCCTCTCTCTCTGCCTGCTGCTCTATTTGTGCTCTCTCTGTATCTCTCTGTCAAATAAATAAATAAAAATCTTTTAAAAAATTTATTTATTTATTTTAGAAAGAGGGAGAGAGAGTGCAGAGGGAGAAAAAAACTCAAGCATACTCAAGCCCCGACTTGGGGCTTGATCCCAGAACCCTGAGATCATGGTCTGAACCAAAACCAAGAGTTGGATGCTTAATCAACTACGTCCGCCCCATGGGCCCTCACCCATCCAGTTCTCCATTTCTTTTTTTTTTTTTTTTAAGATTTTATTTATTTATTTGACAGAGAGAGCAAGATCACAAGTAGGCAGAGAGGCAGAGGGGGAGGGGGAAGCAGGCTCCCCGCTGAGCAGAGAGCCCGATGCGGGGCTCGATCCCAGGACCCTGAGATCATGACCTGAGCTGAAGGCAGAGGCTCAACCCACTGAGCCACCCAGGCGCCCCCGGTTCTCCATTTCTAGTAATAATTGTGAAACATGGGATCCTTCTGTTCATTCGACCCTGTGATAGGTGTCGCATGGACTGTCCTGATCCTCTCGGCCCTGCAAGACTTACAGGTCACATTCTCCCTCCACTACAAGACACTGAAGTTCAGAGGTCACCCTGTCCAGGCAGAAGTCAGATGCTTGCCTACGTCTATGAAGTCCATGCTCCTTCCACTGCACTCCAACATGGCCAATTCCCAGCAGTGAACTGTCTCCTCGAATGCCTTACCAGAACCAGACCTCACTTAGGCTTCTTGGCTGAATGGTTGTGACTGAGTACAAGAATTGTTTCTGGAGATTAGTATGTCCTTACTTTAGACAAATTAAAACCAACTAGCTCTGCAAATATTTCTTTAAGAGCCTAGAACATTGAGCCGATTTATTGACCCCTAGTGTTGTGTTCCATTTCTGGGTCTGAAATAGTCTGAAATGAACTTTTCCCTTCGGAAAAGTCTTACTGAACTCTGGACAGGAGTCTTGGCTAGACTGATCATAAGATCCTCTGCTCATTGCCCGGTGGAGAGGCTGACCAGGCTCAGGTCAACCGTAACAAAACCCTACGGCAATCCCTGACTTTAACAGGATTTCCCGCTCTGAGCCTGTTCAGCCTCCCCTGTAATGGAGCTGACCTCGTTTCTGATGACATCTTGGCTCAGGGATGTTGCTGGGCAAAACTGATGTGTACCATGCCGTGCACACAAGTCACTCATGGTCACTTTGTATAGCCGGTCAGGCTCTTCTCAAGGTGCCTCTCATCAGTGCTGCTGACTGACCGGAATGCCTGCCCTTCTCTCTGCCGGACTCCACTGTATCCTTGACAGCAGCTCTGATCGACTCTTCCTGGCTTCAGCTGCCCACCTCTTTACCATTCGCTCAACCTCCTTTGACACTTCCAGAGTTCTAGAACCTTCTACTGACCAACTCCTGGACTTGATAGTACTTACTTGGATTTCTTGCTATGGGTGGATCCCTCTAATAGATGGGTTGCCCCTTAAAGACCTTATCTTTTCCTTCTGTCCTCCTGGGCTCCTGATTCAAACAAATGCGGGGCGCTATGCTACATAACAGAGTTGGTCATAAATCAGATCCAGTCTCTCTGGGCATTCGTAGTACAACAGGAAAAGCCCACTGTGTCTTGAAAGCAGCAGTGGAAGCATGGTGTGTGCAATGCTTTTGGGCAGTGTATGGGCAGGAGAAAACTCTCAGCGAGATGGGGAAGGGTGAGGGAGCTTTCTAACAGCGATGATGTCTGAGCTGAGTTTTCAAGGATGAAAAACAGTCTGGTTACACAGGCACATGGTAAGTGCTCCAGCGAAGTCAATCACAATGTGGACTCTATCCACTGTGTGGAAATAAGTACCTGCCTCCTTCTTTGCAAGACTTCGCTGTCCCCATCCTGCCCGCCCTTTTGCTGCTGTTGGCAAGACTGGCTGCGAATCTGGAGGTGCTGTGGGCTAGACTGAAGCACTGGGGACCGCAGAGTAGAGTCGGATCTCAGCTCCAACTCCGCCGTTACTAGTTGAGTCTCCTGGGGAAGTCCTTTAACATCTGGGAGCCTCTGTACCCAATTTCAGTACCTGCTGATCCTAGCCTAGCCAACACTCAGCTGTCTGTGAGGACTTCCAGTCTCCTGGTGGTTTCCCTACCATACCTGGGGGTGGGAGCAAAGGGACCCCCGGCCACATGGCCTGCCAGTAGCTCTCTCCCTGCTAGCAAGAGGGGATTGAAAAAGTCCATCAGTAGAAGGTCCCAGCTGCCAAGGTCCAGGCCTATCCCACCGAGGCCTCACAACGTCCATGATAGGTCTCATCTCCAATGGATGGCTGGGGAGACTGGCAGTCTCCCTGCAGCTGTGGCCCCAGGCCAGCTGGCCAGCTGGAACCTGCCCTCTTCCCTCCTTTCTGGCATGCTCTGTGGCCCAGGCTAGGCTCTGTTTCCAGGGTTCATGGCCTCTTCTTGTGTGTGCTGCCCAGGCCATGACCCCAGCACATCTTGCTCCATGCTCCCAAAATGCCTCCCTCCTACCCCACCCCTTCCTTGGAGGGGACGCTGTGGCTCGGCCGTACCATTGCCAGCACAGGGCCGTCCTACTTCTCAGCCTGGCCCAGCTGGGGAGATACCTGTTCACTCCCCACATTCTAGAGGCTCTGCCCTAAAGGCACTTCCTGCCTCCCTCATAAGACAGTCTTGCTAAGAGGAGTAGAGGAAGGTGAGACAAAAACCCTGTGACACAGTCGGGGCTCTTCTCTGTCTTCAAAGAGATGGGAATCCTTGCCAGATTGGGCCGGGAACTTCAGGCCAGAGCTGCTCTTGACCCTCTGCCTAAGCTGCAAGTCTGGGTGGTTACCTGCCCCTTCTCAGCTTCTTAAAGAGGTATTTAGTACAACTACTACCCAAAGATGTGAATTTGACCACAGCAGTTGTCACGGTGCTTACCAGGTGCCAGGCATTGGGGCTGAGCACATGCGAGGTCTCATTCAATCCTCAACCCCATGAGCTGGATACTAATATCATCCCCATTTTATAGATGATCAAATTGAAGTTTAAATATCTTATCCGAGGATGTGTAGCTGATCGGTGGCAGAGCTGTATTTTTAACTACTAGATGCACTGTTCCTACATTGTTCCCCATAAACTCCTCCACTGACGCCAACTACTTCACCTTCCTATGTAGTACCTGATCCACTCCCAGCTGGGGCAGGGGTACCTGAGCCAGTAACTGGCTGAGCCAAGATTTCTGTTCTTCTGTTTGGGAAGGACCAGAAAGCCTGGGGGAGTGGAAGCAATGCTGAAATGCAGTCTCTCTCAAGTGAGGAACCAGCCACATCCCCCCCCTCCTCCTACCCCCATCCTTGCCAGCACCTTCCTGCTCTCTGAGGACACTCCGGGAAGCTCACAGTCGGCGCCTCGTGAGGCGGCTGGGAGGTGCCACTCCTGAGGTGATGGCTGGATCTATTCCTGCTTCCCTAACACTTCTATTCTGAGGCAGCTCCCTCTGTCACCAAAGCCCAACACAACCTGACTTCTGAGGCCTCTTGGCCCCTCATTTCCTCCTCACAGGCTAATTCCAAATCAGTGGCAGGCTGATCCTCTCCTGGGGGAGCCCACTCACCTGGTGTCATAGTTGTTGGAGTTCTTATCAAACTTGTAGGTGGGTGGGAAGAGCAGGGGGCCCTCCTGGAACTCCCGGAGCAGTGGATCGTGTCTCTTGGCGATGCTGAGCTGGAGAGAAAGGCACAGTCACATCTCCCAGTAGTCCCGACCCAGCGGCCTGGCACACACTCCATTCGAGGGATCGCACATGCCACTGAGGTAGGCCAGGAGTCAAGCAACACCACTTCCCTTCCTCACTGCCTCAGTGACAGCCTCAACGGCCCGTCCCCACTCCACCCCCATCCCCAGGAAAGCGGAATCCTTTAGCAAACATTATTCCAGAGTCCCAGGGGAGGCCGCTGCCTGCCATTTTTCAGTCCTGGGACTATGGGAACCTGGCTTTGAATTCCATCTCTCTGGGAGTCACTAGCAAACTTGTATCAGAGGGGAGGTTGGGGTCCCCCCAAAGGGCTGGTATCTCATCCTCCAGGAGGCAAGCAAGCCTGGGGATGGAAAAGACAACAGGGATCCAAGAGAGCTGGTGCCCAGTGCAGGACCATGGTAAGCCGAAGGCCTTGCTCCCTATCTTAATGCACACCCAGCAGCTCCTCCAGGGGAAGACCAGGACCCGGGTGCAAAGCCCTGTTAAACTCCTCCCCACCTGGGAACAAGGACTTCAGAGGCCTGGAAATGGAGAACAGGCAGCTGAGGGACCTGAGCAGTGCCCCCCACATTTGACGCTGGACCTCCACAATAGGCTCAGATCACCCCTCTGGACCTTTCCCTCACTTAATACCTGATCCTTCTCCCACAGGTCACTGTAACGCCGATTTTTTATGGATTCCCGGACAAAATGCAGCCCAAAGTCATCAATCCGGAAGTTCATGTCTCCAAACCACAGAATGAGGCTGCAGAGAGAAAAGAAGGCAGCTGAGGGTTGGGACAAGGTAAGAGAAGGGAGGAGAAACAGGCCTCAGGCCTGCTCACTCCTCCAGTGCCGAGCTTGAGGGGCAGGTGAGATGCTGGAAGCTGGGAGGAGCCAATGCCAGGGATGATTTGGCATAAGCCCTGATGAACTGTTCTCGTGGCTGCTTCCCAGATGTTTTAGCCACACACACCAGCCCCCAGGGGCAAGCAGCAAATAGAGCAGGCTCTTGCCCTCCCTCCCTCTCCCTCAATGGGCCACCAGGCAAGGCTGAGAACCAATTCCCCATGGGTGAACTCAGGAACCCTGGGGTAATCAATCTGGGATCTTCAGAAGTGTCTGGAGTTCTAAAGCAGGACACGGAGGGGAGGGTGTCAGGGAAAGGGAAGGAGTCCTAGGCCCCAGGCAGGTAAAATTGGACAAGAGAGCCAGGGCATCAGGGAGGAGGCTGGGAAAGGGCCCGAGTGGAACACAGGAGGCCTGAGGGTAATGCTAGCCTGGGCTGGTGTGGGAGCGAGGACAGGAGGCAGCAGTCCATGAGTGCACACTCACTCATGGTCCAGGATGTTGGGGATATCCTGTCCCTCAAAATTTTGCATCTCCAGGATCCGATCAAAGTGCTCCAGCCTCTGGTCATTGTTGGCCATGTGAGGGGGCAGGTGGCAGTTGACGATGCTGATGTAGTAGCCATAGAGCTTCAGGCAGATGTTGACGCCCCCTTTGTTCCCCTGGTGGGATAAGTGGGCACAAGGGTGGGAAGTGGCTCTGGCTAAGACCCACCTCCCCTTTCCCACCTCCAGCCTGAGCGGAGATCGTCTCGCCTGCTGCCAGGTCTCCCAAGGGCCGGATGCTCAGCAACCCGGAGTGACCTCCCCATCCAAGAGCCCAGCTCACCCAGCCTGAGGTCTCAAGGGTGCTGAGCTCCCAGAGGTAGGAGAGCAGATATGCATCACCCCCTTTTCCATCTGCTCACCCCTAAAGCGTCCAGCCCTCCCCAGCCCAGCGGTGAAGGCCTCCCAGTTCGAGATTCAGACAACAACTCCATCCTTACCCAGTACCCGAAGAGGCCCGTGGGGGTGGATTTAGTAGAGAGGATCTGGACAAAGGGCAAATGCTGATGCTTGGCAAAGAACAGTAAGAGGAGCCCCTGCATGCGGACACTGGAGACCTACAGCAGAGGGGGGACAATGGTCATTCATTCCCCTGCACAGGCCGAGGAAGTCCCTGCCTAACCCTGAGGTCGATGGTGTCTCAGCTCCAGGCTCAGCATTTACTCCCCTGAGCTGCCGAGTGATCATTCTGCCGAGTGCACTGCCTCTTCCCGGGCTCGGGCTGCGGAGGGGAGGCCGAGAAGACAGGCTGCCAGGGCACCCTGCCATCAGGAGGGCATCGACCTTCCAGTCCCAGCACCATGCAGCCTAGGGACTCCTCTCACCATGCTCTATGGGTCCGTAGGGCACTCCAGGCTGCCATCCCCATGCACCAGGGGCTCAGAGAGGGATGGCACGATGTAGGATAGTGGCTAAGGGCACTGGCTTTGTTGGAAGTTAGCCAGATCTGGGTTCAGATCCCACTTGGGCTCCTAGTATTTGCTGTTGGGCCCAGTCTCAGCCTATTTGCTCATTGAAAAACCAGGACTCTACCTCATCTAGCTCATAGATGCCAGAAGGATTAACTGGCAGCTATTCTTTGCTGGTTTAAGGATTAAAATTTTTTTTTTTTTTAGTAATCTCTATTACCAATGTGGGGTTCAAACTCATGACTCCAAGATCAAGAGTCTAATGCTCTTCTGAGCCAGCTAGGCATCCCTGGTTTAAAGATTTTTAAAAAGTAAATGCAGGGAGGGGCACCTGGCTGGCTTGCAATTCTTGATCTCAGGGTCAAGAGTTCAAGCCCCATGTTGGACGTGGAGACTACTTAAAAAAACAAAAAAATAAATTCAGGAAGAGAATATGAGAGGCTTCTAGGTTGCTAGAAATAGTCTGGGGGCTCCTGGGTAGCTCAGTGGGTTAAAGCCCCTGCCTTCGGCTCAGGTTGTAATCCTGGGGTCCTGGGATCAAGCCCTGCATCGTGCTCTCTGCTCAGCGGGGAGCTTGCCTCCCCAACTCTCTCTGCCTGCCTCTCTGCCTACTTGTGATCTCTGTCTGTCAGATAAATAAATAAAATCTTAAAAAAAAAAAAAGAAACAAAGAAAGAAAGAAACATCTGTACCTTGTCTTGACTGGTGGTAACAATGAAGCATAGACACATAAACATCTACCAAAAATACACCTAATTTCTGTATACATTATAATGCTCAGTGGAAAAAAAATTAAGAAAATGCTCCCCCAAATAATTATATGCTGTGGATAGCTGGATCTCCATGAAGGCGATGCGGAGGCAATGAGAGCAAGTATGGTGGACGTGCGTTTACAGGCTGGGAAGAACAGCCACCATCTCCAGAGATCCTTCATACTGCATTTAATCTTCACCCCAACCTTGGAAGGAACTGATGTCCCTGTTCTGCAGATGGAAGGCTGAAGCTCAAGGAGATTAAGGAACCAGGACGACTACTCGGATAACAATGATAGAGGTCCTAGATCCCTATAATCCCTGCTCTCTGTGAGACAGGGTGGGACAGGGCCGTAGCCAGTGACCCTCTCTCTCAGCCTCAGCCTGTCTACACCTACCACCCGAGTAGCTGTTTCCGGAGCTTGAGGTTGCAGAGGCCAAGGAGGAAATCCCTTGGGTGGGGAACATGTACTGGGGCCTTCCAGGAATTATGAAACTTGATCCCACAGGCCAGGAGCTCTGCCATAGCAGCGGAGTCAAAGCAGGGGGAACCCCAAACCCAAGACTGAGTGAAGGAGGCGTGAAAACCTAGCGTTGGATAGAGGTTACTACAAATGTGTCCCTAACCGCACCCTCTAGCCCGGGTCTTGGCTTCCCATTCACGAGCATGTACGCCAATGGAACCCACTCCTAAGGAACTGATAAAGATCCAGGAAGAGCTTTCAGGCTTAATCCTGACCCACACAGCAGGTCTGGACCAATGGGACCCCAAAAGAAAGCACCAGTCCGCTTTGTGAAGGAACAAGGACGGGGAGGAGGGTGGGAGGCAGGAAAGGCTGGGACTGGGAGAAAGGGTGGGGCTGTGGGGAAAGGCGGGAGGCTTGTAGAAGTTCTGTTGGAGGAAGTGAAGTAGGAGGAGCTAAGGAAGGGGCTAAAGGGAGGGAGCTAGGGGCCCTAGAGCCAACAAAAGGAGTCAGGTCCAGGCTTCTCAACCTCTAACTGCCAAACTCCCATCTAGAGGAAGAGGCTGCAAAAAGCAGGGTTCACTCCTTTACCCGTCCGCCTAGTTCTTGGCTAGGGGAAAGATAGTCACCCATCTGCTTTGGGTGCCAGGCCTTCAGGCAGGCCTCCCAAATGCGGGAGGCCAAATGGGTAGAGTGGCTTGTGTCCCTGCTACAAGCTGAGCTAATTCCTTTGGCTTGATTCCATTCTACCAATCCCTTGCCAGTTAGCCAGGGTGCAGGAAAGCCTCCGGTCTTGGGAAGAGAGTGTGTGGGGAGAGAGGTGTTTCTGCCTTCTCGGAGGCTCTAACTGTACGTCTATAGTAAGAGGCCTGAGCTTCAACTGGAGGGAGCCAAGAGCTTGGGAACTGGCCTTTTCCAGCCTCAGCAGCAGGACAAAGCTTGTATTCCCTCCTCCTGGCTCAGCCCTTAAGAGGACTCACAGCTCTTGCTTCAGCACCATTAAGCAAACTGGGGTAAAAGAATGAATTCTGAATAAATGAGTCACCCAGGAAGGGGCCAGAGGAATTCTGGTATCTCCAAGAAGCACTGCATAGGGTGCTTTGAATGGGACTATGCTTCATGCCTCAGCTGTGCAGGACATAAAGGTGAAGACCCAGCAGTCTAGAGCCTTCCTGTGGATTCTCCTATGGTCTGCTTTCCCGAAAGAATACTGGCCCTTCAGACTGAGAACTATTTTCCCTCCATTTTTCTCCCCTCTCCAAACCTCTGGGCCCCTGAGAATTTGAGGTACATGTCTCCCATGATCAGAGGACACCCTCTGAAACCAGTTAGCTATGGCATACCTGTCAGCCTCAGATCACCAGCACAGCAGTAAAATGTAATAGTTAAGAATATGGGTTATTATCGCTTCTTGGCCTTTTGGCTAAGATCAAATGAAGAACATGGGTTATGGGGTGCCTGGGTGGCTCAGTCAATTAAGCACCTGCCTTCGGCTCAGGTCATGGTCCCGGGGTCCTGGAATTGAGCTCCGCATAGGTGCCCTGTTCGGTAAGGAGTCTGCTTCTCTCTCTCCCTCTGTCCATCCCCCCTGCTCTATCACTCTCAAATGAATAAATGGAAAATCTCTATAAATAAATAAATAAAATAAAAATAAATTCCATAGTAAGTACAATAAAGAAAAAAAAAGAACATGGATTATGAAATTTGAAAGATCTAGATTCAAACCCCAGACAGCCTGTGTGACCTTTGAGTCTTGGTTTTACCTGTAAAATACCCGCATTTCAAGGGAGTTAAGAGCTCTCAATAACATATATAAAGTTTATTTATAATGCTTACTACCAAGTAAACATTCGGTAAATGTTAGCAGTTACTATTATACTCAGGGACTTCAGGCCTGGCATGTGAGCAGGGACTGAAGGCTGACGGTGGAAAGGTACTGAAGTGTTAATAAGCCCTGCTGAGCTTCCCCCCAGGATTCTCCCGACCTGAAAAATGTCCAGGTGTTAAACCAACCCTGGGGTCCCAGCTCAGCTCCAGCTACACTGGAAAGACACAAAGCAGGCAGGAGTCCCAGGAAGCCAGGTGCAGCTGAGGTTTAGGCCTTTAAATAAATGGAAACAGCATGAAAGCCTATGTGGGAGACCATAGGACTGGGGGTTAGTGAGGGGAGGTGAGACACACTTCCCAACTGCCCATGAACTTGTAAGTTACCTTGACGAAGCTCAGAGGGGAAAGCACATCCATGAAGAAACTGCTCCATGGGTCTTCAAAGGCAGTGTCAGAAAGGAGGCTCGTGATCCCACAGTTCATTTCCTGCAAACTGCCCATCCCAGGTCAAAGGCTGTCCCCGTGGTCTGGAGGGTAGTACTTCTGCCACAGACATCCAGTACTGCCCTTGGCACTTTCAAATCTTGGGTACTCATGACCATGATCTCGCCCTCCCATGGCCATTGACTACCAACCCCTTGCCATTACTGACGCAGGACAAGAAACACTGACTGGTCCTGATGCAGGCTGAAAGCTCCTAGCCTTCAGACTCCACAGCGAGGGAGGACAGGTTATAGTAGTACCCCGTGGGGACCACTTTGGGCTGGTCGGGCTTATCTATCTCAGCAATGGAATGGGGGAAGGGGCACCGCAGACACCTACCCAATGACATACACGTCCAGATTCAGGTTGTCTTTGTTCAGCTGCAGAAGATCACTGAGGTCCAGAGGAGGTGCTGCAGAGGCCACGTTCCATGTCACAACATATATGCTGTGGAAGGGATGCAAAGGTAAGTCATGGAGGGAGGAGGATAAGACCCGTTTCCAGGTGACGAACAGGGGTCTGGGCCTGCTAATGGCTGCACCACAATCTGCTGCAACCAGAATAGGAAACGGGAGTTTCTGTACCTGGTAGTGGGAACAGGGGCATTGAACTACAAAAGCCCTTCATCTTCACTTTGTTCCTGAAGAAGGAAATTTCCACCCTGTTTTGGCTCCTCCATGCAGGCCCACAGCTGCCCACAGCTGCCCACAGCTGGCAGCACTCGTGCTGCTGACATTAAGAAAGGCTGCCAAAGTGGGCGCAAAGGTTTCAGGGTCAGGCGAGGGGAGGGATGGGGATGGGGTGGGTAGTTAGGAATTTAATCATTTCACCAGCCATTCACACCTCAAGGCTCCTAAGACCACCAGAAAGAGTCTGGAGTTTCAGTTTTTACCTTGTAAGAGGACTCAGCACTACAAGACAGGAGCATTTCAAAAATAACAAAGATAACACCACCGCATTCCCTTCCTTCCTTCTTCCTAGCAGGTCCCTGGAGCATAACCAATTCTGCCAAGCATTTCAGGGAGCCTAAAGCAGAAGATAACAGGGTTCTCAACATCTCTCTCAAGAGTCTAACCTCTTGGGAGCCTGGGTGGCTCAGTCATTAGGCGACTATTTTCAGCTCAGCTCGGGTCAGGATCCTGGGGTCCTGGGATTGAGTCCCGCATCAGGCTCCCTGCTCAGTTGGAAGTATGCTCCTCCCTCTCCCACTCCTCCTCGTGTTTCCTCTCTTGCTGTCTGTCAAATAAATAAAATCTTAAAGAGTCTACCCTCTTTTGGGAAAACTCATCAGCTGGATAACATCCTCAACCTTGGCTTCATATTCACCTTAGGGAAGCAAGACAACTAGATCAGCAGCTCTCAATAACAATGGATCCCATCAGAGGCTCAGGGGAAGGAGACACTTCAATTGAATAGTTACAGCAACACTCCCAAGAAAGCCCCAGACTCAGCTGAGTACAGAGCAGTCAGGGGCTACAACACCTGCAGAGACCAAGGTCCAGCCACCAGGCCTTAGGTGAGTCCTAGGTACACCATGAGGAGGAGGACCTGCAGCAGAGGAAAACCTAGAATGAGCGCGGAAACCGGGTTGAGAGAGGTGGGAGAAAAGGGCAGGATGTCCAAAAACATCTCTTCTCCACCAGATCCTGTTCTTAAGGTCCATGTTCTAAAAACCACAACCTGAAATTCTTGGCCGACTTAAAACAACTTCCTGCCCCTCCCTACAAACATCAATAAAACAATACACAAACCACCTTCCCAGGCATTAGGCCAGAGATTCTGCACTTCGTTTGTTTACGATCTCCCCCTGCCGTCCAACAGAGGATTAAGGAAAGCAGCCCTTTCAGTCCAAGGCTCTTTGTTTTCCCAGGGACCTGCTCTAAGGGTATGGAGCGCAAAAGTCGGGATATCTCGCCCTCACTCTCAGATTCGACGATTAGCAGCAAATCCTTGCATCGTGACCTGCACTAAGTTGGTGATTAGCTTTGTTCTTCGTTAAAGAGCAAACATGGGACCGGGCTCTATCACTGCGCTAACGGATCTTACTAAACCTGATTTCGGATTTCGGGAGGTCACAAAGGGATTAGCAGACCCCGTGTTGTATGTGTTGATCAAAAGAACAAGATTTCTATTCTAGAACTGAGAGGAGAATGCCTTGTTATGTCTTTACCCCAAACAGCCCGATACTGCTGCCTCCGCCAGGTGCCAACCGAGACACCTGCGAGGGGAGCCTAAATAGGAACGAGCTCGGCAGCCTGAGTTTGGAAGGAGCGCGGGGCTTGGGCCCAAAGCAACCTCCTCAATATTGCCTTGGGAGAACCGGGGAGGGTCTCTGAACTAGAATCAGCCCTGCAGGCCCGGTCCCTTCTCTCCCAGTCTGGCTGTACCTCAGATCCGCAGCCCCGAAAGGGTAGGAGAGGGTGATCCCGCCCGGAACAGGTCGGCTTGCCCGCAGCCGCCTTCCTCACCTGAGCGTCTTGCTTCTCGGTTCAGTCGTGTTCCGTGGGCTCTCGGCGGCCATCGTCCCCACGCCGCGCCCCGGCTGCTCCTGTAGCAGGTAGCAGGTCCCGGCTACTTTACTCTCCCCGGATTGTTTTCCTTCCGGATTCTGACCGTCCGCCTCGGCTTCCGTACGAGGCGGGGCTTGAGGGCACGGAGGGCTCTGGGTGGTGCGGCCTGGGGGAACAGGCGGGACTCGCCAAAGAGCGCGAAACGGTGAAAGGTTGGGAGGAAAGAGGCTCAGGGTAGCCGGGACGTCAAGAGAGGCGCGTCTCCGTGCCAGCAGAAGCCGACGCAACACTGCCCCGCCCCGCCGCGCGCGACTGTCAGCCCCGCGGCTCCCAGGGTGCCCCGCGCGAGGCCGGCGGGGAAGGGCGGTGTTCCGGCTGAAGCCGCCGCCCGGCCCGCACCGGCGTCCGCGGCCCGCTGGGTTTCGCCGATGCTTGGAGAGGAGGTCTCCAACTGTGCGCTGTGCCCTTCCACCTTCCCAACGTCCACAAGTCCAAAGGGCGAGGGTGAGGGTGGAGTGGCAGCCCAGCCACTGTCCTGCCTGTGAACCAGTGTCTTTGCCCCTCATCTTCAGGTGATCGCTCTCGTGTTGGTCATGGAGCTCCTCCATCCTTAGTTCTACAACACGGCCACTTTCAAGTGTTTTCTCGCTTTTCACACTCATTAGGTTACCTGTTACACATTAGACGTTGGGGGTGCCTAGACTCTTAGAAAATTAGCCGCCAAAGAATGAAAAATAAATCACTACCTCTATGTGATAAATAAAAATGAAAAAATTTGCCCAAGATTAAGATGTTCTTCAAATAAGTGGTTCTTCATCTTGGGGGGGGGGGTAGACGGGAGGGGCAGTGCATGGGATTCCTTTGGGGATCTGATGAGAGCCATGACTCTCCCCAGAAAAATGGACACACAATTTTACAAGCGAGTTTTATGAGGTCCACAGACCTGGGAAGCCAGGTTAAGAACTCATACTTTAAATAAATGTTATGGTTCCTAGGATAGTAAAAAAGAGGGAG
This sequence comes from Lontra canadensis, assembly GCF_010015895.1. Taxonomy (NCBI): domain Eukaryota; kingdom Metazoa; phylum Chordata; class Mammalia; order Carnivora; family Mustelidae; genus Lontra; species Lontra canadensis. The sequence continues at coordinate 1,925,035 of NW_022631174.1, read as the reverse complement.
ATATGAAGAGGAGGGGACATAAAGGTAAAAAAAATCCTGCCAGTAGAAAATGGTTGAATTACTTTCAGATATGTGATGTCTGTGTAGGTAAAATGACAAGGACATGTTCTAATTTACAGAAATCGACCTGCAAAAAGAATCTGGAGCTATCTTGTACTTTTTCCTAGTCCTGGTAACGTGGAGGACAACAGCAAGAGTTTGAGGATAACTACATTGTAAAATGGACATAAGGACATCACCAATAAGCTGGACTCCAGAAAGCTCTGTCTAGGATTTTATTAGACTGCTTCCCCCCCCAATATACCTGTTTTGGAAGATTGAGACAAAAAGGCACAAACTCACATTAAATAAACAAAGTAATCTAATCAGTTCTACAAAGTGTATTTTGTAAAAGAAGTAGCACTAGGAACCAAACAAAATAAGTCAGGGAGTCCCAGCAGGGACTGTAAGAGAACTTGAGGAGATATACACATGCCCACAATACTGACCCTGTCCCTGACCTCTCTCTGTGAGAAGGCCAGAATCCAGCACCGCCCCCTTATGGAGGCCCTGCTGCTTTAAACCTGGACTCTGAGCCTGGAGATCTGATGGAAGCAGCTGGTCTGAAGGGGCACGGCACACCCTCAGGTACTACCCCTGAAACTGAGCCTTTCGTCATAAACCCCTCTGAGTGCTAGTCAGTGCTAGTCAGGAGGTGGGTGAGAAGGTAAGGGGGATACTTAAAAACCAACACTGTTGCCCAGCAGCAACACTATCCGTGGGGATAGAATAGACCAGGGACACCCCTCCTTATATTTCTGTGGGCTGGAGCCCCAGATCCAGCTGACCTCAGGAAATTCTAGCTCAGTTCATGTGGATGCTTTCAAACTGGGGCAACAGGTGGAGATGGGAAGAGCCAGAGAAAAGCCAGATACACAGCAAGGCCCACCAGAGTTGGAGTAGTGTGTGTGGATCTCAGAGGAGAGCTGAGGCAAGGAGACTAACAGCTGATGACCCTCAAACCATGGAACTGTCTGCTTAGAACATCATGGTTCGTTTCTCCTAGGATAACCCACATCTGGATTTAGCTGATGAAAGAAGGGAAAACTTTAAGCGCAAATATCATTATAGCTAATACAGAGCTTATAGGAAAACATTTACATTTTTCTCCAGTAGGAATGCTTCACTTTCCCAGATAGATGCTACCAGCAGTTGGGAATCCTAATAACCAACTCAACTCCCCCAGATCCATTACTACAGACCCCGCAAGGTGAGAAGCCTGAAAGGAAGGTGTAACAGGACATTTCCTGGTCCCAAAGAGGCCTCAATGAAGGTGGGAGATAACCACACTGAGGGGTCTGAGTCTGTCCGCTGTTGCCCCAAGAGGGTCACAGGGAAGCAGCCATCAGGATATCACAGGTGCAGTCCTGTGAAACACTCCCTTATTGCACTTAGAAATCAGTAAGGCAAAACAAACTGACAACAACATAAGGATGAATGATCCCATCCTACTTCTCGCTCCCCCAGCACAGATTTGGTCTCTTAATCAGCCACTGCACCCAGACTACCATGGGCTTAGATCACAGCCCACCTGGCCAACATACGTCAAGAGGCATGGGAAATGTCGGGTGACACCATGGCTATCTCAGACTCTCCCACTGGGAAGGCATACTTGGGTTCCACCAAGCTGTACACAACCATGGAGCACTTGGCGGCTTCTACCTCCCCTGAAGTCTGGACTTGTTCACCGGCCTCCTTTGGTAGAGTTCTATACTACGATCATTACTTGCTTTTTGCGTTTGATTGTCCATGACAGAACTCAGCATTGGGGCGGGATGAGCTGAGTTCCTGATCCCCAAATTCCTTTCCAGCAACTGGAGACAAGAGGGAACATGTTCTGCTGGGGAAAAGCTTTTTGCATGCTCATTTTGTGCAGCATGAAAAGGTCAGGACCCTTGTGCCCTGACCAGCCTCAGAGGCAGAGGACAGGAATCTAAGAAAGCACAGAGAAAAGAGGATTATTGCTGAGTGGCAGCACCAGCCCAAAAGGGAAGAGGAGCATGGACGTACAGAGCTCCTCAGGGGTGGGGATGGGGGTGGGGGACAGACTAATTAGTACATATGGGGCCGAATCAATTCTAAGGGGCACACTGGACAGATCTCTCCAGGTGGAGAACCGACCCGGGCATGTTGTGGGCTCTGCAAAGTTCAGACAGAGTGAGTGACAGGAGGGCCAAGAAGCCGCAGGTGTCTCTAAGACTAGTGACCAGAGATGCAATTCTGGGGTCGGGGTTATCTGTATTTGTTACGTTTTTAAAACAGAGACTGGCTGGGCCCTGGGTACTTCCCTGGTGCCTACAGCACATTAACAATGGGTTACTGAGAGCAGAGAGCAGAGTTATGAAGCCACACTGCTGTTCTGTGGAACTGGAGGGAAAAAACTGTATTTCTAACTCATCTCTCCCCAGTTGAGCACTCAAATTGCCAAGATCTGCCCAGGAAGCAAAACACCTCAGTTTATCCCAAGATTGGAAACAAACGAACTTAAATCATTTAAATCACCACATCACAAAAGGCAGCTATTTTGAAAGACTAAAAATGTCACTTGGAAATTAAGGGCGGGGGGGGCAGGGAACACACAGAAATGGGTTGAGAACAAAATGGCTGGACAGGGAGGAGCTGTAAATTCAGCAACCTACACGCCATGTATCTCAGAGGAGCAGGCTCCCGCACACATGGGCTTCATAATACCAGACGGTCTATTTGTTCACAATATTAAAGGGCATCTAGAATTAGCTACAGTAAGGGATCATAAGTTGCCTGAAGAATGGGCACAGAAAGGCTGCGTCCGAAGATGGCCTGTCACTCGGGAGGGTGGAGCTGCTGGGCCTTCCTGTTGACCACTGTCTTGCAAAACTAGAAGAGAAATACAATTGTTAAGGAAGCAACAGAGGAAAATAGAAATACACTGTAAATCATGGATGGCGGAATTTCAAAAGGAGCAAAGATGCCACGCTGGGGGTCCAAGCAGCTGGCCTGGCAACGATCTACTTAGTCCCACTGTTTTATCTGCCAGAAGTTCTCCAGCACGATGGGCAGGGAGAGGGAGCCAAGGTTCGCATTACTGCTGGTGAGCCCCTAGGCCTCCTCAGCTCCTTAGCCTTAGAGGACAACCGGGTTTTACTTGATAAAATATCTTTCTCTCAGAGCCCAATGGGAAGCAGGGCCAAGTTTTTAATTTCATGACCAAGCCCACTGAGAGCTGCTAGAACATCAACATGTCTGGAGATGTGCAGGGTACTGGGAGCTAAGAGAAGGATGGGGCTTGGGAAAGAGGGGCAGCGTGAAACAGGGACATCTCACCCTGCTCCCAGGACTCTCCAAGCGTCTTAAAGAGGCTGCCTCTGATGAGGACAGCTACTGAGTATGCGATCAGAGGCTTTAAAGAGGAAGGAAATGAAGTACCAGAGAACGATGAGCCCCAGGAAAAGCTGTCCGGCCAGCAGATTTTCCAAGGGTGGGGCAGGGAAGGCCGGCAGTGGGGAGCCAGGAACTGCTCTGACATAGGGGTACCGGGGGCACCCTGCACGCTGGCTTCAACTTGAAATGGCTCTCGCTACGAGAGGGAGAAGAATTAGCTGCAGATAAGCTTTGTTCTGTGTCTACCGCCCCAACCCAGCCCCACTTCTCACTACCGGGTGGGTTCATGTGTCTGTCTGGGCAGTTCGTTATAAGATCACATGTCCCTGAAAGGGTCTAATAGCTACAACATCTGTCAATGGAAGCCTGAGAGCTGTTGAGCATGGCAGTCGTCATTATTAATGGAGGACAGGACGAGGAATGAACAAGTCTCCTGACTCCTTAGTGAGCTGCTGAGGAGGCCCTGAGGACCCAAACTGACCTTCCTGTGGAGGAGATGCAAAGGGAGAGATTCAGTACATACAGTGCAGAAGGGGGAGGGGTGCCTTTAGTCATCCGCGGTCATTCCTTTCACTGGGTCCTTTTGTCTCATCTGGAACAGAAAAAAAAAAAAAAAAAACAAACGAGGAAAAACTGAAGGCTCTTGGAGCTAATGGAACTCCAATACAAATATGTTCTGCCTTCTCTTCAGTCCTGCCAATGAAGAGGGTGGAGCTTTTTTTTGTGCACAAAGCAGATCAGCAGAGTGGAATTCTGCATATGTATGGCTGAAGCCGCACCATTTATAACTCCATGTCACTGGTCCCATCATCCATGATTCCTGTTCCTCTCCCTGCATCCTAGTGCTGGAGTTCTTAAGCTCCTCTCTTTCTTCATTCATTCATTCAACAATATCTATGAAGCAACTCTTTTGTGCTAGGGACTGCACAAAACTGCCCCAGGCCTAAAGATTTGGCAGGGAACCAAAACAGACCATGTCTCTCCTCCCAGTGCTTACATTCTGGGGCAAAGTAGGGGAGAATGAACAAACTAATATATGTTGGGGCGGGGGGAGCTGCTGGGATGGAGAAGGCCTGTAGGGAAATGGGCCGTGGAAGGCCTCTCTGGTAAGTGACATTGAGTAGAGACCCGGAGGAAGTGAGGGGGAAAGTCCTGTGTCCACTTAGGGGAAAGTCCTATGGCTCCCTGGAGGGGCATGTTGGGGGAGTAGTCCAGGCAGAGGGAACAGCCCAGAAGTGGACACAACTTCTCCTGGGGACAGTGTGGAGGTGATCTCTCTCAAATCCTTTCCAACTCGAAAGTTCCATTCTATTTGCAGAATGCCTATAGCACATGGGTATTTTAACTTCCCATTAGATATTTCTTCACTGTCCTTGAGTTTTCTGCTCGATTTTCATTCTTTCTTCGTTCAACAAATTTTGAGCACCTCAGAGAATGACTTCTGGAATCAAACTCCCTGGATTGTATTCTGCGTCATGACCTACTATGTGACCCTGAGCGAGTGACTTCACTGCTCTCTAAGACTCAGTCTCTCTAATAATAAAATAGAGATGATAAAAGCACCCACATCAGGTGGTTGTTGAGAATTAAATGAAGATATTCTTGGATAATACCTAGCAGGGGTATGCACTCGGGCCACGTTAGCCATGTTATTTCTGCAAGGATGCTGCAGTAAAGCGGATGTGTGTGTCCATACGCTCTGAAAAACTTGGACTTCTACACTACCTCCCCCCTCAGAGGTCTGTTTTATTCGCTAGAACTTTAATACGGCTGCATTTTGGAGAGACTCCGTCTCAGAAGCAGTAGTTCTTCACTAGGACATGTTTTCAAAATATTATTCCCACCACATTTCAGACTCCTGCTCATTGTTCACACTCCCTGCTTCCCTTCCATCAACTATTATCATCTGTGAGTCCATGGGGACTCGATCCCAGGACCTGGGATCATGACCTGAGCCAAAGGCAGAAGCTTTAACCCACTGAGCCACCCAGACGCCCCTGTGCTGTACTTTTCATCCCATGACTCACTCATTTTATAACTGGAAGTCTGTACATTATAATCACCTTCACCTAGTATCCCCCCTCCCCTCTGGGAGCCACCAGTTTCTTCTTCGTATTTATGAGTCTTGTTTCTTGTTTGTTCATTTGCTTTGTTTTTTAGATTCCACATCTAAGTGAGATTATATGGTATTTGTCTTTTTCTGTCTGATTCCTTTCACTTAATATCATACTCTTTAGGGTCTATCCATACTGTCACAATGCAAGATTTCATTCCTTTTTAGGGTTGATATTCCATCCATTCTATTTATAAACACCCCCCCACATCTTCTTTATCCATTCATCTATCCATGCACACTTAGGTTATTTTCATAACTCAGGTCAAAATAATTTTTTTTAAAAAAACACAAAAATGTGCTCATTAAATGCTTACTAATGACCACAGAAATTTTCAATTTCAGAGAAGCTGAGATTTAATATAGGGGATCAAAGCTCCTTGGGCCTCAACCAGATCCACGTATACCCTAAGAGTTTACTGCCTTGCTTTAATTTACTAATGCAAAGCCAGGTCCGATTTTCCTACTGCTTAAGATGTAACTTTGTATCAGGGAACATGATAGCTTCCCCAACTCTCAGAGAAAAGGTCACCTCACAGGGTGCCACTGAAATAAAAACACATTATTTTATTCTTATAATAAAATGCTCTAAGAACGCTTCTTTCCTGTTTCCTGGGGCCTATAAGGCACCGTGAGATTTTATCTGGTGTTTGTTCCTCAGACCAAGCTGTTGCAGGCTATGTATACACATACAGTCAGGGAATATGAAAATAGAAACTCCAATCTTGGTTTGTTTGTTTTTAACTGATCTTCTCTAGGGAATAAGGCCAGGGGTTGGAACAAAGGAACTTTTATTCACCTATTTATTTTATTCATTTACAGGGACTTTTTTATTTTTCTAGATTTTGGGGGAAGATTTTACTTTTTGAAGATCTTACTACTTTTTTTAAAAGAAATCACTAAAATCAAGTAAATAAATAAATAGAGAGATACATAGATAAATCTCTGTACCCAACATGGAACTCAAACTTAGAACCCCGAGCTCAAAGAGTTGCATGCTCTTCTAAATAAGCCAGCCAGATGCTTCTATTTTTCTACAGCTTTTGAAAATTGTTTTTACTATGAAGTATGAAATACTCCTTTGATTACAAAAACAAAACAAAACAAAAACAACCCACAAAAAACTAGTAGAAGTATCAATGTCAATATCCTGGTTGTAATACCTGTGGTATAGTTTTGCAACATGTTGCCATTGGGAGAAAGAGATCTCTGTGTATTAGTTCTTATAACTGCATATGAATCTTATAATCATTTCAAAATAAAAAGCTTAATAAAAAAATAGAACTAGCAAACAAACAAAAAAATCCATTTAAGACACTGAAAAACAACCACAGACCAAGCATTCCTGAAGGAACAGATATGAAGCACATGCAGAATTGTTTTTAGAAACTCTTGAGAAAGCCCTTTGGAAAAGAAATTGGTAATAATAAGAGCCTTAAATTCTCTAATTCCATTTGTAGGAATTTATTCTAAGGAAATAATCCAGATCCAAACAGTAATCCAAAAAACCGAGTGCACAAAAATTTTCATCATGGCATTATTTGTAGCAGTGAGAACCTGGAAACAAATGAAAATCCAACAGAGGTCAGTCAAAAACATGTATGTGAAGAGACTCTTTTCGTGGGAAACTTTGTATTCGTTATAATGCTATATGCTTGTTACAATGTTCCCAGAAAAAAGAGGATACTCATTTGGCCTATGCAATATGAATCATAGCTAAATAAGTGTGTAGAAAGACTTAAAATGTTTTAGAGGCTGTCTTTAAAGATTTTATTTATTTTGAGAGAAAGAACGCACATGCATGCCAGCGAGTGGGGAGGGGGCAGCAGAGGGAAGGAGAGAGAATCTCAAGCATACTCTGTGCTGAGCGAGGAGCTGGACTCAATCCCATGACCCTCGTTCCCATGACCTTGACATCATGACCTGAGCCAAAACCAAGAGTCGGATGCTCAACTGACTGAGCCACCCAGGTGCCCCTAGAGGTTGTCTTTAAATAGAGTACACGTGATTTCTTTCTGCTTTTCACTGTTTCCAAAAAAAAGTTTAATGTTTATGTATTACCTTAATATTGAAAAATGACTGTACCTAAAAAGAAAAGAAAGCTATTTCCATATTTCAAGATGCTGGCCGGTGTTCCAGGTGGCCTGCCCTGGGGTCAATCATTGTTGGGCAGGTGAGAGAGAATTAAGAAGCCACAGAACAGTAACATCCTCCACCTACAGGGATCGTTCAGCCTTAAGACACTGAGCTAGCTCTGCCCTGTGCACATGTTACTGGAATCTCACTCCCCACTCAGCTGAGGCCCAGCACTGAGTGGTTTCTCTCCATCAGCTTCACTCTCCAAGCTTCTATCTACCCCAATCACAAACTGGAAACTCTGGGGGTATAGAGTCCTGCCCCTCATTTACTGCACAGGGACAATTACACAGTCCCTGGGTAACCAGTTCAGAGATTAAGAATTAAAATCTAAAAATGATGGTGAGGTGATCCATCATCCATGTCAGAAAGCCACAGGGTGGAGCAAGGGATCTCTACATCAAGATGCAGGAGATTAGAAAGGACAGGCACACTGACACGCAAGTGTGTTGGCAGGGAGACTGACTACAAGGAGGCTCTGAGATTCATAAACAGATGTGCTTTGGAGGGACCAGAGGAATCATGGAGCCCACAGGGACTTGGAAGGAAGCCCCCCTCGGAAGGCTGGGAAAGAAAATGCTGCAGACTCTTAATCATGCACTCTAACTGGCACACTGTATCTCTGCCAGCTTTAAGCAAATGTTCTAGAGGTCAATCAGGAAACAAGTTTTCTTAAAAATTTTCAAAGTTCTCTTCTCCCAGGTTCATTATCTACAAAATTAGTGGCCAAAGCCCCAGGTGGCACTTGTTCACTGAATGAAAAGGTGTCCTCAACTTCTCTGAGCCTCAGTTTCTCTTATCTCTAAAAGGAAAATAATACTTTGGCACAGGCTGACATGACGACTTGATGACATCGTTCCTGGAGAATGCTAACCACACACGACAGGCATATAGTAAGACCCCAATAAAACGTTAGCTTCTATTAGTAATAAAAATATTTTTATTACCACCATGTTCAAGAGATAGTGAGTTCCCCAATATAGAAGGTGATCAAGTTCAGGCCAGTAGGGAAGCTGCAGAGGGGACTCAAGCACTGGACAGGTAATTGGACTAAGTGACCTTTAAGGTGACTTCTTCCAATTTTGAGATTATGAGTCTCTTAAGAGAGCAAGAGCAAGGGACAGGGAGAAAAAGAGAGGGAAGAAGGGAGGGAAAGAGGAAAGGAGGGAGAGAGACAGATGGACAGACACTGCTCTCCTACAGGCACATGTTTCCTGACATTTTTCTTTTTAGGGCAAAGGACTAATCTCTTGATCCCTTGCTTCTCAAATCCTTGAGTTTCATCCAAGAATGGTGAGTCCACCCTCCCATAGGGACTAAAGTCACAGTAATGGTGACTGTGGCCTTAAAGTGACCTCTCATAATTCACAAAAAAAATCCACCCATCCTAGGCTGCTGAGCATTAATCAAAGAATAAGGGTCATAAATCCTATTGCAAATTTATAGTTAATCATGGCAGATTGTAAACATGCATTTATTGCTATTCCTTCCCCAAGCCCTACTACAATGAGAGTAAAGGAGTAAACACAAGATTTAAAACCATGAAGGCAACAAGAACAGCAGATAAGAGATGGCAGCAACATTCTGGAAGATGAAATATGGATGGATGAGTAGCACTAATTCGCAGAGCAGCACGACTAACACCCAAGTGCCTAAGAAGGACAGACCTATTTGTGCTGCAGGTTCTCCAAAGGCTCGGGAACTGGAAGCACAAGTACCTTCCAGGGTGGGAGTGCAAGTAGGGCTGAAAACGGGTGACTTATTTCTAAGTGAGAAAAAAAAAAACAATTTGGCTCTGGTGTGCCCTGGTGTTCCCTCCCTGAATTCTCAGAGGAAACAAAGAACATACACGGGGCAGAGAAACCTCGAAAACCAAACACAAAACCAAAAAGCCATTGCTTTAGAAGAGGAAGATAATGCACAAAGAACAACAGAAAAAGTACTTAAGAAAAAGAACACATGGGGCACCTGGGTGGCTCAGTGGGTTAAAGCCTCTGCCTTTGGCTCAGGTCATAATCTCAGGGTCCTGGGATCAAGCCCCACATCGGGCTCTTGGCTCAGCAGGGAGCCTGCTTCCCCCTCTCTCTGTCTCTGCCTGCCTCTCTGCCTACTTGTGATCTCTCTGTCAAATAAATAAAATCTTAAAAAAAAAAAAAAAACTTGTTAAAAAAAAAAAAAAGAAAGAAAGAAAAAGAACACAGCACAAGAAGTGCTTTATAATGTTTTAAGTGGCACCTGGGTGGCTCAGTTGGTTAAAGCGTCTGCCTTTGGCTCAAGTCATGATCCTGGGGTCCATAGATGGAGCCCTCGGTCGGGCTCCACACTTAGCAGGGAGCCTGCTTCTCCCTCTCCCTCTGCTCTTCCCCCCACTCATGGTCTTCCTCTCAAATAAATAAATAAAATCTTTTAAAAAACACGCTCAAAAAACAAAATTATTTAAAAAATAAAATGTTTTTAAATTCAACAGGTGAGAAGTTAACATTGGAAAATATCTTCCAGAAAAAAAACAAAAAGGGAGAGAAAAATGTAAGAAAATTAGGTCAATTCATGAGGTCTGACTTCTTTTTTTCTTTTTTTTTAAAGATTTTTATTTATTTATTTGACAGACAGAGATCACAAGTAGGCAGAGAGGCAGGCGGGGTGGGGGGAAGCAGGCTCTCTGTTGAGCAGAGAGGCCGATGCGGGGCTCGATCCCAGAACCCTGGGATCATGACCTGAGCCGAAAGCAGAGGCTTTAACCCACTGAGCCACCCAGGCACCTCATGACTTCTAACTTCTAATAAAAATTCCAGGAAGAAAACAGAGGGGAGAAAACTGTGATACAAAGAGAGAAAAATTACAATATAAAAACACATAGAACTGAGGAGAGACCTTGGAGCAGCTGGGTGGCTCGGTCAGTTGAGTGGCTGGCTCTGGATTTGGCTCAGGTCATGATCTCAGGGATTCTGAATTAGGCTCTGTGCTCAGTGCACACACAGTCTGCTTGTCCCTCCTTCTCTGTTCCTCCCCTCTGCGCTCACGTACGCGCTCTCTCTCTCTCTCTCATAAATAAAATCTTAAAAAAAAAAAAAACCTGAAAACTGAGTGGGGGCAAAATCAATAAGGATGGACTGACATCACCCAAATTATTACGCAGTGGGCATCACATACCAATCAGACCAGACCAACCCTGTAAGGACTCAAAAACAAAACTTAATGACAGAGATACATAAAACTAAGCTAGCAAAAGGGAGGGAAGCAATTACTAACTTCTTTTTTTTTTTTTTTTTAAGATTTTATTTATTTGTCAGAGAGAGAGAGAGCGAGAGTGAGCACAGGCAGATAGAGAGGCAGGCAGAGGCAGAGGGAGAAGCAGGCTCCCTGCTGAGCAAGGAGCCCGATGTGGGACTCGATTCCAGGACTCTGGGATCATGACCTGAGCCGAAGGCAGCCGCTTAACCAACTGAGCCACCCAGGCGTCCCACTAACTTATCTTACTTCTTTCAGGTTTTTATTTAAATTCCAGTTAACATACACTGTAATATTAGTTTCAGGCTAACTTATTAAAAACAAAAAAACAAGAGTTTTCCAAGAAAGGAACAAATATCAGGAGCAGACTAAAGTGCTCAGTTGGGGAGAAGAATGACAAAGTTGTCACAATATAAACCCTGAATAATGAATTCACTCCAAATTGTGACACTGGAGGAAGGAAAAGAGGGTGTGAGTGGTAGGTGGGGTATAGGAATTAAATCTTCCATAGGAAAAGTCAACCACTAATATTTAAAGTTGAGAAACGAAGAATTAAGCGCATAAGTATATTCTTTGGAAATAGATGGGTAATTAACAAGAGAAACAACCAAAAGAACAGGAAGGGCCTGCTTCTTGAGCAGGGGTGGGTGGGGACGGAAGCAGGATTTGAGGTGCAGGGCAGAGGAGGACAGCTTCTCCCTTCTAAACCTGGGATACTGAGTTTGAAAATCATGAAAATACTTCTGGAGGTGATGTTTTTGTTTATGGCAATGGTTGTCGTGGTGGTTTCCCACTGAAACTCATCAAGATGGATAGATTAAACATGTGCACAGAGCGTCTGGGTGGTTCCATCAGTTAAGCATCCAACTCTTGGTTTCGGCTCAGATCATGATCTCAGGGTAGTTAGATCCAACCCTGCATTGGGTTCCTCACTGAGCATGAGCCTGCTTAAGATCCTCCCCCTCCTGCTCCTGCCTACCCCCTGAACTGCTCATGCACATACTCCCTCTTAAATAAATAAGTATAACTTTTTTTTTAAGATTTTATTTACTTACGAGAGCAAGAAAGCACGAGCAGGGTGGAGGAGGGGATGGCGAAGGCAGAGGGGAAGCCAACTGTCTTATGAACTCCCCGCAGAGCTCCTTCTCCCAAGAGAGAGATCATGACCTGAGCTGAAACCAAGAGTCGGCCGCTTAACTGACTGAGCCACCCAGGCAGCCCTGTGCGGCTTTCTGTATATCAGTCATATCCCAATAAAGTGGGATTTTTTTTAAATTAAGAATGAAACTAAAAATAAAGCCGATAAGAATATTTTTAGAAGGAAGCGGGGAAAAAAGAGCAAAAAAAAACAAGTCTGAGGGGTGCCTGGGTGGCTCAGTGGGTTAAGCCTCTGCCTTCGGCTCAGGTCATGATCCCAGGGTTCTGGGAACAAGTCCCGCATCAGGCTCTCTGCTTGGCGGGGAGCCTGCTCCCCGCCCACCCCCCGGCCTACTTCTTTGCCTACTTGTAATCTCTGTCAAATAAATAAATAAAATCTTAAAAAACAAAAACAAAAACAAAGAACAAGTCTGAGGTATAGTTAGCACACAAAGGTCCAGTACAGTTGCTAATGGGGTCAAAAGATGTCCCCCAGTGACACAGACTTGGTTTTGCTTTCTCTTCTACTGCAAACTATTTAAAATTCCAATTCTAGGGGTGCCTGGGTGGCTCCATAGGTTAAGTGTCTGTCTTCGGCTCGGGTCATGATCCCAGAGTCCTGGGATCAGGTCCTGTATTGGGCTCCCTGCTCAGCTTCTCCCTGCTTCTCCCTCTGCCCCTCTTCCCAGTTTGTGCTCTCTCTCTCAAAATAATAATATCTTTAAATAAAATAAAATAAAATAAAATTCCAATTCTAAAACGGGTTTCCTGAATTCGCAGTTATCCTGGAGGATAGTGGTCTTCTAGGTTTTTTGCACAATTCTCCACAGAATGGAGGAACACACAGAGAGAAGGGAGGAACACACTAAAAGACTTCCCTAATGGTGAGGGCTTTCAAACTTTGGATCTGAGGGAGGCAGATCCAGTAGCTCCTCTGGAGAGTTCTTCCAGCTCCAGGAATTCAAATTCTACCCAAAGAGTAAAAGGCTATCTCCATAAATGCTTCCCTGAACCCCTGCATACTTTCAGCTGGCCTTTGTCAGGTGTGGGTGCCTAAGGCTCCAGGCTAAACCCCAAAGTCTCCACACAGCTCTGTTTGGTAACTTTTTTTTGGTCAGGACTCAGGTAACCAAAAGCACTCAGGCCTCTTTTACATAGCCAGAATCCCCGGCATCCTGGACATTAACACCTACCACTTCCTGAAGATCCTTAGCCAAAGAATCAGGACTCGTGTCCAAAATCCTGCCACTTCCCTGCCAAATGAAGCTGGATGAATGACCAGACATCTGCCTTCAACAGGAGCTAAGAAAGGAAGAACTCCTAGGCCAAGTCTGCACCCAAGACCAGCCCCATGAAATGGGGGCACCGCGGGCAGTCAGGCCGGGGTCTTGTCCAAGGCACTGCTGGGGAGCTGGGCAAGGCTGGGCACAGTGATGCCTGCCGACGTCTTGCTCCAGGCCAACCCACCCAGGGCAAGGAGGGAGAAATGGATGGCAATTATGAAACAGAGCTTCCTGACTTATTTTTAGCCCCGAGAGGGCAGGAGGGCTCCAGATGGCATTTAAGGGAGGAAGAGAAGCCAAGTGATTGAGAGCTATGGCTCTTACCCTGACTGTGTCACCTGCAGGCTGTATGACCTTGGGCACGGAGCTGGACTCTCAGAGCCTCTACCTTCCTCATCGGAGGATGGCAAGAACAGTGGCGTCTCCTCACAGGTATGGCAAGGATCATTGGAGATGGTGTGGGTAAAAGCCCTAGAATGGTGCCCTCACACACAGGAAGGACATAAACCTTCCTTACTGACGATCTCAGAGTTAGCCTCACAGAGAAGCATCCCCAAATGAGGCAGGAGCATTAGGCCTTCAGCTCCCATGGAGCAGACAGCCCTCCTCCTTGGCTCCATGCCAAGCACTTCCTTCCCCCCCCCCACCACAAAGGGCCAAGGGTCCAAACTCTAAAAAGAGCTCAAAACAACCTTACAGAGTAGTTATTTGTGGCTGAGCTGTTGCTGTCCTCCGTGGGGGGCATGGACGGTCCTCACGCCCTGGGCCAGCCTGCCTCCTCCCACAGTCACCTCCAATACTGCAGCCCAGCAGGACTTCCCCAACCCCCCAGAGTTACTCCCTTGGCATGCGGCATACACTGCCATATTTGTCTCTCTCGATACGCCAAGACCTCGGCTAGACTGCCAGTCCAAGAGCACTAGCTGTTCTAGTCCTCGCGGTTCTCAACTACCTGGCACCAGACCTTACTCCCGCAGCCACGAATATGTTCCTCGAGCCACAGGCGGTGCCCTCAGGAACAGCCCCACGGGGCAGTCTCCTTCATGGATTCACAGAGCCGGGAGCCCAGTCTCCTCCAGGAGCCCACTTACCTCATCTAGCTGTCTCTTCGTCTCTTCTTCCATCCTTCGGATGTCGTCCATAGTCAGGTCAACCCACTTATCGAGCCAACAGAACAGCTGCCTGTGGAAGTTTGTAAAGAGACGCCTTTCTTGCTACAAAAAGGAGGGGACCTAGTTAGAACTCAGAAGGTAGAGGCCACTGCTGCAGCTCCCCTCCCATGATCTCCGTGTTACTAAGCCCACTTTCTTGAAGAGGTCAGGAGAAGAGGTGTCTGGCTGGCTTACACAAATGAGCCCACAGGTCCCAAAGGTCAGTGACTTTTGTCCTCATGTGATAATAGGTATTGCTTCAAGGAGGAGGAAGCCCCCTGGAGAGTACAGGTACCTACCTCAGAGCTAGGCCCTGTGCCCAAAAGGCTACCAAGATAGGCAGCCTACGAACTCATGAGTCAGCCAAGGCCCAGAAACAACTGTGCCAACGGTCCCTCTTGTCTCTAGAGCCCAAGGCCAGGTTAAAACTGGCCAGCAGCTATGAAAGGGGGCCCAAGAATGAGGCTCTAACACATCAGAGAAAAAGCTATAAAAATGCCTTACGTCTATCTGGTTCAAGAATTCGGGGCACTGGAGAATTTGGCTCCTAGAACCTCTTGCCTTTTGGCTTCATAAAAAGAGAAAGACTTGAGTTTTATCTGCAGTTCAGTCATAGCAAGCCCCTTCCTGTTTCCTTTTTTTTTTTTTTTAACTTCAGTTTCCTTCCCTGTCACATGTGGTGCCCCTGGATAGATGGCATAAAGCTGTAGGACGGATAAGTGAAAGGGGAAGTGGAGGTCAGGGAACTCAAGCTGAAATATTCTGATGTCAGCCATCATTGGACACAAGTCATGTGGGTTGTATGATCTTCTCTTGTTGGGCAAACTACACCCCCACCAACACACACACACACACACACACAGGGGAGGCCTCACCCTGGTCATTTACCTTATGTATAAAGTTTTCCACTTTGTTCTGCAGGCCCCACCACTTGAACTTGACAGTAACCAGTTTGTATGCACACATGTACGGGCAGTCTTTCTGATTTACAAGTTCTTGCTGTATTAGAGACACACATACAGGCAGACAGGTAACTAAGAGGGCCGACCTCCGATTCTCCCTTTGCCCATCCTCCCTGGGGAGAGGTCTGCCCATGCAACGCCCTGCCCCCTGGTGGTGGGGGTGTGAACTGCACCTTCCAATTTGGCCCCAAGGGTCCTCGGCCTGTTTTGATAGATTTAAATTTTGCTGGGTCTTCCTCTGCCTTGTAATCCTGAAAGAAGTTGTAGAATTGGAGTTGGGGAGGAAGGGAAAGAGGGAGTAAGAAGGAGGGAGTAGGAAGGAGAGAGAGGGAGAAGGAGGGGGAGGGAGGGAAAGGGAGGGAGACAGAGATTAGATTTTTCCATGAGAGTATATTTCATACCAGTCTCGAAGCTGCTGGTGTAGAGAAAATATGGGAAAATGTTATAAACACGATACATAACGGTTTACATTTGCCTCAGAGAAGCGCTGTGATCTTCTCTGCCATCGTTTGTTTTCAATGTTACCCATATTAACGTGTCACAGGACTGTCTGAGTAGGCACATATTTCCACTGTTTAAGACAGAGATTTTCAACCGGGATAAGCACCCAAATTATTAAGGAAAAGTTTTTCAAAATTCAGATTTCTGGGCTACTCTACCTCAAATCCAGCAAGTAAGAATATCTGCAGGTAGCAATGTCTACAATAGCCAAACTATAGAAAGAACCTAGATGTCCATCAACAGATGAATGGATAAAGAAGATGTGGTATATATATACAATGGAATACCATGCAGCCATCGAAAGAAATGAAATCTTGCCATTTGTGATGACATGGATGGAAATAGAGGGTATTATGCTTAGCAAAATAAGTCAATCGGAGAAAGACAACTCTCATATGATCTCCCTGATATGAGGAAGTGGAGATGCCAACGTGGGGGGTTTGGGGGGTAGGAAAAAAATAAATGAAACAAGATGGGATCAGGAGGGAGACAAACCATGAGAAACTCTTAATCTCACAAAACAAACTGACGGTTGCGGGGTGGGGGGGTCGGGAGAGGGTGGTGGGGTTATGGACATTGGGGAGGGTATGTGCTATGGTGAGTGCTGTGAAGTGTGTAAATCTGGCGATTCACAGACCTGTACCCCTGGGGCTAAAAATACATTATATGTTTATTAAAAAATTAAAAAAAAAATAAAAGCAATACAAAGACTGCTGTTAAGAGAACCAGAGCAACAGATCCTTTTGAAAAGCACTGAATCATCTCTTAATTGTGTAAGTACTCAAAAGTGTTAGGTATTATTTGATTAAATTTCAATGTTCATTAAAAAAAAAAAAAGAGTATCTGCAGGTAAGGGCAGCATAGTCTGTTTTTTAAACCTCTGCGGGTGACTATAAAACACGGCCAGAGTGTTTTATATAACTCTGACTATAAAACAAGTCAGAGTTAACGGACTTGTTTAATAAAATCATTACTGGGAATGTCCCATGTATAGAACCTATCCTCTTGTGTACTATTGTCAGCCTCAATTCACCTAGTTACAATGTAGCCAATGCTGTATGTGAATCAGCCTCAAGGAAAGTTTAATCTTTGGTTTTTCTTCTGCACTGGCTAATAGAGGCTCAGGGAAGGCAAACTTACTATGGTTACTACTTAAAAAAATAGTGAAGAAAACAAATCACACACATACACACACAAGTCATCAAGTATTTCCCAAAGCTAAAAAGATGATTTATGTGTACTTAAAAAAAATAAACCTTTTGTGTTGACTATTCTTAAACAAATGAAACAAATAATTAGATCTTCCCCACCTCTGCTTCTCTCTACTCACACAAAACAACTAGAGTTGACAAAATACACAGAGAGTCATACTCTCCATTAGCATTTCTGCTTGAGAACTATGTGGATATGTTCAATTTGAGAAAATCCATCCAGCTACATAATTGGGATATATTCACTTTGCTATACTTCAAATAAAAAGTTTTTTGAAAAACCCACTCACTTTTGAGGATGGAAGTGAGGATATAGGCAAGGAAAACACAAGACAGTTTTCATATCTTCTTGGAAATGCACAAATCAAGATATTTTAAGCACAGAGAGAGTGACTCCAGGAAAGAAGTATCATACCCCTGGGACATGGAGAGCAAACACTTACTCCCCACCAATGGGCAGAGAGCCAAATTCCTCTGCCCTGATCCCAACAGGCCTCTGTCGAATAGGAAGAGTAGTAAATGAGCAGGAACCTAACCTTTCCTTGCCTAAAGAAATACTTCCTAGGAACTCAGCCCCGAGCCGGACAGACCTGGCCCCTGCTCTCTCCAAGTTCATGGTCTAGCAGAGACTGTCCTTTTCTAGGCGTGTGCTGCCCTATGTGTTACTCGAGAAGCCACCACCAACTTTTTGAGGGGAGGGCATCTGACTTGTCATATATTCTGCTGGAACGGAACCCACAGAACACAGTCTTCCAAACATAACAGTCAGGCAGTGAATGTTTTTTAATGACTGGGTTGGAAAAAATGAATTTGAGAACAAGTTTCAGGTTAAGTGTCATTTCGGCTGAGCAAATTATCCTTAGCACCTACACTGTCTGGTGATATTTCCAGAGGCCAAACAGTCTAGTATCTTCTTGCTGGAATCCCCAAATCAAGATAAGAGAATTCTTAATTCTAATTTAAAAGATAAAAAAAACAACAGCCAAGAGAGAACTTCCCTTTGAGCCAAGCTGGGTGCGGTTCCCTGGTTTCCCTGACACTTAGAAGTCATTTTGCATCTCAAAGGCCGCCAACCTCGTTAAATAGTTCCTACCTTGCTAAGTACTTGGCTTCGATCTGCAATGTCTATGTATATGGCTTCCACGTGTTTCCACGCCTCAGGCTCCAGTTTATGCACCTGCAGGAACAAACAGGACCATGGTGTAGTTTTTGTCAGCTACAAAGCACCCTTTATCCAGACTGAAGACCCAGGATCAGCTATTCCCGTAGCCACAGACGTGAGATTCCCACCAGTAAAGAATTACATGCAAAGTTATCCAAAGGAATGGGAGGAGGGTTTTAAGTAGATACATGTGTGAGAACTACTGCTCTGGTTTCAGCAGGCCCAAACACGCAGGGCTGCCTACAGCACTTGTGTTATTTCCATGTGTTCCTCTTTGTAAAGACTGACTACAAGCACTCATGGACATACTGCCTGTTTAGCCACAGACTGCTTACTTTGATTTTTTTTTTTTTAAGATTTTATTTATTTATTGTTTATTTAGAGAGACAGAAAGAGGGTGTGAACACATGCATGCATGTGAGCAGTGGGGAGAGGGAGAGGGAAAGAGAATCTCAAGCAGACTCTGCCCTCAGCCTGGAGCCCAATGCAGTGCTTGATCCCACGGCCCTGAGATCATGACCTGAGCCGAAATCAAGAGTTGGACTCTTTTTTTTTTTTTTTTTTTATTTGAGAGAGAGAGAGAGACAGTGAGAGAGAGCGTGAGCGAGGAGAAGATCAGAGGGAGAAGCAGACTCCCCGTGGAGCTGGGAGCCTGATGCAGAACTCGATCCCGGGACTCCAGGATCATGACCTGAGCTGAAGGCAGTCACTTAACCAACTGAGCCACCCAGGCGCCCAAGAGTTGGACTCTTAAACTAACTGAGCCACCCAGGCACCCCCTACTTTGATGCTTTTAAAAACTTTTTCTTGGGGCGCCTGGGTGGCTCAGTCGTTAAGTGTCTGCCTTCGGCTCAGGTCATGGTCCCAGGGTTCTGGGATCGAGCCCCGCATCAGGCCCCCTGCTCTGCAGGAAGCCTGCTTCTCCGTCTCCCACTCCCCCTGCTTGTGTTCCCTCTCTTGCTGTGCCTCTCTCTGTCAAATCAATAAATAAAATCTTTAAAAGAAAAAAAAAAAACTTTTTGGCCCCTCCCAAGGAACGTCACTGCTACTGGATTCCATGCACAAACATGCATGTACAGATTTTTCTCTTCATACAAATGGTAGCACACACATGGTTCTGCATCACTTTATCTTGAAGGCTGTTTTCTACTGGTTCTTTTTAACAGCTACATACTATGCCACCGTATGGCAGTGCCACAGTTTAACTGTGTTCTATTGATGGGCTCTTACACTGTTTTTCATCTTTGGCTACAAGGAAAATGCTGCAATGAATATCTTTGTGGCTAAGTTATTTCACACCTGTGGAAGGACAGCTACATGACAAATTCCTAGGTGTGGAATTGCTGAGGTCAAAAGGACAGGTGCATGTTAGAATTGAGGAGTTCTCATTGTGCTCTATAGAGGCTGTAATCTTCATGTTTTAAAATATGGTTCCTCTGTGCCAAGAGTTGCATTTTAGACCAATCTTAGCTCTACGAGAAGGCCCTAGAAGGAATCTTTGGGGATCATGTTTTGCAAACTGGAGACAGAGCAATCCCATGATGGTAGGAAGGGTCTAAGCACAGGCTGTTAAAACGGGACCACAGAGATGGCCCCGGGACAGGGAAGAAGAAGCCCATGGGTAGAGCCTCAAGACCCCACCCCGTAGCCTGGAAGTCCCTGGGCTCTTGGAAGAGCTACTTACATTCTCCTGGGTGCCAAGATCTGGTTTGTGCCAGGTTTCAATTTTAATCAGAAAGTCTTCTTTCATGTATTCATTCTGCAAGAGGGGAAAACACGGTCACTAGCCTCAAAGTTGGAGAGTAACCATCTCCCATCACTGAGGGCAGGTGGTTGAGAGACTCCGGGCTCTCCCTTACAGGAATAGCTAACTTGACTAGGAGCCCACAATACGCTAGGGGCACATACATTCTCTTGTTCAATTCTCATCCCAGCCTGTGACAGGTCTAGTAATATTATCCTCATTTTTACAGATGAGGCAAGGGAAGTTCAAAGGTGGGAGGTGACTTGTTCAAGGCCGCAGAGACAATAACAGAGCTGGGCCTCAAAACCAGATTCGTCCGACTTCGAAATCCACAGGTTTAACCACTCGACCATCCTGCTTTTCGCCCAGAGAGCTAATGATTAACCTGAGGAGGAATGGTTCACCAGCACCCCATCCACCAGCCAGCATTTGGCCGAGGCCTGAAGTTCTCTTCTCATTACCGAATCCCCGGTGCTTCCTCCCTTAGTTCTTTTTAAAATGTGGTGCTCCTCGAAGGGGCACACATGAACCTCCGAACTCCTCAGCCGGAATCAGGCTGGCAAAAGCCACCTCTGTTTAGCAGCAGGGACAGACACCTGGATGAGGGTGCCAAGAAGGGTGGAGAGAAGGGGCAATGACACGGGGGTGGACAAAGAAAAGACACCTTGCTGACTTCTCTATTTTGCCAGTGGACAGTGCTCCCTGGGGTCCACCGCTGCACCCGTGAGGAAGCCACAACTGGGTCAGCTGAACTGGTTTCAGAAACCCCGAGAAGGTATGGCACAGGAAGGGCAGGGGAGGGTCTCGGATCATCCTGCACACGTGAGCCCCATGGTCCTGAGCGCTGGACCTACAAAGCCACATGCTAATGGAGCTTAAAGCAAGAGGCCGTTTTGCAAATTAACAGATTCCTCAGTAGGAGCAAGAGGATGAAGCTTCAACAGCACTGGTCTGCTGACAGACACAAATACCCAGGAACCTCCAGTGTGGTGACATTTTTATTTCTTCTCTTCTTATAGATCATTTACAATGCCCGCCCCAACACACAGACACCCACCTGCCAGCTCCCCCGAATTCTTACCGTAATAACTGCTCCAAGGCAAGGATATGGAAAAAAGAAAGAAAAAGATTAATGAGGGTGAATGAGTATCTGCCCCTTGAGCCCAGGCACCATGGCAGTAAGGAGTTCTCCACACCCCAGGGCTTGTCCACAACCGCCCTTCAAGCCCTGTGGGGGCATTTGGTTCCTCAAATGCACCAACCCTCAAGTTTCCCTCCCTACAGAAGCCAAGAGACCCAATCCGGAATATCATTAAAGTGATGCCAGTATCAGTCCCCGAGCTTCTCTGAAGCTGGGTGAGGAAAGGGGACCGGCTCTGGCTCGCTGAAGCATTGGGACCTGCCACTCTGCCATCAGAGGATCACCTGCTGTCCCGCCGCCTCCCGGAGCCCAGAGAGGGCACTTTCGGCCAGGCACTATCCGTCTGCCTGCTGCGCTCTTCCTCTGACTGTAACCAAACCTTGCACCCTCTGTGCTCCTGCTCGTTGTAATGAGACCCCTCGGAAACCGCGGTTCAATTATTTATCAGAGAAAATGACTACAGCTCTAATGTCACTGGGGAATAACCCAGCTCTCCTCCTAACAACAGCCTAGATGACTCTGTACCCTCTGAATGTAGGAGTTATCTCAGTCTCTGACAGATGCCACACGGCCATGTGGGACAGTTTATGGGGCTAACGGTCAAACTCCGTAATTCCAAAGCTGAAACTACGGTCACCTCTGAGATGAAGAAGAGGGAAGAGTGAAACATAAGGGATAAGGTCCACCTTGTGGAGAAACAATCCAAGAAACTACTAGTCATTTCCCTGTATGCAGTGAAAGGTACTTGCAAGAAAGCATTGGGTTAGGATTATAACCACATGGCCTACTCAAGTAATGGCCCCACTATCAGCTTGGAGAAAATCAGTTAACAAAAGAAGGAAACAGTGGGCATGATATTCATTGAGTAGAAGGGCACCGGGGCCAGGTCCGCAATTCTCCTGTGCTGCACTGACGGCCGGAGCCTCCGGCTGCCTATGCGGCTCGTCTAGCAGCAGCTCCATCTCTAGAACGAAGACCGCGGGGTCAGCCAGATGCGGCTTGAGGACATGAGCCATTAAGGTTCCCCCAACTAACCACCAGACTCTGAACCCATGTTTCCAAGCAATCTTCTAGTCTGGCCTCTGTAGGGATGCAATATGCTCACCAACGGACACAAGAGTCTGATCATTTAAACCAATAGGCATGTCCGCTGCATGTTGGCATTCTGACTCTACTCCGGTTTCCCAAGGAGAAGAGCTCACAAGGGAAGAACACCTTAATCCTTAAGCGTCAAACAGGATTACCCAGTGTCATTGGTAATTCTGTATTTCAGTATAACTTAACATATTGGCATTTGGGGTTTTTGTACATCAGTCTTTCCTGGACCCTGAGAAAAAGATCCACTCAGTTCTGATGAACTAGGCTTCTGAACCTATGAGGGTGCTGACTCTCCCTGGCCTTTAATGCCAACCTGGGTGACCAATCTCCCCCAGTCTTCTTTAGTCCTGCCTACTGTCCCTCCCAACACCTCTTCATTCAGACCATTTTCTTTTCTTTAAACTGCAACCCTAGGTACACTGGGGTGGGGTGGGGGGTGTCTCAGGAAATCCTTTGCAGTTGGGAAATAGGGCTCTCCGAATAAGACTAATAAGGTACTTTAAAACCATGTTGGGGCGCCTGGGTGGCTCAGTGGGTTAAGCCTCTGCCTTCGGCTCGGGTCATGATCCCTGGGTCCTGGGATCGAGCCCCGCATCGGGCTCTCTGCTCAGCAGGGAGCCTGCTTCCCTTCCTCTCTCTCTGCCTGCCTCTCTGCCTACTTGTGATCTCTGAGTCAAATAAATAAAAATCTTTATTAAAAAAAAAAATGTTTAGTGAGACTGTACTTAGGTCAGGGTTAAGGTTAGAGGGAGAAGCAGGAGGAGAAACATTTATTTCCCTCTTCTTACTTTCATTCACAGGCCCTGCCTCCTCTTAACCACCTCCGTCCTGTCCTAACCTATTGGCATCAGGAGGAAAGAAACAGAAAGAAGTAAGAGGACAGAAAAAGCAGATAGTGCACAAAGTATCACAAATCTGTTTTTGTCCCACTCAGAGTGAGGGCAGAGCCTTCTAAAAGGCACATGGACTTTTACCCTATGCTCCTTAATCCATTCCCACCTCAAACTTTAATCTACTTCTGCCACGCAAAGGGGTCTGAACTACTGACCTTTCTCCCATCAATCCCCAGAGGGAACTGGAAAGTAGCCTTCTTATTCCTATCTCTGACTTTGAAAGAGCGATCGATGTCTAACTAAGCAGATCTAAGAGTTAATGTACCCGTTCTGTATGATGGAGGGTTCTCACTGTGAGGTCAGCACCCACTTGAGGAAACCAACCTTCCCTCCCCTACTCCCTGCTTCTCCTCTTCACTGAATATTTAGAAATTATATTTTTCTTTTTTTTTTCTTTCGGCCAAGGATCAAGACGGTATGTGAAGGAACACTGGGCGTCTAGAAAAATGCCCATATTGGCTGTAGCACGCTCTCTCCAGAATTACACAGAGGACAGAGGCGTGGCAGCATCTCTCCGTCGGCAAAAGCTCTGTATGCAGAACACTGATCCAGGCATGGAGGAGTCCAGCTGTCAGTTTGCCTCCCTTATGCCAAGTTGCTTAAGGTTCTTATGACACATGTTCAATGGCAACTCTCCTGGACATAAAGAAAATTCACCTTTGGCCCTAGACAAGACACACCCAGCCACAGTGCACACTGTCTTAAGAAAGCATGTGCCTCTTTTCCAAGAATTTAACAACTTCCTGCTCAATGTCCGGGGAGTAGTGACATTTGCGTTTTCAGCTACGTCAGTGAAACTCTAAGTGTTACACATCCCAGGTTCCATCCATGATTGTACATCTCCTGACACCAGGTGCTTCAACCTCTGCAGGGCCACTGAGGACTAGAGAGAGAGATTACTGCTCTAGACTTTAGTCGTTCCCAAAGTCCATGGGATAAGGACTACATGGGTGGAGGACCCTCATCGGGTACAGTCTGGGGAGTCCAACAAGTAAGGCAAGTGTAACAGTAAACGGAGGTAGAGGCTGCCAGGAGGGCCTCAGAGCCAGACTGTCTATGCCGACAAATGTGGGCTGTCTAGGGGAAAGGTCACTCAACCCACAGTCAAATTCTAGGGGACCTCTGAGGTTATGGATCAGTATTAGCCCTCAAGACCTAGGAAGCCTAAAAAGCTAAGAGTCTGAACTACTCAAAGGAAATCCCAGAAGGTCTAGAATAGAAAGTTCTCTGCCTTCAAGTCTTTCCTTTCCAGAAATTCTAGTTAGAAGACTAGCCAAGGGGCGCCTGGGTGGCTCAGTGGGTTAAAGCCTCTGCCTTCGGCTCAGGTCGTGTTCCCAGAGTCCTGGGATCGAGCCCCACATCAGGCTCTCTGCTTGGCAGGGATCCTGCTTCCTCCTCTCTCTGCCTGCCTCTCTGCCTACTTGTGATCTCTGTCTGTCAAATAAATGAATAAAAAATCTTTAAAAAAAAAAAAAGAAGACGACTAGCCAAGATTAAGAAAATAATTCCACCTCTACTCCCACCTTAA
This sequence comes from Lontra canadensis, assembly GCF_010015895.1. NCBI lineage: Eukaryota > Metazoa > Chordata > Mammalia > Carnivora > Mustelidae > Lontra > Lontra canadensis. The sequence continues at coordinate 1,900,348 of NW_022631174.1, read as the reverse complement.
ATTTTAGAATATGCTGGTTTTCATAAGCCATCACTTCAGGGCTCTCAGCAGTGAACTCCCTCCTCTTTGTCTCCTACCCCACAAATCTGGCATGTATATTCTGTGTGTTATATATTTAGGGGATAGCTGTTTCTAAATCCTTTGTCATAAAAAAAATTGGGCTTATTCCAACTTTTTCCCAACAAAATCAGATTTTGGGGACGCCTGGGTGGCTCAATGGGTTAAAGCCTCTGTCTTCTGCTCAGGTCATGATCAGGTCCTGGAATGAAGCCCCGCATCAGGCTCTCTGCTCAGCAGGGAGCCTGCTTCCCGCGAACCCTGCCCCCCCACCCCCCCACCTACTTGTGATCTCTGTCAAATAAATAAATAACATCTTAAAAAAAAAAATCAGGATTTCGTTACTACGTTTTCTTGGTGTCAGGCCTGGCCCTCTCCCAGGGCAAGAAAATCACCCTTTAGGTCCTTTCCCATGACTGCCTCTTTCAAGAGTTCCTTGGTCTCAAAGCTGGTTTCTAAGCCAAACCCAGATATAGTACATTAAACTGGAAATTTCAATATTTAACAATAAGTAAGTGGTTTAGAAAGATCACAGTGCTCTCACAGGATGGAACACTATGCAGACATTACAAACTTAAAAAATAGCAGACTCTATGGTGACAGGGAAAAGATTCTAAATAAAAAATGAGCAATTTAAGAATTAGTATGATTTGATCTAAAATTTGTCTTCAAAATGTGCCTGGAGATAAACGCGTAAGCATTAAAAAAAGAAATAGATAAAAAGACACCAAAATGTCAACACTGACTATCTAGAAATGGAAGCAGCCTGGGTGATTATTTTCTTCTGTTTGTATGTATTTTCCACAATTTAAACAGAGAACACTGCTTCTGTAAACAGCGAAAACAGTCATCATTATTATACTGACCCAACCAAGATGGGCTGGTTCTGTGCCATCTCAGGCTGTGACTACTTGGCGGTTCCCCCCCCAGATGGTTGCCAAACTCGACTAGACGACAGTGACACTCACCACCAGCCTGAGGTGGGGGGTAGTCCCCAAGCTCATCCTTTCATTGACTTACTCTGGAAAATGGAGGTGGAACACAAAACCCTAATTCACAGCCACCCCTACTTGACCTACTTGACCACACCCTCCCATCTAGCTTGGGGCCCCTACTCCAGCTTCTGGCCTGGTCTGCACTTACCAGTTCTGCAGTAAGGGTAGGCATTCCATGCCTTTTCATGTATATTCAGGGCTCCCTCTGGGGCTAGCATTCGAACGAATGTGGGCACTTTGCTGTGGTAAGAAAAGGTGGTTACAAAGAGAAATGGAAAACAGAGAAGACGATGGGCTGGTACATCACAGTCTTCAGGCCATAGCTCCCTCTTCTTCAGCGGGGTTGGCAAACAAGTCTCCAGGAGATAAGCAGGTTACTCCTCTGTGTGAGAAGCTACAGCTGCCTACTAACATCCACCCACAACTCGCCCCAGCATCTCACCACCCATTGGGAAGAGGACAGCAGCTGGGACCCTTGACTACCTGCAGTGGTTTATCAGTCCTTACATTATCATGACCCATTTTTCCCGAGCTCACCGGGCCCAGGGCCTTCTACTACACGCTGCTAAGGATGGGATACCTTTGAGTGGACCCGGCTAGGTTTATGGACCACAGTGACTGGCTACTGGACTGAGAATATGGGACCAAGATGATCTGATCTGCTGTCATCAGTTCTGGGAGGCCAGGAGGGTCTCAGGGCTATCTGCCTCCCAGGACAAAATATTTCTTCCATTCAGTTCGTTTTGTCTCAGGTTACAGAACAGCACGTACAGTATGAGCCTTTTTTTTTTTTTAAGATGCATTTATTCCTCTTCCTTAGTTCTTAACTGATAATCTATACAGTCTTTAGTAGGCTCCAACAATCTCATCAGCTTAAGCGCCTGAGGCCTAAGACGAAAGAGCTAAGCCCGGCAGAGAGCCAATCCAGACACTCAGGGCAACCCTCTGAGATTCATTCACTCATTGCCGCACTCATTCAAAATAAGTCTTCCTGTGTGCCAGGCACGAGGAGATCTACAGAAATCACACAGACATAGATCCTGACTTCCTGGAGCTTACGTTCTAGCGGGGAGTCTACCTAGCCAGGCAGAGGCCAGCACCATTTTAAGTGTGTGCCACAGTGGGTGAGCACTGGGCTCTGGGGGGCAGAGCATGGGGAGAACGTGGTGTGGGCGGTATGGTACGTGGGGAGGCTCCTTAGGGAGAGTAAGAATTAAATGAACATACAGAGTAGAGAATGAGTAGGACTGAGCTAAATAAAAGGATGGCAGTGGGTTGGGAAAAGCTGGGAGAAATGGAGATAAATCTGGAATAGTTGATGTAAGCTATGAGGCAGGGAATATAAGAGAACACGAAGAGGCTAGGTCATAAACGATCTTGTAAGTTACATGAAGGAGTCTGGACTTGATCCCAAGGATCCCAAGGAAAACCATCCACATCTATCTTTGGACAGAACACTCGAAGTTGTGCAGAGAAATGAAAAGCAGGGAGAGCAGTCAGGAGGCTGCTGTAGTAATCCATGCAAGAGATGACGGAAGGAAATGGAAGCACTAGAGGTACTGAAAGAGTTGGAGTCAAAAGGACTTGATATGAGGGATGAGGAAGGCGGGGTGGGGAACCCATGTTTCTGACTGCAGCAGCTAGATGGCTGACAGGAAGGCCTTGATCCTAACGAGGAGAGGTGCTCAAGGCATTTGGCACTGCTGGTTTTGATTTGGTTTTTGCAGTTGAGGGTTTTGGGTTTAAGTAAAGAGTGGTGGTGGCAGCTCAGAGTTTACCTCTTCTCTTTAAAGGAAGGGGGTAGGGGTGCCTGGGTGGCTCAGTGGGTTAGGCCTCTGCCTTCTGCTCGGGTCATAATCTGAGGTCCTGGGATCAAGCCTTGCATCGGGCTCCCTGCTCAGTGAAGAGCCTGCTTCCCCCTCTCATTCTCTGCCTGCCTCTCTGCCTGCTTGTGCTCTCCATCAAATAAATAAAATCTTTTAAAAAAATAAAATAAAATAAAGGAAGAGGGTAAGACAAGTCCCACCCTCTACACGTACAGACCTCCTCTCAGACACTTTGGTTGGACCACCTGACTCGTAAGGAACCAAGTGGCCCCTTCTACCAACCTCACTATCTGTTTGCAAAGTGCTCTTTAAAAAAAAACCCCAAATGCACTTGGGATAGGCATGTCCTGAGCCTTATTCGAATCAGCTGCTAATGGTTCAGTAAGGACTGGCTGGCTGGTAGTCAACGCAGAGGAGGGACGGAGGAGGATGCAGACGAGACACGGAGGGCAAGGAGCACAATGGCAAGGAAATGGGATCATGGCGAGACATCCCCCACTTCACGGTGCTGCCCTCTCCCTGGTTCCAGCTCTCACAAAATCCGCGACCTCTACACCGAGCAGTTCTACAGCTCCAGGGCACTAGACGACACTAAATCAGGGATTTTCCCAAATGAAAATGAAATTGGTTTCATTTCTAGTCAGTTCAGTGACTAGAAATTAAGATCCTGGTTTACGTTTCACAGCATTGTGAATGTACTTACAGTCGCTGAACTTAAAAATGGTGTTAAAAAAAAAAGTGGGGGGGGCGCTGCCTGGGTGGTGCAGGCGGCCAACTATTGGTTTTGACTCAGGTCATGATCTCGAGGTCTTGGGATCAAGCCCGTCAGCGGGCTTGGCGCTCAGCACAGTCTGCTTAGGATTCTCTCTCCCTCTGCCCACCCCCAACCCTGCTCTCACACTCTCTCTTTCTCAAATAAATAAATCTTTAAAAAAAATGTTGTAAAAATGGTGAATTTTGTGTTATGCATGGTTTTTTTTTAAATTATTTATTTATTTGACAGACAGAGATCACAAGTAGGCAGAGAGGCAGGCAGAGAGAGAGGAGGAAGCAGGCTCCATGCCGAGCAGAGAGCCCGATGTGGGGCTCGATCCCAGGACCCTGAGATCACAACCCGAGCCGAAGGCAGAGGCTCAACCCACTGAGCCATCCAGGCGCCCCTGTGTTATGCATGTTTTACCACAGTTAAAGATTTATCAAGTTTATTTTTTCCCATATTGGATAGTTTCTAAAACTAGCTTGGTTCAACTTCCATTCAAGCTGGTGTATGGTTTTTGTTGTTGTAGTTTTGTTTTTAAGATTTTATTTATTTGTCGGAGAGGAAGAGAGCGTACAAGCAGAGGGAGCTGCAGGCAGAGGGAGAAGCAGGCTCCCCTCTGAGCAAGGAGCCCGATGTGGGACTCAGTCGGAGGACGCTGGGATGATGACCTGAGCTGAAGGCAGATGCTTAACCGACTGAGCGACCCAGGCGCCCTGAAGCTGGTGTTATGTTTATTATGGCTTTCAATGCTGCTTATAGTCTACTGAAATATTACTGTTTCAATTAGAGATTCAGCACATTTGCGTGGTTTGCTATAAATTTGGGGATACAAATCAGACTCACTTTTAAACATTTTTAAACATTCATGCCCTTGATCCACAGAGAAGTACCAAAATTTCTCTGGTGACTGATTTTACAATATCAGAATTTAAAATACTACCTGTCCTATAATTTCACTTTTAGGAGCATTTACTCCAAATTTACACACATAGGTACAGCACAAGATTTGTGTGCAAGGCATTGCACGGGAATGCTGTATGTCAACATCTGGAAACGACTATAAACATTCGTCAGGGGAGGACGGGGTAAACGAGCCACAGCACACCTGTACAGCACAATGCCAGGCGTCCTCTCAAAGAACAGGACAGAATACGCTGACAGTGGAAGGCAGCTATGAGGACAGGTAACACAGGAGCAAAGTCGAGAACAGTATGCATAGCCTGATCTCAGGTACATCAGAGAATAAAGAAAATGGAACACCCACTTACATACACACACACCACATACACACACACACACCCCTAAACTCACAAACAACTAAGAAACTAAATACCACCATCTCTGGGGACTAGGAGCCTGGTTGGGACAAGTGTTAAAAAAAAGAATAATAAAGTAAAAAATAAAAACCCTTTAAGTGAGCAAAGAAGTGTCACGCACACCCACTCTCACAGCAACCTGAGTAATCAGCTAATAACCTGGAAACACCCCCCATTATCCACGATCTCCACTTCAATACCTGGCTGCCTTCTGGCTTGGCTGCTCAGCCACATACCTCTGTAAGTGGTAGATCTTGTGTGTGTACTGGCCTTTCTCACCGTCCTTCTCATAGGGCTCGTTCACCAGGACCTCCACGCCTTCTCCACCCCCTGTTTCATTTTTGCTGGCCTCGGCCACAGAATACAGCTGCCCTACTTGATACTAAAAGACACAGAGACACAGGAGTTACTGTCAGGGCACAATTCTCACCAGGCGCACACAATCCAGTTGCCAGCAACTGTTCAATGGGACCACTCTGGGATCCACCCTCCCACCACCACGCGCCCCCCTCGTTCTGCAGTTCCAACGTGGGACCTTGCCCAAATCTACCCACAGCAACTATGAACACGGCTCCCTGGCCTCTCCTTAGCTATCAGATGTGTTTTTGTTTTTTTTTTTAAAGATTTTATTCATTTATTTGACAGAGATCACAAGTAGGCAGAGAGGCAGGCAGAGAGAGAGGAGGAAGCAGGCTCCCCGCTGAGCAGAGAGCCCGATGCAGGGCTCGATCCCAGGACCCGGAATCATGACCTGAGCCGAAGGCAGCGGCTCAACCCACTGAGCCACCCAGGCGCCCCCTATCAGATGTGTTTAATTTCCTCCCTCCCATGTTTACATCCTCCATCAAGGCTTAAGGAGGCAGGTGAATATACTTAACCTCACACCACTATCCAGAGAACACACAATAGGGTCCAAAGTAGCTTTTCCCCTGAATCTGCCTCTGGTATTAAGACCCTAAAACCAGATCTGGGTTGGCTGCTAGAATTCTCTTTATCCCATTCATTTAAACAGATCCTAACACATGACTTCTTGTTAAAGAAAGTTGCTCTGTGAAATCCACAATCTCTGCTGTAACCTGGCTCATCGACTTATTCTTTCTCCAGTGTTGTGCAGCTCGCCCCCCCTGCTAGCAGCTCCGAGAACATTCTTACAGGCAACCAAACCTCCAGATGCTTTCCAGAATCCTGGCAGGGCTGAAGCAAGTGCCCTATTTCCCATTATGGATAACACAGATTCCTACCCCACAGTATGTACCTTTAATCCCAATTTGACAAGTGCACCCTCTGCATTGGCACTTACTAGATGGCAAGAATCTAGTTTTCTTTTATTTGGGTCATAGGCCACCCTGGGAAGTCACCGGTCAAGATTACTGGCCTCCTCTAACCCCCTCAGGACAACTCAGCGTTAGGACCGATGACCTGAGCTCTGCCCAGGTCCTTCTACTCCCTGCTCTTGGAGGGAAGCTGTTCGGTAGAGAAAACAAGACAGAATGAACAGCGAAGGTTAATGCAGGAAGCTACATCTACACCAAAGGATGCATTTTCCCTGTTACCGCCAGTGCCACCAGGTACAAGTTTAGAGAGTATGAGGAAAAAAAGGGACTGGATGACATTGGGGGTGTAGAGGTTTTTCCTCACCCTCCACATTCCCCTCCCCAAATTCCTGGGACTCCTGGGAGGGACAGACAAGGGTTTTTCTCCTTTTGAGATGGAACCGGAGAGGCTGCATCTCTGGGCAGCACCGCTGACACGACTGTCTGCAAGAGCAAAGGGCATGGCGGCTTCCGGGGCTGCTGCACCTCAAACTCGGACGCCTCCTTTCCTGGGCAGCTTCACAAGCGCTGCAGGGAAATTTCTGGGCAAAGTCCAAAAGGGGACGCAGCACTCGCCAGGACAATTCACTCTTCACCATAAAACTGAGGAAGCCCTAACTTCCAAAGTAAACACCCGGCACAAAATGCCAAGGAAAGGTCGCCCTCTCTTGTAAGAGGTGCGGCCCCCTGAACATTTGGTCTGATTCTTGATGCTTGGCGCGGAATAACGCTTTGCTTGACCTTCGCTTTAAAAAAAAAAAAAAAAAATTGCCAAGGAAAGGCCCAGGCAAGGGATCCCGTCTCACTTAATCCCATAGAGAGGAACATCTGGGCGGGAGCCTGTCACCTTGACCTTGCTAATTCTAAGCAACATCAGTGCTGCCTTGATGTCCCCAGGGAACACCAAACTGTCTCTATGCCTTTCCAGGTCCAGCCCTTGGTGCTGAGGCGAGACGAAAACCCCTAACAAGTGGGTCAGCGTCTGGCTAAGCAAGGGGATCCTAAGAAGGAATGTTAGTTGTGTTTTAGAGAAGAGTCATAAGAACACCTAACCACTGACTCAGCAATCCTAGAGAGCAGGCTGAAGAAAGGGCTCAAGGGAGGGAAGTGGGTTGTCGGCTAGTGCTGCTCTTTGGTTGGGGTGGGGTGGGGGGTGTGTGTGCGTGCGCTCGCTCAGGCAAAGACTAATCCCCTTCATTTGGTTCCTCATCAGATGCAGGAATCAGAGGGCAAGCTCTAAGAGGATCAGTCTGCTGGGCTGGCATCTTCCCCCTTTAATCTCTCTTGATATTCTGATCCTTTAATCCCAATGAGACAAGTGAAGGCAGTTTTGTTAATCCAAAGGGGTTAAGTAAGGCTGGCCTCCCTAAGCTCCAAGTGAGGGACACTTTTGGCACAGGGGCTCCATACCCTGGGAAAGCAGAAAGCAGCCACACTGAGATGGGGCTGGGGGTCAGATCATTACATCAGATAAAGAGCCCTAAGGAGACAAGATGGGGATTGCAGCCTCCTCAGGTCTAGGACAATGATGCCTGCCCTTGCCCAAAGAACTAAGACATTCAACTAAGAAAAAAAGAGACCCTATCACTAGGAGTGGGAGCCCAGAAGATGCAGCAGGTGGGCCTGAGACCCTGGCAAAAAACAGCAGCACGAAAAACAGCATAGCTCTTGGTCCCACCCACGTGACCCTGTCGGGACAGGGTACACAGGGGGATGGTACCACACGTCTCTGGAAATGGGAAGTAAACCAGCTCTGGGTACATGGAAGAGGGTGGGCCTACATAAGCCAGGAACCACTGGTGGACACACCCTTGTCAAACAGCCTGGACTTTCTCACTCTGCAGCCAAATGCCTAGAAGCCCTATGCCCTATTAGGCCAAAGGCTTCTGCCAGACAGAAGCTAATTCCATCCCAAAATATTGACTCAGACCATCAGGATGGTTATAAAACCATGGCCTTCTCTTTTCTCTTTCTTCTCTTTCCCAGCCTACATCAGAAAGCCCTGAGGAGGGGAACTGGGCTGGCTCAGTGGGAAAAGCATGCAACTCTTGATCTCAAGGTCACGATTTCGAACCCCACAATTAGGTGTCGAGATTAAAGAAATAAATAAATAGATGTTAAAAGGAAGGAAGGAAGGAAAGCAAGCAAGAAAGCCAGCCCTGAGGGCCTCAAATCAAGGCCTTCTGATTAGGAAGTGAATCCCACAGTCACTGACGCTGGGCTGTTCCCATGGGAACCATGAGTCAGGAAGGGGCTATTGATAAAGACTGAAAAGGTTGATCATTAACTTGTTTCTTCTTTGGCTTCCCCATTCAAGATTTTCTGATCTTCTGGAACTAAGGTTCGAGCCATCAGAAAAGCAGCTCCGGGGTGCCAAGTGGCTCAATCAGTGGAGCTGCAACTCTTGATCTCAGGGTTTTAAGTTCAAGCCCCAAGGTGGGTGTAGAGATTACTTAAAAATAAAAAGTCTTGGAAAAGCAGCCCCTACTTCCCCCTACCCAGGACATGCACTTGCTTTCTCATCAGTGACTTCTAGCTGAGAACAGGTAGACCATTCCCAGGCAGAAAAATGAATCCTAACCAGCACTTACTTCCCAAGCTTCTGCTTACCCTGTAGGCTCTGTTCACCCCTCCCCATCACTTCCTCAATACTGCAAACAAACTGCCAGTTGCAGATGCTCTCAAGGTGAGTTCTTCTTTTCCTCCATGCCTGGCCCCATCATAAGTAATCTCCAGGCTTCCTGCAGAGCAGCCAACACTGCTCCCAAACACTGCTGGCTCTCCTGGATTGGCCCATCGCAGGAGCATTTCCATCCTTGTTCACTCAAGATACTCCCTGTGAAATGTCCATTCCACCCCGAAATGCACACTGAGGTACTCCTGAGTTTTGGGAGACATCTTCCTGACCTGGGGGGTAGGATTACCCTGACACTGTACAGCAGAGAATTACTGGACCCCCAAGAGGGGAGTTTTAGGGCAAGGGACATGCTGGGCCTTCCTGCTTCCAAACCACTTCCTATGGTTTGGAAAATCACCACTTCTTATTTTTCCCAAAGAGAGCAAGGCCCCCTCCAAAGGAGGTGGGTTAACAGGAAACCCCCCCCCCCACGACCAAGACAACACCTGTCAGCCTAAGCACACGGTTCCCAGGGCCCAGGTCCATGTCAGGTGTCTCCAGGGACAGCAACACCTCTCCTTTCCAGGCCCTTTCCCAAGATTCCCAGTCTCATTTGCCTTATGCCCCTCACCCAAAACTCTCAGAGCGTGTTCAAGGCCTGCCTCAGGCTCCTTCCCCCAGATCTTCACAGCTCTTACCAGATGTGTAGCCCACCAGGAGGCAATCCTCCAGGTATCCAGTGTCTGCCCACCCCTTTTGGGGTTAGAAAGCTCAGATATTTGTCTCATCTGAGGTGTGCTGCAGGCTCTGTTGGCCTGATTTCATTTTTCAAAGGTCCATTTCATATTTGGAACAGAGTGTAAGTTATCACAGGAGCTTCATGCTGACACCACAGGAAAGACGATGACTGAGGTCACCACACTGGCTGAAAAACTTCACCCAAACTGGAGCCTGGCTGGAAGCTGGGTGTGTGTGTGTGTGTGTGTGTGTGTGTGTGTGCGCGCGCGCGCAAAGAATAGGCTACACCAGGAGAGGAGAGTGGAGGAAGTTCAAAGAAAGGGTGGGATGAGGGAGGCCCTATGACAGTTTTCTGCTGTCCAAGAGACTATTCTGAGTCAGCGTGGCCTATGAACCTTCTGGTGGCAAATGCTGCCAGGTCCCCATAGGAACATGGGGCCTAACACTATAAAGGACAGAGCGCAAGCCAAGCCCATTTGCTATTCCCTGTCCTCTGTAAAAGGATTCTGGGCCTTGGTCTTCCCAGCAGTCACTTAGAATGTGGCTAGGGAGGGCCTCGGAGATTTCCTGCCCTACTAGTTTGTTGCACAACAAAGAGAGCCATGCACACTTCCCAGCTGTGTCATGGAGGTCCCAGAAATCCCCTCACACACTCAATGCTCTCAATAAAATGTCCCCAAATGGGCACAGTCCTAGCAGGTAAAAGGGGCTCCTTTGGTCTCTGGTTGAAGTCCCCAAAGGCCAACAGCTTAAGGTAGGCTGCAGATATAAAAAAATAAATAAATAAGTGCCTTCCTTCGACAGAAAGTGGCACCAGGAAAATTCTCATCAAGTACTGATTATCTATAAGTTAGAACAACCATGAAAGCCACACGAAGAGTGTGCGCCACTTGGAGCCCAACTTAGCCAACAGTCACAAGCAATTACATACAATTATGAATAAAAAGGAAGAAAAAGAACTTACCTCATCTACAGACACAGGCAGGATGACTCGACTACAAGAGAGGGAAAACAGTATCAACTTCAGGCTCTGAATGCAGCCCAAGGTTCTTAAAGCATCATCTTAGAACACTATTAAATGTTTTGTTACATGTGACATATACTCACTGTCAAAAACCCAGCAGAGAATGGCCCCCTGAGTGCTCTGAGGCAGGATCATCTATGCCCTTCAGGTCCCTATGATTCAGTGCAAACCTGTTCCTCTACCAGCTCCTTCCTGGGCCTCTGACTCACATTTGGAGCTGTCCTTTTCTCCCTCTCCCCCACTAACATCCTTCGCAGCAAAACAAGGGCCTGTCCCTGCAAACTCTGAAGCCACAATGAGGAGTCAGAGAGACCTGAAGAATCAGGCCCTGGGGATTTCATCTCTATGGGCCCCATCTCCTAACAATGCCCTCAAGGTGGAGGCTAGGACGGGGTCATGCTCCTTCGAAGCTTAATCACGCTAAGAGCATGCACCAACTATCTCTGCTCTGGGCCAGGGCATTGCAATACAAGCTACTGTCACAAAGCCACCAAGAGCGGACACTCTACTTGTGTCCTGACCTCCAGAGGCTGTCCAAAGGCTCCCCAATTGACTGCTTTCTTTTTCTTCTCCATTTCAATGAACACCCATTGGTGGAGGTACCACCAGGAACCCAACAGAAAAGCCATGGCCAGCAAGGTCCCACACCAGCTGGAATTCCACAGACATATGAGGGCTGGTGGCAGAGCAAGTCAAGCCCCAGTTCAAAGCCATGAAGTCCGACCTGAGTCAAAACCACTTGGACGTATTCATACACATCATGCCAGCTCCCGAGCTTAGCTTCTCAGTTCCCAAACTTTAGCCCCACTGGAGCCTTCTGCACCTTGCACGCTTGGTGAAGCGTGAGCTGCTATGTTGTCCTTCCTATGCAGTGGTTCTGACAACTCGGATCCATGTTCCAGGCTGGTAAACACTCCGCTCAGTATTTTCTAAATCCACGAAGCTCCCCCAGGTAGCAAGAAGCACACAGGGGTCTGAGAAAAACACCGCACTAAAGGCAAGGCACAGAGCAGAAAAATAGCAGGGAAAACAAAATGGGCTTCGAGTCCTTACTGCCTTCTAACCGCCCCCCACCAGAATGATTCCAATAACACAAATCCTGCAGGTTACTGGATGTTGCCACAAGGGCCCTCCTCCCATTAGAAAAAGCCAACAGTGTAGAAAAACACTTTCAACTGGGAGGCCACCATTTCTGCACCCTCAGAAGAAACTTCCTAGAAAACAATACGCCTTTTATCTTCAAGAACAGCAGTAAGGATCACATCCAAGAATTTGCAGAGATCAAATCAAGGAGAATCCTGTTAGAGGAAGTGTCAGAAAAACCAATAGGGAAAACTTTGGGCCCTTGGTGGGCACCAAGTCTCCCACCGGCAAAGAGACAAGCATCAGCCAATTCCTGAGAGGACGCTCTGAGGTTGCTTACATGACAGCCGCACGCCCAGACATTTGTCCCTGGCTCCTTAGGAGCAAAACCACTTCAGCAGCAATAGAGTGCAATTCCAAAGGATAGGGCTACAGGGGCAGTGCTGGGCTGAGACTGGAGCTGTGCTCACTGCACTGTGACCTTCACTTCCACCCTTCCCAGAGCTGCAGCGCTGCAGCCATGGCTAAGTGGCTTGGATGCCCCCCTCCCCGTCCCCTGCCCCAGGATGCACACACAGAGCACAAGTCAGGCAGGAAGGAAACGCAGATGCCAAGCAGGCTCTGCATCCCCAGCACCTTGGACTGTTCCCTGGCAGGCTTCAAGGGTAGAAGAACAAAGAATAGGAAGGAAGGACCTCTCTTCAAGACTCACTCAGATCTCTTCTGACGGTCCCTTTCCTGACTAACCTTCTTCATAGAACTACAGGTTTCTATAGACTCTAGGATCCATTTGGGAACAGGAAACAAAAGATCAGGAGAATGGGAAAAGCCTGTTGTCTGGATGGTCAAGACTAAAATCCAAAGTGCTGAGGCACCTGGGTAGCTCAGTCAGTTGAGCATCCAACTCTTGATATCAGCTCAGGTCATAATCTTGGAGTCCTGAGATCGAGCCCCGCATCAGGCTCTGTGCTCAGCATAGAGTCTGCTTGAGATTTTTTCTCTCTCTCTCTCTCCCCCCACCCCTGCCACTATTTCTCTCTCTCTCTAATAAATAAATAAAATCTTTTTAAAAAATACTTTAAAAATAAATAATAAAATCCAAAGTGTACCCCTCCCTCTTCCTGTTAGGATCCCAAGGTTCTTCCTCCTCACCATATAAAGCTCCAAGTTCTGCATCAAGGATGTCAAGAACTAGAAGTCGAGGGGCTTCCAAATAATGCTGTTCAGATGAAGTCTCAAGCTCGGATGACACCTGGATCTCTGCTCCCTTTGTTATCCAAAGTTCCACACTGTGTCCTAAATGTCCTAAACACCTCCAAGGAGCAAGCCAGATGGAATAGGGCAAAGTGCCTTCAGCGACGAAATGGACACCAATGTGCCCTCTGCACACCTGCCTGGGTACCAACGGAGTTCTACCAGTTGCTCTCTACCGCGACATCTCCTACTTCTGGACTTCTGGGCTTCTGACCCAATGCTGCCCACATGCCCTCCTCTTTAGCAAAGCAGCTTCACTGTAAATTCTGCACATACACACTCAATCTCTCCTCTTTGGGGGAAAAAAAAAATCTTGAAATGTTTACTTGGAGTCATGAGCTTCAGTGATCCGTTAGCTAGTGTTTGAAAGATTTAGCAATTTAAACATCCCACCCTGTCATCTAATCCCCTAGATTTCAGGAGCAAGCCTATCTCCCTGCAACACCTACCAGAAGTCACTAGTTTCCCAGCCCAGTCACTACTCAAAAACTCCCTCACCTTTCACTGTCTTTCATCAATTAACGGTTTTATGGGAACCTTCTCAATTCTCAAAGCAATTTCTCTATCTCTTTGCACCAAGACTAAGAATGCTCTAGAGGCAGGCTGCCCCTGTCCCCCACACCCTATTCCTATATATATATTTATTATATATATTCACATATTCCCTCTACCCTGTTAACAGCCTTCTCCATCACTCTAACTCCCACAAATCAGCTCCTCCCCGATATTTTCTGGATTCCTCACCCAAGTGTCCCCAGGTCCCAAGCAAACATCCTAAGCTTCTTTCCAAGTACCTCCTCCTCTGCACCTACCACCTGGGTACCACGTCATGCCACCAGTCCCCTCTGCTATCTTTTTAGACCCTTCCTCTGTCACCCAAGCCTGGCCCTAACTCCCTGCTCCTTTTCCTAGGTGCGCTAAATCCAATCCTTCCCCGGATGCCTAAGGCAGCCACTCCTCATACTCCAGGTTCCCCTCACACTCCTCCCTATCATCTCTGCCCCATTCCTGAAGCTGTCTAACTGCTCCTTGGTCCCTGAAGCCTACTCCTCCTTCTCCCGCCAGTACCCTCAGCCACTCCAGCAGTTCTGGCGGGCCCCTCCGTCCCTCAGCCCCACCGTAGGGCCGTCCCACATCTCCATCCCCTCAGCCCCTCTTCATGCCCTGTTGGCTCTCACTGTCCCCTTGACCCCATCTCAGGCCCTGTGCAGCCCTCATTGTCCCCTTGGCCTCTCCTCTCAGGCCTATTCGGCCTTCACGGTTCCTCAGGCCCCACCGCAGGAGCTGTCCGTATCTCTCTATCCCCGTTGGCCCCACCTCAGGCCCTGTCCGGCCCTCACAGTCCCCTCAGCCCCTGCTGGGCCGCCCAACAGCCCATCCACTGCTCTCCATCCCCTCGGGTCCCGTCCGGCCACTGCATCCCCTCCGCCAGGCCTCAAGCTCCCTGGTCGTCATCCCCGACTCTCCCTTCCTCCTCGCTTCCGCACCGCCCGCCGGACACTCACTACTCCTTGAGCAGCACCATGTCGCTCCGCAGCTCGGCAGCTGCCCGCTGCCCGCCCGGCCTCCCGCCCGCTTCCCGGCGGCCGCTCTCCCCGTGGCCCGGCCCGGCCCGGCTGCCTGTGCGCCTTCGTCGTGGTCTGCTCCGTCCCCGCCGCTCTCGCTGCGGTCGCCGCGCCAGCTCCTGCTGCCCCGGCCTTGCCGCCTCCCGCGCCGCTGCCGACGCCGCCCGGAGCTCCGGTTCCGCAGCGCCGCGCGGGGGCGGGGCGTCTCTGCGGCAACCAGAGCGTCACACGCAGCGCTGCGCGCTGACCTCAGTGCGAAGGAGGAGCCTTCTCGGACCCGCCCCTTCCTTGTCTTTAAATGGGCCGTGGCTTCGGCCTCTGGGTCCGAGGTGGACTCCTGGCAGGCTCAAGACACGGACCGTTCGCGGGGCAGACAGCAAGGTGTCGGGTGGGGACCTAGGTGTGAGTGTTCTGTACCTGTACGCACGGTCCCTTCGGTGTGGTGGGTTGAGATCCAGGAAAAGGCTGTGCCAAGGAAACATTAACGATAACCAAATTTACGTTCAAATGCTCTTCTTTTTTTTTTTTTTTAAGATTTATTTATTTATTTATTTATTATTTGAGAGAGAGAGACAGTGAGAGAGAGCATGAGCAAGGAGAAGGTCAGAGAGAGAAGCAGACTCCCCGTGGAGCTGGGAGCCCGATGTGGGACTTGATCCCGAGACTCCAGGACCATGACCTGAGCCAAAGGCAGTCGTCCAACCAACTGAGCCACCCAGGCGTCCCTCAAATGCTCTTCTAAGTGCTTGACTCCTCAAGACATCTCTACCAGAAAAAGTTACCATTGCTGTGCACCTTTACGGGTGAGGAGGAGGCAGAGGTTAAAAGACTTGCTCAAGTCCTTAATGAGCATGTGATGGAGATTTTCACCCAGCAGTCTTAGTGTGATGTCATTCCTCCAATATGTATTTGCAAAGTATGCGCTGTGTCCCCAAAACCTGTGCTTTGTTGACAGAGTAAACAAGACAGGTTCGAGAAAAGGCCCGTGAGTGGTGGAACACAGGCTTGGTGGAATTATACTGGAGGAATTATACTTGGTGGAATTATACTGGTCAGCAAAAGCTTCCTGGAAGAAGAGGGGTAGGTTTGGGGGTGGGATGTTTTTATTTTGCTTTTTGTGGGTTTTTTTCGGGGGGCTTTTTTGTTCTTAAGTTTTTTGTTTTGGTTTGGTTTTTTAAAGTAATCTACACACTCAGCATGGGGCTTAGATTCTGGTCGCAGAGATCAAACATGGGGCTTGAACTCATCATCAGAGATGGTGAGTGCATGATACTCTACCCACTGAACCAGCCAGGTGCCACTCCTCCACTCCACCCAAGAAGAGGTTCTAAATTGAGATCTGCAGGGGGCTAGGAGGGCAGAGTTAACTAGACAGAGTGGGGAGAGGGTTGGAGGCAGATAATATAGTTTCTGGCAATGATAAGGTATTTGGAGTCCACCCTAAGAGGCCTGGGCCCTTTAAGGGTTTTAAGCACTTCAGGTGCTTAAAACCCAGTCCATTTCGGCCCAGGTCTTGATCTCATGGGTCTTGACATCAAGCTCCTAGCATGGGCTCCACACTCAGCAGGGAGTTTGCTTAAGATTCTCTCCCTTCCCCCCACTCCACCCCCCACCCGTGGGCATGCACTCTCTCACTCTCTCAAATAAATAAATCTTTTTAAAAAGAAGGTTAAGCAAGTTTGGTGTTTGAAGGCTCACTCTAAGGGGTGGGTGGAGAGGGCATGGTGGGGCCAGACCAGAAGCAGGGAGCCAATTAGGAGGCTTCTGCAGAAGTGTGGAGAAGAGGGACTAGGACAGTGATAGGAAAGGGCAGGGGAGGGAAGCAACTCAAGAGGTTAATATCCATAAGGTTTGTTGACTAACTGGCTGAGAGGGAGAAAGGGAGAACACCACCCAGGTTTCTGACCTGGGTGCCTGAGTGGGCAGTCCTGCCTTCAGGAGAATAATGGAAAGATAGATGTACACAGAGGAAAATAATGGCTCCAGTGTTGGATCTGAGGGACAGCCAGGTGAGGGTGAGTGGACTGCCCAAGATGGGGACTTGGGAAGGAAGGATAGAGCAGGTGACATATTGCTGGCAAGCCATACATGATGGGTACCTCAGCGGAACCCTGAGTATTGCACATGTTGGCCTCTCGTTTATCACATCCTAAAGTAGGCACATGGATTGCCTCAGAAATCCAAGTCCAAGCCTCTTGAAGGAAGGCCAAGAGAAGAGGTATTTTTTTTTTAAGATTTTATTTATTTATTTATTTGAAAGAGAAAAAGAACATGAGCATGGAGGAGAGGGAGAAGCAGGCTCCTGGCTTGAGTAGGGAGCCCCAGGTGGGGCTCGATCCCAGGACCCTGGGGATCATGACCTGAGCCGATGGCAGACACTTAACCTACTGAGCCACCCAAGCGCCCCGAGAAGCGGTATTATGATCCAAAGTCCAAGATTAACTGCACCCTGGTCCCCTAACTCTTCAGTATGGGGCTTTTACCCCTACATAGTATCAATGAACGGTTATTTAACAATTGCCATGTGCTGGCTCTCTCCAGAAGGTAACCAAACCCTGCCCCCTGGGAGCCTGCAATCTAGTTGGGACAACTACATTTACTCATTCACTCAATAAATATTGATTAAGCTCCTGGCCTCGTCCTGGGCCTTTTTCTCGGCACTCAGGATACAGGGGTGACCTAGAAAAACCAGGTCTTTCCCTTGTTCAGTGACAGGGTGGGGCGGGGAGCAGAATATAAACAAATACAGAAATGGCATCCAGTAGTGGTAAAGGTTATGGAGAAGCAGGACAGGGCAACGTTAGCTGGGTGGTCGGGGAAGGCTCTTCAAAGAGGCGATGTTTTGTCTGAGCCCTGCCTGATGAGAGGAATTATTGCTGAAGTGACTCTTAGTTAACGAGAGCTGAGACAAGGGGGCTTGGAGGCTATGCTGGGCAATGGGAAAGTAAAAAGATGGGAAACAGCCTCTGCTCTCGAGTCGCTCAGAGAGAGGAGCCCTTGCACTTTTACAGGACTGAAACAGTGCTGAGGCAGGTCCCAGCAGAGACCTCCTGGGCTGCAGAGGTGTGGGGAGCATGCCAGGACAATGGTACTTGAGCCAGGTTGGAAGAGGAGCTGGCATCTCCAGAGGGGGACTCTTTCTTACTGGCAAAGGCCTGGAGGCAGGATTCAACAAGGGCCTCTGGTTAGCACATGAGCGCTTCACATGTGGCCACACAGGTGGGACTGAGTGCCAAGCTAGGGAACTGTACCTCTGTTCCAGGGGCAGGGGGCAGCCCCTGAGGGCCCAGTCCTCGTCACCCAGATTCAGCTGTTGGCGAGATGGTGCCACTCTTGTGACATCTCTTTTCTGAAGCATTTTAAAGAAGATCTCAGACATCGTACCACCACACTCTGTGTTTCAGCGTGCGTTCTAGAAATAGGAATATTTTCTCAAAAACCCACAATGCCGTTATTGTACTTCACAGGATCAATAATTTCTTTCTTTCTTTTTTTTTTTTAAGATTTTATTTGGGGCGCCTGGGTGGCTCAGTGGGTTAAAGCCTCTGCCTTCAGCTCAGGTCGTGATCCCAGGGTCCTGGGATCGAGCCCCGCCTGCCCGGGCTCTCTGCTCGGCTTCCCTCTCTGCCTACTTGGGATCTCTGTCTGTCAAATAAATAAATAAAATCTTTAAAAATATATATTTTATTTATTTGAGAGAGAGAGAGCACACAAGCCGGGGTTGGAGGAGGAGCAGATGTCTTCACATCCCTGTTCCTGGGGAAGGGGTGCTGTGAGGAAGGAGGGATGGACACCACTGCCCCCTCAAAACCACTTCTCCATGCTCCAGGCTTGAAATCTGAAGTGTCCCAGTGACCTTCTGCCTCTCATGTCTCTTTCTTTGTTTCTCTCCCTCTCTCCATCTCTAGCTTCACCTTTCTGTCTTCTCTCCGTGTCTAGCTCCCTCTCCAACTCTTTCTCCATCTCTTCTCCATATCTTTCTGTACCTTTGTCTCCCTCTCTAGCTGTATTTCTGTTCTCTCTGTCTCTGTCTTTCCTCTCTCTGTCTCTGTTCATCTCTCCTCCCTCCTATTCTCTCCGGACCCCTCTGTGCCTCTCTCCCCATCCCTGTAGTCTCAGTCTCTGTCCCACTGCTCTGTCTGGGCGATGACCTCCAGCCCAGCGTTTCTTCTTCTCTTTGAACCAGTCTCCTTCCCCCATCTGTGCGCTCTTAGCTCCGTCTCGGTCTTCCTCTTGCCTTCATCTTCATGTCTGTGCATCTCAAAGTTCTCCTGTCTGGCAGGCCCTGTTGCTGCCTCAGCCACAGCCGCACCTGTAACCCATCTGGGTATCTCGGGGAGACTGTGTTTCACTGTTTCCATCTTCTGCTCTGTCCCTTCCTAGCGGGCAAGAGCATGCTCTTCCCCCAGCTTCTCAGCGAGGTTCAGCCTCTTTTCTGTTTATTTTTGTCTCTCTCTCTCTCCCTTTTCAAGTTTCATGTTCCAAATATTGATTGAGCAGCTGTTCCTTGCCAGGCACTGAAAGTATCACAGTGACCAAGGCAAAGAATGTGCCAGCTTTCAGGGAACATTCATTCTGGTGGAGAGGCAGACACCAGACCCAAAAAAGAAAAAAACAAACAAACAAACAAACAAACGGACAGACAAACGTGTGACCCTGGCTGCTGGGAGGGGCCATGGGGCCCAGGAGCATGTCTGCAGGTCAAGGCCAAGGGCAGGCACTCTTCCAGTAAGTGCCCCTGCGCGTTGCTGCTTCCGCCTGGCACTTTGCCTGACAATACCTGACCCCAAATAGAGACTCCAGGCCACTCTAGAAACCAGATTGGAGTGTTTAGCCCACTTGCTTACTCAACAGCATTCATTAGGTCCCAGGCTGGGGGGCAACAAAGGTAAAGAGAAAAATGTCGCTGCGCAGGTAGGACCACAGTCTAATGTAAGATGAATGTGTCACCTGTTGGAGTCAAAGAAACAGACAAGGAGTTGCTTTGGGCACTCAAAAGAGGCAGTGAGGCCCTCAATTTAGTCCTCTTCTCTCACCCTGCCTTGGACGGTGTTTGCCCTGCACACGGTTGAAAGCTACTTGAGCAGGCATGAAAGGTTTTTTGTTGTTGTTGTTTTTAAAAAGATTTTATTTATTTATTTGCGAGAGAGAGAGAGAGAGAGACAGTGACAGAGAGGGAGAGAGAGCAAGAGTGGGAAGGAGAGAGAGAGAGAAGCAAGGCTCCCTGCTGAGCAAGGAGCCTGATGCAGGGCTGGATCCCAGGATCCGGGGATCATGAGCTGAGTCAAAGGGAGAAGCTTAATCAACTGAGCCACCCAGGTGCCCCTGAAAATGGGGATTTTTTTAAAAAATAATAAAATTTAGGATTTTCAGCTTCTCTCTTAACTTATTTTTTAAAAAAGATTTTCTTTATTTATTCGACAGAGACCACAAGTAGGCAGAGAGGCAGGCAGAGAGAGGTGGGGGGAAGCAGGCTCCCCGCTGAGCAGGGAGCCCAACGTGAGGCTCTATCCCAGGACCCTGAGACCATGACCTGAGCCGAAAAAGGCAGAGGCTTAACCCACTGAGCCGAAGGCAGAGGCTTAACCCACTGAGCCACCCCTTTTTAAACTTTTTTTTAAAAAGATTTTATTTATTTGAGAGAGAGAGCGCGCACGCGCGCATGCATGAGTGGGGTGGAAGCAGCAGAGGGAGAAGCAGACTCCCCGCTGAGAAGGGAGCCCGATGTGGGACTCAATCCCAGGACTCCAAGATCATGACCTGAGCTGAAGGCAGATGCCTAACAGACTGGCTCAGTCTGTTAGGCATCTGCCTAGGCACCCAGGCCCCCTGGATTTTCAGCTTCTCTTGGAAAATCTCAGAAGATCTGACAGCACTAGGCTCAATCCCACATGGCCATGGAAAAGGAAAGGTAGCAACAAAGGCATGTGGCAGTTTTGAGTTTGCAATCCTGACAAGCAGGAGCTCCGTCACATACCATGTAGCATTTTCTCTCTTCCCTGCTCCAACCCGCCCCTGGCCCCCAAGGCCATCCACATCTCTCCCCTGTGCCTCAAGCCTCTTTCACCCTGGCAGGGTCAGGAGCCAGGCTGCCCTGCCTTCCCTGGGGTGGGGATCCCCTTGGGGATTCTCTGGAGACACCCAGTGCTCTCTCTCTCTCTCACTGTCGCTGCCACTGCCCAGGGCTCTGGGAGGAGGATGGCTGGCTTGCTGGGCAATCTATAGGAGGAGCTGTCATGTCCATGACCACCATGTTAGGAAAAAGAAAAGGGACAAGAGTGAGCTCCCTTTAGAACCAGAATTCACCAGGAGCCTTGGTCTTTCCACACAAGATGCCCCTTACTCTGTCCCTCGCCCACTTCTTCAAATGGCAGAGGGGAAGGCTAAGCCAGTAAAGCTGGGGGATACCGAGTGCTGCAGGAGGGAGTGGGAGGGGTCAGGGAGCATGGGTCAGACAAGTGACAGAGAATCTGAGCAAAAGGCAAAGGGCAGAAATACGTGTGACTTAGGAAGAGACACCGGAAGCTGAGGAGGAAGAGGTTCTTAGTCATTCTCTGCATAAATTTATTGAGTGCTTACTGTGGGCCAGGAAGTACGTTGGGGGCCAGAGACAGCAATGAAGCAGGGAGTCAGGGTCCGTTACTGAGCTCTGGTGACACCACTGACCCTGGTTAACACAGGGAACTGATGAACCCTTCAGGTACCACCCGGGACCCAGGACTTTCCACGATGGGCAGGGATTCAGTGAGGCAAGATCCCCTCCCTCTTCTCCAGCTGGGGAAGCAGCACAAGGATGAGCTCCTACACACTCCTCAAAATGTGTTCACACCTGATGGGCCCTGAATATGTGAACACATTGTGCACAGCCAAGTGCTTGTACAAGAGGAAGTACAGTGGTGCTGCCTACACACCGTGACCTGTCACCCTGCTTTGCATAAGCTGTCAGGGTATCTCAACACTTAGAAATTACCTTGAGGGGCTTTGGAGCCAAATCCTTTACTAAAATGTGGGGCATAAAAGAAAAATGGACAAGAGAACAACTTCTTAAGGTTTTTGCATAGAGAGGGTTTCGGAGAGAGAGAGAGGGGTGAACACAGGCCTGTTCTGGTCCGAGGTACCCAGAGTAGATGTCCGATTAGAGGATGGGGTTTGGGGGGTGGGGTAGTCTTTGTTCCCTGGGCTCTCTGGACGCCTCCTGAATCATAAACATAATGCTGTCGCTTGGTAAGTACCTACTAAGTGCCAAGTAGACCACTGTGCGGGGGCTTTGTGTCCATGTTCCCCTACCTCACGGTGAGGGTATGATCTCTATTTTACAGATAAGGAAACTGAGGCTCAAGATGTGCCTAACGGCACTGAGATGGTATTCGTGGTGGGGCCTCTAAGCTCTGCTTCTCTCACTGCCTCCTTGGCACACGGGGAGATGGAGCCTCATGCTGGGATGGGGCTGGGAGCTGCCAGGGGCCCTGGTCAGTCTCAGATCCACTCCAGGAGGCAGAGAATGACTAACTTTGAAGGTGGGCGTGCTGTCTGCAGAGACCCAGGGGCACAGGTAGTGGCTTTCTGTTGACAGATCTCCTCCCCGTGGCAGGCCGGCCATGGACAAGGCTGTACCCCCACCCCAGGACCCTCACCCCAGGGAGTTAGGGCACGGGTGGAAACAGGCTCACAGAGCTCACCTATTCACCCTGACCAACCCCCAACTGTGGGGGTGGGGTGCTGCAGCCTATGGAAAGCCAAGTCCTTCACTTTGGGGGTCCTGGGTTCCAAATCCTCACAATGTCACCATCCATATTGGGGAAAATGGGCTATGTCCCTTGGGTTGGGCCCTGGTAATTGGTACAGATAAGGCATCTCACCACCCCAAGAGCCCGTGAGAAGCCATTATATACTCCTTCAGAGGGAGGGGAGCCAGTGCTTAAATGGCCCCCGAAGTCCAATCCTGTGGAGAGGACCTCTCAGAGTTCTGTGACAGGAGCACCTCACCCTAGAGTGCCCACTGTTTGTCTGCACCAGCCCCCCTGCTCGGTTACGTATTCACTCAAACTCATGTAGGCTGACATGCAAGCTCATCAGAAACTCCACTGGGCTGGATGTATTCGTGCTGCTGCCTATGTACCCCCAATACCAGGTGGGTCCCCATTTCAGCATCCTTGGGCCCTGGGGCAGTATGACTCCCGCTCAGACTACATAGCCCAGGGCCAGGACAAGGAAGGCTGGAGCAGACATTCTTTTCACCAGGCCAATTCCAGGTACAAGTGGGAAAGGAGAAAGAACAAAATGGAGGGGAACCCACAGGGGCCTGCAACCATACCCATGGCCTTTAAGAGGGTAGGAGCCTTCCCCCAGAAGGGTTTGGAGGGAGCCAACCACCAAGGAATGACTAGATTCCTAGGCAAGAGTCCAGGAAGACTAGAAAGAAAGGGACCCCTGGCAATGTTCCTGAGGGAAGATCAGCCCCCTTCCTCACTCTGACCAAAAGCGCATGGCCAGGTATCACTTCCCGTTCCTTCCCGCCAGGAGCTTAAAGAATGGGGAGAGGGGAGGTGGAGACAGATGTCTGTGGCCCCTTGATGCCCATTGCCTCTGACCAGCTCATGGTCCCTTCCCCTCCCATAGCACTCCTCTCAGGGTTGGGGTGACCGGAGATTTGCTCCCTTGGTCAAGTATCCATCAGCCAACATGACTCTATTAAGTAGAGCTCAACTCCCTCTCTGAGGAAGCTCTTGGCTCTGGGAAATGGAGACCATGCCTGGCCTTTTGCTTCCCTTCCCCAGTCTGTTGCTGCCCTGCTCCCGAGGCCCAGTGGGCCCTGGAGCTGAAGCTCTGAATGGAATGTTCTGGTCTGGAGGGCCTTGGATTCTCTGATGACTTTAGGAGCATAGGACTACCAGGTCTAACCTTGAGCAAGTGACTATACCCTCTGGGCCTCAAGTTTTCCAGCTACAAAAAGGGATAGTATCTAACTCCTTGGGTTGTTATTCATTCAAGGATGTTATCATTCAAGGATGATAATAGAAAAATATGTAACCCATCAACTCCCTACAGGCAGAGCAGAATGACTGGCCCCTGACAAGGAGGTGGGGGAACAGGTACCTGGCCCATCAGTACGGCTCCACATGCTGTTGGCCCTAGAATATTTTCCCCCCTGAACCCTAGTTTCTCAAGACCTGTTTCTTCCCACAGAGTGCTCATGTCCTGCAAGCGGGTGGGTGGGAGAGATAGGCAGCAGCTCCCTTTGGCTGGGCCTGGGCGCACCTGGGGACAGCATGAGCCCTGACTGTACAACCTTCATTCATTTTCCCAGTGGGAAGGGCCTTTGCTAATTCTTGCTAATTAGCATCTCCCCAAACAGCCTCTGGGCCTCAAGTTTCCCAGTTATAAAATAGGGATAGTATCTGGTTCCTGGGTTGTTATCACGATTCAAGGATAATGGTAGGAAAATATGTAACCCACCAACTCCCTACGGTCAGGGCAGAATGAGGTCTCAAACGTTTGGGGGGGGGGGCACCAGAATCACCAGGTGGGGCTCAGCCAAACGTGGACTGCCCGCTCCATCTAGGCCAGAGGCAACACCTAGTGTTCACATCTCCAACAAGTGGTCACTGGGCTGCACGTGGAGGACGGCTCTGACTACTAAAACCAGTGCTCCCTCTGCAGCACGCCGCACCTGGTCCTGGGGAGCAACACATCCATGAACATGACAGAAGTGCAACAAGTGCCTGTTGCTGTAAGAAAACGTGCTTGACTTTAACTCTGCCTTTCCCAAATTTGATCATTTTCTTTTTCTTTCAAGTCCTGTGCCCAATGTGGCTTGAACTCACAACTCCAAGATCCAGAGTCACATGTTCTACTGACTGAGCCAGCCAGGTGCCCCTGACCGTGATTTCTTAAATTAGAATAATTAGCATCTTACAGAGCTAGTGTTCTGAGGAATGGTTTGGGAAATGTTGATCTAGTTCTCTCTTTTTAAAAAATATTTATTTTAAACATATGTTCTTTTGCTTTTTAGTGTTTGAGTGGACTGGACGGAAGCCCAGGAAGATGAGGTGTGCACGAGGTGCTCAACGGTTCATGCAGAGCTCAGACTTAGGCCTGGGTCTGCCCCTTCCTGTTCTCCACAAGTTCCCCTCACTGCGTTCTGCCTCTGTCTCTTTGAACCTGAGACTCTCTTGGTGTCACCCTGTGACCTGAGCTCAGGAGGAACCCTCAGGGTGGTTGAGCCAGGGGTGGAAACCTGAGTAGGGGATACAAGGGGTCAGGATTCGTGGTGTGGCTGGGCTGGACAGCAGAGGAGGGGTGGTCCCCACTTTTAAGATATCTGCACAAGCCCAGTTTGGGGGTGAGGTGGGGCAGTGAGGTCTTTTCCTGACCAGTGCAGCTCCTAAGATGGCAGTCACCCAGGGAGACGGGCAGTGACCGGGTAGGACTGGGGCTGGTCAGCAGCAGAAAATCTTGTCTTGCCTTTTCTTCTCAAGCTCAAAACAGGCACGTGTAGCCATTAACTGAAAATGCTAGCAGGGTCATCCCTTCCCAGGAGGAAAAATGGGATTTATTGCTTTATAAAAAGGAGTCTGGTAAAACTTAAAAGACCCAAAAGTATAAACCTAAAAATCAACCCACCCTGCTGAGCACTCCCAGGAAGTCTCAGACCCATTTCTGGGGGCAGTCAGGCAGGTGGCTGGAGAGCCAGGCCAGCCTGGAAGAGAGCCACCTCTCTCAAGTAAACAGCTACGGGGCCCTGGAGGAGCCTGCCGGCAGGGGGCACTATAACCCCACGGCCTCAAACAAGCTCCAGGCCCAGAGCAAGGCAGCCTCGGGACCCTGGGCCTGTGGCAGGCCTGGGCTGCCTGTCCCACGGCTCTGGGAGGTTAAGGGCAGACACCCAGAACCCCCACCTCAGAACCACCCCACATACACACCTCTCACAAATCCCACAAGTACACATACCCCGAAGCCCTTCACAACCCCATCTCCCCAGTCAGGCCTGGCCCTCCATGTCTGTCAGCAATAGCCTGACTTCCACCCCCATAAAAACAGCTGTGTGTGTTGGGGGTGCCCCGTTGGTGCTGTTTTAATTCCCTTCAGGTCACAGGCTGGATGGAGGGTGGCAGCGGAAACACTCCTCGCCCTGAGGGAGGAGGTGAGGGACTGCTCATTAGCCTTGTCCTTGGCTCCTGAGCGATGCCTGACTATCCAGCCCTCCATCCCCTCCCCAGGCTTTCAGCCGGCGGGGGGGCTTCTCCACAGGCCTAGAACAGGAGGACAGGTCATGGACAGGCCACAGGGGGCTGGAATTACAAAGGAGTTAGCACCAACAACAGGAAGCGGGTCCTTCCTTCCTCAGGCAGCCTCCGACTGGCCGAGGGAGGAGGCCGAGGGGCAGGCGAGGGGGTGCAGACGGTGAGAGCCTTTGTCCTTGGGCAGGTGTGGCCAGTGGGCATGCGGCCGAGAGGCAGGTGGCAGGCAGTAGATGGCAGACCCCACTGCTTTGGCAAGAGGCAGAATCCAGACACATGAGGGAGAGAGCCTGTCTGCTGGGGCTCCTTCTTGCTCCCCCTGCAGGCCCCACTGAGCCTCAAAGCCCAAGGGCCCCTCTAGGATGGCAGAGCAAAGCCCACAGCAGCCCTTGCTTCCGGCACTAGGAAAATCACACATCCGGGCCCTCTCCCGTCCTTCCGCTGCAGAGCTCCAAGGCAGGACTGGGGCCCTGGGAGGGAGCGTGGACTCCAAAATGTGAAGGCAAGGATCCTGAGGGTGCAAGGAGGTCCTCTGGGATGGGGAGGAGGACACTGGTGAGTCACTGAAGCAAGGGCAGGAGACCATAGTTCTGAGGTGGTGGGTGCTACACGAAAGCCTCCCGGTTGGAGGAGCCGTTCAGCTTGAGGAAAAGCTTGTCATCCTCCCTCTTCTGCTGTAGCTGCCTCTCCAGCTGGCGCCGGTAGCAGATGAGGTAGAGGGGGAGGCAGAACCCCAGCATGCTCAGGACAAGCAGCCCCACATTCACCTGGAGAAGCAGAAATGAGAGCTGCCATCACGCGAGCCCGGAGCTGCAGTCTTTTGCGGGGCCTGGCTCAAGACCCTTCCCCACACTCCTGTTTGGAAAAGGCGAGGTCACAGGAGAAGAAAGGAAAAACTGAAACTGGAAGGTTCAAGCGGTCCAAGGGCCCGTCGTTCCACATTCCAGCGTCCGAGTTTCCCAGTGTCCACAGCCGCTAGGAAGCCCTCAGGGCCCAGGCCCCCACCTCTGACCTACTGATGTGAACATCCAGGGGTGGGACCAGGACTGGGGCAGGCTCACAGTACCTGGTAAGGAATTACAACCTTCGGCGGGAGGGCTACCCCAACATCAGGTCCAGAAAGGATACTTTTCTCCTCCTGCCCAACCCCCAGTCTCTAGGGGACCCTGAATCAATCCTAACCAAAGCTCCAACCTGTCTACTGCTGGGGCTCCAGAAGCTGCTAAGGGATGCCTCCTAGCTCTGAGTCTGCAGAGTGGGGCAGATGCCCACACCTCACTGCCCCAGACCCTTCTTACCCAGAGAGGGTCTCCTTGGAGGGGACCCATCATGGCCAGAAACAGGGGCTGCTGCAGGAGGGCGAAGAGTGCACTGACCAGCGACTGCAGTCCCGTGAGGCTGCCGAACTGGGTGGAGGGGTACCTGCCGGGACAACAGAGGACCTGTCACCACAGGTGCCACTCTCAGGCTTTCCAAATGCCCCTCAGCCCCAGCCTGGCCCCGGGTGTCCTGGGGCCTCCAGGTAGCACGTCAGGTGCCAGAGCAGAGGCGGGAGCCACCTGAGAGAACGGTGGGGTGCCTGCTTGCGATTCGTTTCTGCTAAGCAGATCTGCGACTGTCAATTTCGCTTTCAGACCAGTGAGGGCCCAGATTCTGGAGGATCCCACCCAACCCATGTATGCCCCAGGTCCACGGGGGTGCTGGACGAGCTGAGTGGGATGAGTGGTGCCTGAAGAAGTCTGCAGCTTGGAAACCGGGCCGAGGGAACAGGTCGGAGGGCGGCCCTGGCTCGGCTATGCCCTCATCTAGAGGAGCGTTGTGTAATCCCGGAAACTCGGCATCACACTCTTGGTGGACTTGCACATTCTGCCTGGGCAGTGGCAACTTCCTCCTGGCACTGGGTGCAGACCTGGAATGACCCCCGTGGGATGCCGAATTCTGACAAAATCTCAGCGGACATCAGGCTTTGCAGCCCCAGAGGCGGAAAGGGACTCCCAGTGGGGAACCAAAGGGTCTTCAAGCAGAGACACACAGCACATGGTGCTTGAGTTCTATTTTTTTTTCTTTTAAGATTTTATTTTTAAATAATCTCTGCACCCAACGTGGGGCTCGAACTCAACCTTGAGGTTAAGAGTTGCATGCTCCACCGACTGAGCCAGCCAGGCGCTACCCCGAGTTCCACATTGAGCCAAACCCCAGCCGAAGGGGCAAAGATAGCTGTGGTGGTTCCCTCTGTACATGTGGCCTCTTGGAAAAGGAGGCAGGTTTCATTTTAGCCCAGGCCTGAGAAGGCTGTGGGCAGAACCAGGCCCTTTCAGACTCAGGGTGAGAGCAGTCTACCACACTATGGGCTCAGTTACCCGTATCACTGCCCCTCCTGGGGGTCATCAGAACATCAATGCTCAGCTCTGGGCAGCCAGAGCCCACCCCTGCCCTTCCTGTGAGCAGCCAGGGGCAGTCCCAGGACGCGGCCGAGTGGCAGCCCGGAGGCAGTAATGAGCACTGACCCTGGCTTGAGGAACTGACTTCGTGCTAGATGCCAAGGCTTGTGGGCACCCAGCTGTCCCTGCCCGCTGACCCACCTCCCGTCAGGTGTGACGGTCCCTTGACACAGCCAACAAAAATCTGGTGCCCATCCCTGATACGAGATGGCAGGCTGGCCCCTTCAGGACCTCCGTCCCACCACGAACCTCCCCCTAGGCCATTCCCCTGCCCTCAGCGCCAGGCCACCCATACCACCCGGCACTTACACGGCAGCATACAGGCCCCCAACAGCAGAGTGGATGAATCCTCGCACAATCGTGTGTAAGATAAAGGAGAGGATCTGCGGGAGGGAGAGCAGAGTGTGAGGGTCCTCAGAGTTCCTGGGGTCCTGAGCAGTGGGAGCACTGGCAACCCAGTGTGGGCTCGCACCAGATCTCTAGGGCCCATTCCGGAATTTTCAGGAATTTTGTGAGCCAGCTATTAAAGACAGTCATGACTAAAAATTAAATTTGTAAACTTACAATTACAATTAAGTTATATTCAAGAACATTAACAGATATTCAAAACTCTTCATTCCTTGATTACTTTACTACATTTTACTATTATCTGTGCTCGGGAGCTTTTTACTTCTCCTACAGTATTGGCGGGAGTACTGCATGATGGCGTGTCCCCATGAATCTCTGTCCCATTCCTCCATGATCAGTGACTTCATGCTGGTTGAAATCAGCCACGATGGAAGCATTTACACCATGGAAATTGGCAAACACTGAGTAAAGGCCCCTCCCACCTCCACCAAGAATGTTCTATATGTTATAGACACAGCACTACACAGGAGGTCATTAATCGTGACTTGATCTCCTGTCTTTGCTGACCTGAGGCTTGTGCCCAGAGATCTCTGTGCCTGGTCACCCAGGTTCCATAGGCAGTTAGTTTTCCTTCTCCCCTCCTGAGGAAAGCTCAACTTCTCCAAAAGGCCACCACTGGCAGGTTGAGCAAAGGTCTGAGAAGCACTTGTAGATGATTCCCAAGGATCATGAGAGCTGGCCATTTGGCCACCAGGACCCTTTGTTTGTCCTTTGCACACAGTCCTGCCAACCTGCTTAGCAGCCAGGAACTGTTCCCCAAATGTGGGAGGTGGAGGGGGCACTGCTCTCTATAGTGTCGAAAGAGGGCTGTGCCCGACTGTGCATGCGCGCACTTGCGAAGGCTCCCCCTTCCCACTTCAAATGTCTGATTGCCTCTTCAGAACTTCTCTTTCAACGAGAACTAAGTAAAACAAAAAGCAGGTGACTAACCCTACTGAGCATGGCCCCCTGACCGGCCAGCCTTGCAGAGAGGGCAGCTCTCTACCAGGAAGCTGGGAGGGCACCAGGGACGCAACGATGCTCTTCCCAAGCCTTCAATGGTTTACTGTGGTCTGCACAGACAGTGTCGGCATGGATACAGACTCGTATCACGGAATACCCATGGGTGGTGCACACCTGGGTGTTCAATGCACTTCAGCACATGGCCCCTTGTCAAAAAGAAGAGACTCTCACTTTCCTTCTGGACCTGGCCCAAGATACTATCTGGACTGGGTTAACCCATGTGGCAGCAACGCTGTCACTTATGACCCCTTGAAGTTCATAAACTTGGGGATTGGCTCTAGAACACTTTCACGGATCCAAGGGTAGAGCTGGGCAGGTGACAAATATCTACTTTGCTCCCAATCTCTGCCAAAAGTCCGGTTTCAAAAGCATCAGAAATCTTACGGAAAGGAATTAAGCTTTTGAACCCGGATGCCAAGTGATCATCACTGTCTTTCCCACTCTCTGCAACACCAACACCCTGCAGACATTCTTATACCAGAGAAGCAGATGGTCCCACCAAAGCCATAGATTGGCCAGACCTCTTTGTCATGCAAAACCAAGCAGCCATACGACTGCCCCATGTAGTTCTAGGGAATGGTATGATGGTGGTGTTCATGGCATGCAAGATCCCAAAAGGCCATGAAGCATGATATGCCCTCATAGAAAAGAGTTTTCGGTGAAAGGCAATCCCAGTTTCATTTAGAGCTCACCCCCAGCATCAAGCACAGAGCCCGGCAGGTAAGAAACCCTTGGTAAATAACAGTGGGCTGGTTGATTGCTTGGTTGGATTACATGAATGAAAGTCACCACTGTCTTTGTGGATGGCTTCCATGACTCATCGTGTACCTTTAAGTCTCACCGTTTCATACCCCACCTGGCCTCTCTTTTGCCCACACCCACCTGTAGAGGCAGGTTGGGAATGAGGCAAGTCACCCCAAAGCCCACGAGCAGCAGGTTTGTGAAGGCGAAGGCCCGCATGGCGTTGGTGACTTTTTGGATCTGCCGGTCTCGTTTCTTCTTCGTCTCGCCTCTGTGGAGACAAGAGCACATGCTGGAGTTGAGGGGTCCCTGGAGGAGGGTGGGCTCTCCTAGGAAGTCAGGCTTCAGGAGTCACGGTCTGTGGACAACGCAAGACTCCGAGACTAATGCAAGCATGTCCGAGGGACTGCCAGGGCTAGACCGGCACTCGGAACACTCCCATTGCACACTCTTGACTGAGCGTGCACCTCAGTGGAGAGGTCGGCTATGAGAACGTAGCTACCAACACACCACACTGCCTCAGTGAACGCCGAGCACGAATGATGGCGAGGCAAAGAGCGGAGTGTGCCCAAGTCAGGATGTGGCAAAGCCTCATTTCCCCCACATGAACTGGCTCCAACTTCACCCAAATCCTGCAGGAAGCGCATGATAAGCCAGATAATAAGTCAAATAAGGGAGGGAGTGGATTTCCCCTTTGGGGGCAGGAGGAGGTGAAGGAGAAACAAATATGCAGCAGATGGAACCGGAATGGGCACAAACAGTCTCTTGGCTCTAGGACCTGACCTAGATAACAGAGCATTCTCTGTAATTATTTCCTTGTGAATTCACCATTACCGATTCCAGGCCCACCGCCCACACAGATACCCCACGGACAACTGTTCAACATCCAAGGATGAATGCCAAGTGCTGGAAACCTACGGAGTGTCCCGGGCCCACCGCTTCCTCACTATGTGACCCCCAGCAAACTCCTCAAACTCCTCACTTCAGTTCCCACATTTGTAAAATGGGTATAACCTTAGCACACACCTCATAGAGGTGTTGTGAGGCTTAACTGAGATGCTGTGTTAAGTGTTTGGCCCAGGGCCTACAGCAATCAACAGCTGCTTATTATGTTAAGGTGGAGTCGTGGAAGATGGCACTTAACTCATTCTCTGATCTTGGAGCCCAACCCTTACAAAAGCGGGGCTCAGTACCTTGCTGAACCCTGACAATGATGCACAGATCCAGGAACGCGCACTGCGGGTAGAGCAACGTACCCCTCCCATGGAGGGAACCAACCTTGAGCTCGACCGCGTTAGCATCGCTCGGCCATGATGCCGCTCATCTGAGTGCAGGCCTCACAGCAGAATGGCCGGACACCCAATGTCTGCACACAGACCTTCCTCCGCTTCCTCCCCTTCTTTCGTCCAGCCCAGGGACATCCTAACTTTCGAGGACCAAAGAATCTCCATAACGAAGTGATACACTTAAATGCGGGCTGAGCCCTGAGAGCGAGAGTGCCTTAAAGCCCTGACGAGCAGCTCTGGGCACGAACCGCTCTCGCCTCTCCTGCTTACTTCAAAAGCTAAGCCACCCACCCTGTCCCTGCCTCACAGCAGACTCGGGGGGCCAGGAACTGGGGCCCAGACCCTGTTTACGCACTGGTTGGCGTCTTTCTCCTCAGGCTCCTCTGAGGCATCTTCACACTCCTTCAGCCTCCAGTCCATGATGTAGCCAATGACAGGGGCTGTCAGCAGGCAGAGCAGCTGGAGGACACCAAAGATGGACGTGTAGAGGCCAACTGGGGAGGAAAATGGGCTGTGTCAATGCGGGGGGTCCAATGAAGCCCGGAGCAGGAGCCGGGCAGAGTCTGAGACTTCACAGACCCTCCTGGGGTCTTCCACAGACCGCCCCCTGGGTCACTGTGGGCCTAGACACTTTAAACTCTGAAATCAAAGCTGGAGCAAGAGGCCGGCACCCCATTCCCTTCTCCACATCTTCTGCTTATTTCCAAGAAATGGCTGATGAAATCCAGTATGTCACAATGACTTCCCCGAGAAGCTCCAAGAAGCGTCTATGACTTGGGAACCACAAAATTACCAATGCTTGGGACTGAGGCTTCATGTGTGACTAGCTGTTAGTTTTCTGCCTCTAGAAATATACCGGGAAGGCTCACTCATTGGAGCTCTGATGTAAGGGCTCCAATCTTCAAAGAGCCTTCAAACTATGACGGGGATTTTTTTTCAGGCAAACAGAAGCTGAGTTGATTGCCCCTTCCCCCACCCACAGTCCTGGCCAAGAGGGATGTTTTTTGGTAAAACAAAGACTGTCTGGAGGAGATGTTGCAGTGTTCTCTGACAATCCCGCTGCTTACCAGTGGCCATCACTGCATCAAGAAAGCAAAAGTAAAGCAGAAAAGAGAGAGGTTAGGAGCAAAAATCTCAAAGGTTGTTATAGGGAAATGTTGGGGGTGGGGGTGGAAGCAGGCTAGCTCTGGGCCCAGCACACATGCCACTTCCCACCAAGATCTGACTCTCAGAGCGCCTGGGGCAGGGCGGCGGGGGGGCAGGGTGGGGGAGGGGGGCGGGGGGTGTGTGGGGAGGGAAGCCGCGCCTGACCAGGCTTCTGCGAATGGAGGCGGGTAAGCCCCAGCACAGGCATCAGCTGGGGGCTTCCTGTCTGCTGAGGCCTCAGTCACGTGCAGCCGGGGCCTCGTCACAGGCAGGCTGGTGAATCAGGCCCATGGTGCCTACGGAGCAGCAGGATGGGGAAGTGGTGTGCGAGCCAAAGGCTCAGCAAACCCGGCCCCTCAGGAACCCTGCTCTGTCAGTCTGGACTCTCTGAGAGAGGGAGGGGAGGGCTGCGGAGGGGCAATGCAACTGCCCTGACCCCGACAATGTCTGACACCACAGGCCTCCCTTGGAGACCCTGCATTCCACCAGCTCCCTGGTCCTAAGGCAGTCCCTCGGGGGAACAGCCGGCTGGGGGGGTGTCGGGGGCAGGGCAGGAGCTCACAGGAGCAGAACGGGGAAAACCAACGCCCTATCAGCTACAGATTGAATTTCCTGGCCCAACTTTCTCTACTTCTTGAAATTGACTTTTTTTTTTTTTCTTTAATTGACTTTCTGAATGTGGGAAACAGCTGGAAAAAAATCTCTCTTCGGCAGCAAAGGTTTCTTAGAGAACTAGAGTAAAAGTCCGCGACTCAGCGGCAGGGAAATCTGCCTTCCCCAAGCCAGCGCAGGCCCTTCCTTGCACACTCCAGAGGCTTCGCGTCTCCGGGCCTGACTTTGTAACAGAGGCTGTTTAGACATGATCCATCAACTTTCCCCAAAGCGCGGCCCACAGAGTTTAATGAGTGTTACACAGTAAAAATGTTCTGTGGTAGAAATTTGGGGACACATCATCAGATAAAGCTAAAGAGCTCACTCTTTCCTCTGGGGCTGTCTTAGGGCCTTTACTGTGTCAGAGCTCATTACGAAATTTTCCAAAGGCACATGACAGCCCGTGCTTCTCCACTTTGCTTGGTCGCAGGACGCCCCTTTCCACAGTGGAACCAATGTTGTCTGGGTCCCTTCATCACCCTTCCCTTTTGTTAAAGCTCGATTTCTCGCCCCCTTTAAAAACTGTATTTGACTCCTTGCGATGTCTAGTGTAACCTCCCCTAGGGAAAAACAATTAAACCAACAAACAGTTGCACACCAATGGGGCTGCCAATAAAAAGGATTTACTGACTGTTTGTCCCGCTTGGGGATGACTAAAGCTGACTCAGCTCAGGCCCTGAGGAAGTACTGATTCTCTTTGTGGAATCCAAACCTCTAATCAGCTGGAGACCTTGTGTACTGTTTTAGAAAAGTGGCCATGCAGTATCACCTCTGTTTACCAAATTTAACAAGCCTGAACGGGATCACCCACACCGGGAAGCCTCCGGCCCGCCCTGCCCACCCAGTTCAGGGGGCAGTTCCGGGGGCGGGCGGGGGGCGGGGGGCGGTGCTGCCCCTGGGCACATGGCTTCTCCACAAGCCTGGCCTCTGGGTTCCCCAGGCGGGGAGGTGCTGGGCTTTGGGTCAGCCTGCCCGTCAGCTGAAGTACCCCCCCATCCCGCACACTGTTTTCGTTGGCGAACACATAAGTCACTGGTGCCCCTGAGGCAATGGAAAACATGCACCCCACACCCTGAACACATGTATTATTTCCATCTCCCTCTCTGCTCCCTGCCCAAACCCGGACATTCTAATGGCAACGGGAGAGAAGCAGTGGGGCTGGCCGTGGAGAAGCCTTCTCAGCCTGCTGTTTCCGGTCCAGCCCGGCCTAGCACCTCGTAGGCGGTGGGCCTCCCCTCTGGCGAGAGAGGGTCCCCACTGCTCACCAGGTGCCCTCCTGGGGGACCGGGGACCGGGGGCCGCCTACCTACGTCCTGGTCGCCGCTGACCAGGAACTTGAGGATGTTGTTCATGGCGCCCATGTAGAAGATGAGCCGCAGCTGCGTGATGCACATGGTGAGGAGGCTGAGCAGCAGGATGGGGCTGAACACGCTGTGCATGAAGGAGGGCGCCGCTGTGGGGGAGAGCGGCGGTGCTCAGGGGGGCCGCGGCCCGCAGCCCTGGGGCCACAGCCCACCCACAGTCCGGGGGCTCAGTGGGCCGTATAGGGAGGCCTGGTTGGCCTCCCAGATCGCCCCGTGCTGGATGCAGGGATGGGCCTGCGTGAGGTGCAATGCGTGGGCCCTGGACTTGGGCCACCCGGGTGTGGGAGCTGAGCTGGATGAGCTCCTCACCCATTTGGGGCCTCAGTGTGCTCATCTGTAAACCCAGGTGCAGGGAGCCGCCTGCCCTTTGGGGAAGCAGTGGCAGTTGCCTGGGACAGCACCCACAGAGCCCTCGGTGGCTGCTGGCCCCGGCGAAGGGGGCTGGGGCTTCCTGGTCGGACTGGCTGTCTCCTCCCCAGCGCTGAGGTGCAGGCATGGGCGCAGACACCCCTGGTGACATCCTAGGCAGGACTTGAAAGTGAGGCTGGTGAGGTGGGTACCTGCAGCGTCCGGCTTGCACTTGACCTCCAGGTCGATGGTGGACAGGCACAGCTTATGGCCCTCCTGCAGTGCTGCCTGCTCCTTGCTGTTCCTCATGGAGCTGCCCACGCTGAGACGGCGCCCCACCGTGGTCACCTGCTTATAGAACTGCTTCCCTGTGATCTTGTGGTCAAAGCCCAGCCAGCTGAACTTGATCTTCACCCTGGAGGCCACAGGACAGTGTCCACCAGTGCCCCCCGGGACCCTGGCCAGGGAGGAGGTAAGGGGCAGACACCGTGTCCACTTACGAATAGTCCATGTCCTCCGGCCCTGGGAAGGGCTCCAGGGGCCAGTTAAAGAAGCAGTTGAGGAAAACCAATCCAGAGCAGCTTGCCCAGACCACAAGGATGATGATGAAGGAGACACCGAAGTCATAGATGACCTGACAGGCACAATGGGGTGGGCACAGGGCCATGGGGCAGAGTTAGCAGAGGGAAGCCAAGGCAGGCGGGTGGGCAGGGGGCATTTTGCAGCCCTCCTCTCTCTGCACTGAGCTGCGGCATGAGAAGGCACAGCCCTGCCAGCCCAGGGGGCCGGTCATCAGATACCCTGCATTCCAATAATCCCAGCTTGCCCTGGCACTTTATTAACCCTCTGTCTCTCCAACTCGGGCCAAATGCCACCTCCTCGGAAAGGCCTTCCCTGACTGCCCCCGTCACTGTCATATCACTAGTTGCCAGGGAACAGCCCTGGCTGAGATTACAGACTTCTTGATTCCTTTTCT
Source organism: Lontra canadensis (assembly GCF_010015895.1). NCBI lineage: Eukaryota > Metazoa > Chordata > Mammalia > Carnivora > Mustelidae > Lontra > Lontra canadensis. The sequence goes on along the minus strand of NW_022631174.1, from coordinate 1,864,197 downwards.
TGTCCCTAATTAGTCTGCTCCCTGAGAACAGGAACCTGCTAGCCTCGTCCATTGATGGGCCTTGAAGAGTGTCCGTGGCAGATGCCAAAAAATATTTCAGGAATGAACAGATGATGTCTCCCTTTGCTCCTCTGTGAAGTGAGCGGAACACTGGCATGTGCCCTCCTGATGCTGTGGTGGGGGCTGGCAGGTGGGATGCTCAGAGGGACAGGGCCTGGCAGGTGGGAAGCCTACTGAGCTTGAGCGTGGTAGCTGTTAGCTGTTGTGGCCACTGCCACCATTTATTTCCAACATGACAGTCCCCAGTGTCCTGGCAGACTGCTGCCTAGCTCCCCAACTCCTGGCAAGAGGAGTGGGGGAGCAGGGCAGGGCAGAGGCAGTAAGACAGCAAGAAGAGGTGGAGGCGGAACTTGGAGGCTTCTCTACACTCCAGAAGTGTGAGAATCCCTAGAAGGCTACAGGATGGCCGGCCCCACCCCCTCCAAGTGCCTGGATTCCCTGGTGGCCAGCCCACATTGTGACTCCTTCTCCTCATCTATGGCCTCCCTGCCCTGCACTGCAGGAAAGGGGATTTGACTTGTGTTGAAGCCAGAGGTGGGAGAAACCGCTCCTGAAGCCCGACAAGAGCAACAGTATTTGGGGTGGAAACTGGGAACTGATGGACTGTGAGGTGTTTGCTTCCTCCTGACCCTGCCGTGACTTCCACGGGCTCAGAATCCTGCCTGGGAGGGAAACAGCTGAACCAACTTAGCCAAGAGCCCCGCTCCGGCCAATGGGGAGTAACAGCCCAGTAACAACAGAGGGGTGGCGGGGCGGGGGGTGGCTGACTAGAGACAGACTAACTCAGCCTTTTCTCTACTGCAGCCCAGAGATGGCAGAAATGCAAAGGCGGCCTGCAGTAACGCCCTGCATCATATGCTTGAATCTTCCCTCCCCCACAGCCTGGTGGTTTCCTTCCTCACCCCCGTGGTGCCCAGGTGCATCCTCCCAGGTGTGCGTGGTGCAGGAGGGGCAACCCCAGCTCCCACAGTTACTGCCCTCTTCAGAGAAGGTTGAAGGAGGCTCAGGACGGGCCTCAGCTCAGACACCAGGGCCAGAGGGGGAGGCTGGCCACATCCTCACCTTGATTCCAGGGAAGGTGACTGCGGATGAGGCATAGGATCCAATCATCAAGGCAATAAACGTGGACCGAAGGTCGCCAAACATGTTGGGTAGCTGAAAGACAAGAAGCAAGGGGACCCGCTGAAAGAATGGGCAGTAGACTGGTAGGGGGCAGTGGGGGAGGGAATCAGGGTCTCTTCAGCCTCCATTTCTTATCTGCTCTCCTTCCTGGGTCACTGAGGGGCAGTAATTACGCCTCATTGGAAGCTTTTCCTTTGGAACTGAGCTTGATAAGGGAGGCCAGATGAATGCTGAGCTCCGACTCCGGATGTAAAGACAGAGCTGTTAGACTTCCTGGCTGGTGACTGTCCCTCCTCTCTTCAGGCACAAGCCAGAGACCTTCCTGTCTTTGCAGGGTTTACATTGAGCTAGCAGCGAGCAAAGCTGGGAGCTTCAGGCATCCCTCAAAGGGAGCAAGCCTGTTAAAAATAAGAATCTATTTGGGGATGAGAGTGTCACTGTATAAATAAAAGTATCAGCGTCCCAGAAGGACCAGATGTCAGCAAAAGCTGCTTTCGGTTCTGAGACAGCAGGCTTCTGGAAGGTGCCAATCAGAAATCTACAGTTCCCTCAGGGCTGACAATGGGACTAGCCTGGGATTCCTGCTTCTGAATTTCTAAGTGCAAGGAGGGCTCTCCCTCTCCAGGTGATGGGCACCTGAGAAAACCGATGGCAAGGAAAGACTCTGTCTTCCCAGCGAGGTCCCCCTCACACCTCACATCAGCTTACTAACGGCTTGATACAACTTCAAAGCTAACCCCCTCCCTGCCCCTCCCACCCTGTGACTCCACACAAACGGAGGCATGGTAAACGCGACAATGTATCACGGATTCAGACATTGGGCAAAGTATATCCTCCCAAACACCCAGTTCATAGATGTCTCTCTGGCCTCCAGAGAGACTGCGCTGCCATGTTGGATGGCTCTCCCATTTCATGCCCATGGCGTCCTGACCATTGGGGATCACTCTCTGTGTAGCAGTGCCAACCTGCTGTTCATATGGACTTCATCTATGCTCTCCCGTTTCCCCAGAATCATACTGGTTTTCTTACTCATGAAGCACTGCTGCCTGCGCAAGAGCATCCACTATTGCTGAATGGAGGCAGTCTGAACTTGGCTATTCCTGCCCCTTGCCATTTCTGCCTGTTTGGCCCACAGTAAAAAACGAGGAAGGGACACAGGGCGCCTGGTTGACTCAGTTGTCAGGCCTCTGCCTTTGGCTCAGGTCGTGATCCCAAGGTCCTGGGATCGAGCCCTGCATCAGGCTCCCTGCTTGGCAGGAAGCCTGCTTCTCCCTCTCCCACTCCCCCTGCTTGTGTTCCCTCTCTGGCTGTGTCTCTCTCTGCAAATACATAAATAAAATCTAAAGGGAAAAAAAAAAAAAAGAAAGAAATGAGTAAGGGACTTCACCAAAATGACACGCTTTTGTGCTTCAAGGGGTACCACCAACCAAATGAAAAGACAATACACAAAAAAGAGTAAATTTCTGCAAATCATACATCTGATATGGGATGTGTGTCTAGATGCTATGTCTATAGATAAAGAACTCCTGCAACTCAATAATAAGGTAAGCTATTTTTTTTTAATGGGCAAACTACCTGAACAGACATTTTTCCAAAGAAGATATACAAATGGCCAAAATATACTCGGTATCATTAATCATAGGGAAATACAAATCGAAACCACAATGAGATACCGCTTCATTCCTGCTAGGGTGGCTATAATAAAACAATCAGATACTGACACACACTAATGAGATTGCACAGGAATCAGAAACCTCATCTGCTGCTGGTGGGATTTTAAGACGGTACATGGCCGCTTTGGATGAGAGTCTGGCTGTTCCTCAAACAGTTAAACACAGAGTTAATCATGTGACTTAGAAATTTCACTCCTAGGTTTATACCCAAGAGAAATGAAAAACGTAGGGACTCACAAAAACTTGTACGTGAATGTTTACGGCAGCATTCTTCACAATATCAAAAAAGGGCAAATAACCCCAATGCCCATCTGTGAGTGAATGGAGAAACAAAATGTGGTCTATCTCCACAATGGAATGGTATTCGGGCACAAACAGAAACAAAGCACTGACACACACTGCAACACGGATGAACCTTGAAAACATTAGGATAGGTGAAAGAAGTCGCAAAAGACCACATATTGTGTGATGCCATTTATATGAAACTTCTGGAATGGGCAAGTCCATAAAGATAGAGAATAGATGAGTGGTTGCCCAGGGCTGGGGTAGAGGTAGCTGGGAGTAAATAGGGAGAAAATACAAATGGGTACAGAGATTCTATTTAGGTGATGTAACTGATTATGGTGATGACTGCACAACTCTGAATATGCTAAAAACCACAGAATTGTATATTTCAGGTGAATTGTATGGTATGTCAATTTGTCTCAATTTGCTGTTAAAAAATACATGAGTAAGAGATGTTAAGATGTTTTGGCATCCTGGGATTAAATAGGAACATGAATAAATCTATAGTATATGGCCAATAAACCATTTTATGGCATGGGGCCAGGGTGGCCATCCAGGCTTCCCCCAAATTCCTAGCACACAAAGAGCTCTTCTTCCAGCCCTCACGTAGAGTGGACCCTCTGTCCACTCAGGCTTCTCAGACAGGGTCTAAGAGGGAGAAAGAGCATAGAGAAATTCCCCCCAGCAGGAAATAGAGGAAATGTGACATGTTCCTCTGTGCCCGGGGAACCCTGAGGTGAAACAGAAAGGTGCCAGTCTCACTCTGCACATCTGCTTCCCAGATACGCTGTGGTTCAGAGGACTGCCTTGGTTCCTGAGTTCACATATTTGGGCTGCCCTGTGCTGGTTGATCCAGTAAGGCAGCCTTGTAGGGGAGTCACTTCTGGGAGGCATTCCGCCTCAGGGAGAATCCAAAGATTTGTTTTGCTTATATGGAAGGAGGGAACCATTCCAACTGGGGATGCCACTCCAGTCACAGGAAATGAAGGAAGAAAGGGGTCAAATGGGCTTAGAACCCAACCAGAAGAGCAGATAGAGGCCAAGTGCCTGGTTTAGGAAAGGCTACTTGGTACAAAGTCAAGCCAGAAAAACACTCTTGGTGCTGCAGGCACCTTTGGGCACAAAGAACGTCTCCAACTTTTCACAGGGCTGGGAATACTCTAAAAAGGCAGACAGCCTGCTAGCTAGCTAGCTAGCCCTTTTCCTTCTACCTTCTTAATCTCACAATTGCCTTAACCCTAACCGAGGACAGAAGCCAAGAGAACAATGGACTTGGGGCTAGCAAACACCATGGGTTGTTTGGGTGCCTGAGATCCAGGACAGGGAAGAACAGGAAGCTGGGAAAGGACACGGATTTCCCATCGGCCCACTGATGAGGCCCTTGCCTTTATACCTAGACAAGGACCGGAGCCTTTCAGCTGCCCTCCTTGCTGCTTGGCCTCTCCCTCCCTACAACTCTCTTAGCAACACCAAGAAAATTCTCCCCAATATGTTATTTTGGTCAACAGGGGGATTCCTAGGGGGTGTAGAGCCTCAGGTCAAACCATACTACTACACAGCCTTCTGGCCAACACCTACATCTTGTATTTAAATTAGGACTGTTTTTCCTGATTAGAAAAGCAATTTATGGGGATGCCTAGGTGGCTCAGTCAGTTAAGCAGCTGCCTTTGGCTCAGTTCATGATCTCAGGGTTCTGGGATCAAATCCCGCATCGGGCTCCCTGCTCAGTGGGGAGTCTGCTTTTCTGCCTCCCACTCCCCCTGCTTGTGTGCGCACTCTCTCTCTCTCTCACAAATAAATACAATCTTTTTTTTTTAAGCGAGTTATGTTCATTGTAAAACATCTGAAACAAAGTATACATAAAGAAAGAATAACACAAAAATCACCCTGATATAGTCAATGTTACTATTTTGATATATTTACCTTTAATCAGTTTCCTACAAATACCTGTAACTTTTAAATAAAACTGGGATCATATGCTACATATTGTTTTACAAATTTTTTTCCTTTTACTTGATATGTTTTCTTTTTTCTTTCTTTAAAAAATTATTTAAGGGCACCTGGGTGGCTCAGTTGGTTAAGTGACTGCCTTCAGCTCAGGACAAGATCCTGGAGTTCTGGGATTTAGTCCCACATGGGGCTCCCAGCTCTGCAGGGAGGTCTGCTTCTCCCTCTGACCTTTTACCCTCTCATGCTCTCTTTTACTCACTCTCTCTCTCTCTCAAATAAATAAATAAAATATTTTTTAAAAATGATTTAAGATTTTTAATTTTAATTTTAATTTTTTATTTTATTTTTTAAAAATATTTTATTTATGTATTTGAGAGAGAGAATGAGAGAGAGCACAAGAAGGGGGAGGTCAGAGGGAGAAGCAGACTGCAGAATCATTACCTGAGCTGAAGGTAGTCACTTAACCAACTGAGCCACCCAGCCACCCTTATTTTTATTTTTATTTTTTTAAAAGATTTTATTTATTTATTTGACAGAGATCACATATAGGCAGAGAGGAAGGCGGAGAGAGAGAGAGAGAGGAGGAAGCAGGCTCCCTGCTGAGAAGAGAGCCCGATGCAGGGCTTGACCCCAGGACCCCGGAATCATGACCTAAGCCGAAGGCAGAGGCGTTAACCCACTGAGCCACCCAGGTGCCCCCTTATTTTTTAAAGATTTTCTTTATTTAGGTGTGCCTGAGTGGCTCAGTCAGTTAAGGGTCTACCTTCAGCTCAGGTCATGATCCCAGGGTCCTGGGCTCAAGTCCCACATTAGGCTCCCTGCTCAGTAAGGAGCCTGCTTCTCCCTCTCCCTCTGCTTGCTGCTCCCCCTGCTTATGCTCTCTCCCACTATCTCTCTCTCTGTCAAATAAATAAAATCTTTTTAAAAAATTAAATAAAAATAAATTTTAAAACGACTTTATTTATTTGAGAGACAGCGTGTACATGCTAGCAGGGGAAGGATCAGAGGGAGAGGGACAAGCAGACTGTGCTGACTGTAGAGCCCCACGTAGGGCTCAATCCACAACCCTGTATCATGACCTGAGCCAAAATCAAGAGTCGGCTGTTCAACTGACTGAGCCATCCAGGTGCCCTTTTTATTATCTTTTATTTTTAAGTAATCTCTACACCCAGCATCGGGCTCAAACTCATGACCCCAAGGTCAAGAGTGTCATGCTCCACTAAGTGAGCCAGCTAGGTACCCCTGTAAATGTTTTCTTAGTATTCACCTTCAACATAATTTGTAATGACTGTCTGGTATTTCCTTATCTGGATGGTCTATAATTTATGCAACCATTTCTCTGATGTTGGAACTGAGGTCCTTTTTAATTAACATTCTTAAAGATAAACATATGTGTACATAGCTATTATTCCCTTAAGGTAAATTCCCAAAAGTAGAATCATTAGGCAAAAGGGAATACATACTTTTAAGTTTCTGTGATATTCCATGCCAAACTGCCTTCCAGAAAACTTACAACAAATGGTAATTCCCACCAGCAGCATAGTAGAGTGTCTATTTCACTGTATCCACTCCAGCACCGTGTGTTACCGTTATTTTTAATATTTGCCACTTTACCAACATCCTTTTTTTATTTATCTTTATTTATTTTTTTTTTACATTTTATTTATTTGAGAGGGAGAGAGTGTATGAGACAGAGATAGATCATGAACACAGGACAGAAGGAGAGGGAGAAGCAGACTCCCCGCTGAGCTGGGAGCCCAAGCAGGACTTGATCCCAGGACTTTAGGATAATGACCCAAGCCTAAGGCAGATGCTTAACTGACTGAGCCACTCAGGCACCCAACACCCTTGTTTTAAAATCCACTTCTTTGTATATATAAATGAAGTGAATCAATGGTTGATATTTGCTTCAAAACAGTCTGGGTGGTGGGTGGAAACAGTAACAAAGCAAGGCTGGTTATGAGCTGATAACTGTTCAAGTTGTAAGATGGGTACACAGAAATCATTATACTATTCTCTCTAATACCACATATATAGAACTTATTCCATGATTTTTTTTTTAAGGATTTTATTTATTTATTTGACAGACAGAGATCACAAGTAGGCAGAGAGGCAGGCAGAGAGAGGAAGGGAAGCAGGCTCCCTGCTGAGCAGAGAGACCGATGTGGGGCCTGATCCCAGGACCCTGAGATCATGACCTGAGCCGAAGGCAGAGGCTCCAACCCACTGAGCCACCCAGGTGCCCCTTATTCCATGATTTAAAAAAAGAAATTTAAAAAATTTATATTTATTGATTACTAATGACTTTGAACACTTTCTACAATTTTTAAAATCAGTCATTTAGGGAAGCCTGGGTGGCTCAGTCAGTTAAGTGGCTGCCATTGCTCAGGTCATGATCTCATCAGGGTCCTGGGATCGAGCCCTGCATCGGGCTCTTTGCTCAGCGGGGAGCCTGCTTCTCCCTCTGCCTGCTGCTCCCCCTGCTTCTGCTCTCTCTCTGATAAATAAATAAATAAAAATCTTTTAAAAATACCAGTCATTTATATTCCTCATTTGTCCTTTTTTCCTGTGAGGATATTAGTCTTTCCATAAGGATTTTATACAGGCTTTTCATATATTAAAGAGTCATAGTTCATCCATGAACTGCAGGTATGTTTTCCTAGTTTGTCCTTTAACTTCCTCTTAGTTCATGGTGGGTTTGTTTTTTGTTTTTGTTTTTGTTTGTTTGTTTTTGACCAATACAAGTATTTAAATAGGAAGTCAAAGTGTGTGTCAGCTTTTAGGGTCTACCTAGCATTTCAGATGAAATCTCTGAAAAGAACATCAAGGGTGACTTTGGCCAGTGAAATCCAAAGTACAAACATCCCAGCTATAGTCAGTGTGTGGTAGCAATCGCAGAAGAAAAGGATCTCCCTAAGGACATTAATTATTTTTTAAATGTTAATACTAATTGTGTTTTATCCTTTAAGCGGCTTCCTTCCCTTCCTCCAAAAGCTGCCATGCCTGCCAGGAGATTTCGCTTATTTGCTGTGCCTAGGAGCAGCTTGATTAGAGAATTTTCCTTATTATTAAATAATAATATATAATAACAGCATAATTATATTAGTATAACATATAATAATAGCACTGTCATAATAAATTTTTAATGCCTACTACAGGTATTATCTTAAAAACACTCAAAACAACCTTATAAGGTAGGTGTAATTTCTTACCCTTATTGGGTATAAAACTCAAGGATTAAAAGCATCAAGTGACTCCCCCAGACCAGTCAGGATCAAATCTGGGATTCAAAGCGGGTCAAGTTTCTGCATTAGGCAGCATTGGGCTACTCTTCCCTTGGAAACCTCAGTTTGGTCTCCAAGGCAATTACCCTCACCTCTCACCTTCTATTTGTTCCTGATTAAGCTTTCAGTCTGCTCTCCCACTAGAGGTTTTCCACATCCCTTCTGATGCTCCTTTGGGACCTGCCAATGGTCCGGGGCTGCACCTTCAAATGGACTTGCATTTGCTGTGGACTTTCTCCTCTTTCATCCTCGTATCTGTCTCCTCCTCCCTCCCACCCTCCCCGTCCTCCTGCCTCCAAACAACCTGCTCTGCACAGGGCAGCTACTCTGAAGCCCTGGTGATGGGAGTGATGGCTGAGCACGGAGCAGAGTGCCCTACTGTGGACCTAGAGGGCTGGGTGGAGGGGAAGAGCCAGCTGTGCTGCCAAGTAGGAAGCCAGACCCATTGCTACAGTGACAGATGACAGGGGAAAACACTCAGAAGGGGCAGCTTCCTGATTCTGGCTTCATGACTGCACTCACAGGTACGGAACACAGGCCCCCTCCCCAGGCTCCGGGTGCTTCCCAGCCACTTGAGCTGCTTCTGCAAGGGCCGGGGCTGGAACAGGCTTGCAGGGCAGAACCCAGCCTCTCCAAGCCGGCCTTGCTTGCTCGGGGATACAGTGGTGACTCATTCTCAGCCCCTCGGCTGCCCTGTAAACAGGCTCTGGCTGTGTGACCTTCCCAGAGGGGAAAACAGCAGCTGCAGGCAGCACCCGCCTACCCCGCCCCCCCCCGCCCCCCCGCCGTCCCCGGCCCCGAGTCCTGGCCACGGAACAGGGCTCCTGGACAAGAAGACCCAGAGGCCTGGGCTCCAGGATGGTGATGACAGGTTGGCCTCCTTGGAGGACCCTCTCTAAGATGCCTCTCTACTCAGGGACCCCCACGACAGGCCTTGGCTGGCAGGCAGGGAGAGAAGGGCCACCATGTTTCCCCTCACACTGACTTTGCAAATCCGCGGTCTCCCAAGCCCACCAGCTGGGGACATGCCCTGGGCCTCAGGGAAAAGCCACAAGGCCCCTTCCAGAGGTGAGCCTTGTCCAGAGGTGGCTAGTGGACACACCCAGAGCTCTGTACAACCTGTATAGGCTGGGATCCATGTACTAGTCTGGACAAGCAGACTCAGCAAAGCTGGGCTATTTCCCAACCCCAAACAACCTGGCAGCTCCAAGTGCACATTGCCAGGAAAAGGTCCTTGTGGTCACCTTTCCGCTCCAGTGCTGCAAGGGGTGGGGAGGAGGGACTCCACTCCTGAAACTACCTCGTTCGCCTTCCCAGCAGGGCCCAGCCCTGCTGATGCCTCCACTACACTTTCTGTTCACCCCCGGATGCTGGACGTGTCACATGGTGAAGCAAACTCACAATGGAAAACACCTTCTGATGGGTGAATTTTTCCCAGGTCAATGGCGATCAGCTGGCTATTTTGGGTTCTTAAGGCACAGGATAGAAACCAAAAGGCAGAACTGGCTCCAGGCATGGGGAATTGTGTTCACCTCTCACCCAGGCTCCCAGAGGGCTGGCTGGGGTGCTGTGGGGATTGTCTCCTGATTGTGGAAATGGGTCGGCCAAGCAGAAATACCAAACTCCCACCACCCCACCCCACCCCTGCCAGGGCACATGTGCTTCCTTGCTGTACCCTGATGCCTTTTCTTCATCTTTTCTCAGTATTTGAAGAAGGCTGTTTATTTTGTTTTCATCAAACTCTGGTCCCAAATCCCATGGGATCATTTCTTCCTCAGACTGAAAGTCAGACTTTAGAGTCAAATAGGAAAAGTCCACAGAGAAATTTTTCATTGAGGACCCTGACAACATTTTGTAACCGCTTCTCCTGGAGGTTTCCAGCTCAGAACTCCCTGTCCCACCCACATGGACGGGGCCTGGGGTGGGGGGCCGGCGAGTAATGAAGTGGAAAAGATGCGTCCACAATGTTAGCTGCATCTGCTCCCATCTCCAAGCAACCCCAGGCCGTGGATTGCGGGGTGGCAGCCCAAAGACACTGCCTCAGCCGCCGGCCGGTGTTTGCACTCCAGCCAATGAAGCGAGTTAAAGGGTTGTATAAACGTTAGACACTGGGCAAACAGACCAAAGTATGCTGTCCAGATGTCCAGTGGGGAAGCGGAGGCTCTCCGCCCCGGGGAGTGCTATGTTCCCATGAAGTACCACCCTCCTCCTCCAAGGCTGTCTCAAGGCCCAGCTCAGACCCTCTGCTGTGGGGACCTGGGAAAGGCCCCCGACTGGCAGGCAGCCCATCTAGCGTGGAATCCAGTCTTGCCCCTCTGAGCCTCCCCTCTAGGGGCAAGGATCACCCACGAGTACAGACCTCAGGCTCCACTGGCTATCTTGCCCCAGTCTGTGGGGGGAAAAGGCATTCTGCCAACCCAGGGGCCCCCCTCCACCAATGGGGTGATAGCTCACAGCCCCTGGTCACTTTATTTATACCACAGCTCATGCAACACAAACCTCCTAAGAACTCAGAAAGTCCCCAAATTAAGGTTTCCATGGCAACACATTCCCCCAGATTCCCAGGTTATCACATAGTGATTATCCAATGAAGTTGTAGGAGATATGATTTAGGGAGCTCCTAAAGGTGACCCTGAAGACTCCTTTGTCCCCCAAATTAGAACATGGGTGGGAGACACAAACACAAAGTGCCATTGTGCGGCTAGCCTGGCGTCTTTGGGAGCCAATCCTGACAGTTCTGCTTTTTAAAGGCCTGGGCTGTGTCAGAATGAGATTGGGCTCTGCTCCGCAGAAGTCTCGGCCAGCCCTAAAACATTGCCCAAGAGCTCCAGCTCTGTCCTCGCTGACCTGCTTCTCATTCCGCTTTTGGGGTCTATTCTGGAAAGGAGAGCCATGAGAGTCCTCCTCTGAGACCCTGCTGGACAGGAGAACACCCACTGAGATCCCCCAGGCTGGGGCAGCAGTGGAGGGGGAACATGACTTAAAAAGTGCTGAGGGAGCTGGCCCACGTACACAGAAGGGGGTGACAGCAGGAGGTGGGGTGAGGGAGTGGGTGTCAGCCCCTGCTTTCCTGATAGAGGAATTGAGCAGCTTCTTGGCGCCTCTAGACCAAAGGGTGTGAAGCATCAGATAACATATATTTTAGGTTTTGCAGGCCAGATAGTCTCTGTACAACTACCTCACTCTGCCCTGCAGCACAAAGGCAGCCACAGACAGTAGTAAATAGTAGGCATAGCTGCGTTCCAATGAAACTTTGTTCACGGGGGCACCTGGGTGGCTCAGTGGGTTAAGCATCCGCCTTTGGCTCAGGTCAGGATCTCAGGGTCCTGGGATCGAGCCCCAGTAGGGCTCCCGGCTCAGCAGGGAGCCTGCTTCTCCCTCTCCCTCTGCCCCCCCACCCTGTTCCTGCTCCCGTGTGTGTGTGTGAGTGCGCGCGCGCGCGCACACGCGTGCACACTCTCTCTCTCTCTCTCTCTCAAATAAATGGATAAAATCTTTGAAAAACACAAAAAAACAAAACTTTGTTTATAATCCTCCCCCCATCAACCACAGTTGGCAGCTTTTAAGCAGCAGGCGTGAGCACTGGAAGCCAAGTGGGGTAGAAGGGCCCACAGGGACCCCTGGGCCAAGCGCAAACAGACCCATCCGCAGACCCACCTCAGAAACAGCCGCAAGCCCTAGCTGACGAAAGGGTGACTTACAACTGGGCACAGGTACCAAAAAAGGAAAATTCCACACATTCCCATACCTCCTCACTCCCCACCTGAACCACAGCCCCCAGCACTGCCTCCTGGCAGACAGTCTCTGCCTCCCTGTCCTGCTGTCCTGGCCGGCTGCTCCCCTGCGGTGTGTTCAATAAACTTCTATCTCCTTTGTTCTGCCTTGGGTGAATTCTTTCACCGCCAGTCCCTCCACCCAGCTGGGTTGCCCACACCTACCAGTGGTCTGAATTTGGTCTGGGGGGCTGCAGTTTGCTCCCCACTGCTCTAGACCCAAGAATGGAGACAAGCCTTAGGAGACAAGCCACCAAGCTCCCTTAAACAGATCTCTGCTAACCAAAGCCTTTAGGTTAACAATCAGATGGTCTCACTGTGTTATCTTGTGTACCTTTGACTCCAGGTAGGACAGTGAGGAGCTAATGCAAGTGTTCCTACGCAGTGCTTTTGACCTTCACACAGACCTATTAGAGGCTGAGGAAAGCAACAGAGCCACAAAAAAAATGCACCAGCACGTACACAGTTTGCTTGCATACACTCAAGGGAAGTACAGCCTACCTTAAGCTTATTCATGATCACCCAGAGGCCTTAAAACCCTAGGGTAAGATCCCTTGCTCACCCAGAAAGACAGCAAATTTGTTTTTATAGATCAAAGAGTTCTTAGAAAACACTTAAAAAAAAAAAAAAAAAACAAACAGACAAATCACACAAAGAAACAATTCACAGAATACAAATGACCACAAAAAAAAGAGGTGGAAAGATGCTCTGTCTCACAAACAAAGAAAAATTTTTAAAAACATGGTTATACCATTTTCACCAGATCAGACTGGCTAATATTTAAAAGGCTAATAGGGGTGCCTGGGTGGCTCAGTGGGTTAAAGCCTCTGCCTTCGGCTCAGGTCATGATCCCAGGGTCCTGGGATGGAGCCCCTCATCGGGCTCTCTGCTCTGTGGGGAGCCTGCTTCCTCCTCTCTCTCTCTGCCTGCCTCTCTGCCTACTTGTGATCTCTGTCTGTCAAATAAATAAATAAAATCTTAAAAAATAATAATAAAATAAAATAAAAGGCTAATAACAAGGTCTGGGGAAGGGGGGTGGAGAAAGGGCCACTCTTATCCATGCTGGTACAATAGTATTAGGATGGAACCTGTGGGGAAGGCCAGCAATCCCACTTCCAGGAATTTATTTTACAGGAAGGTATGTACAGGGGTGTTCCCTCCAGTAACACCATAAATCGGGAAGACTAGAAACCAACCCAAATGTTCATGAGCTGGAAACTGGTTGAGTAAATTATGGTATATCTATATTATAGAATAACATAGAACTGTTTCATAATGAGGCAGAGCTCTAGAGTTTAAAATAATAAGGTAGATTTCTAGGTACCGGCAGAAAAACATGTGAAAAGAACTAAGTAAAAAAGGCAAATTGATAACAGCCTGTTTTTAAAAAAAAGAATAACATTGGTATATGCAGATTTACATTCTGAATTGCTGAAGGTGTGCTTACAGAATTTCACAGCCTATACTTTCTATTCCTAAAATATTGACTTCTGAAAATAAAAATATTTTTGTCTATGATCATAAAAAAGGAATCCAGAAATCAAATTGTTATAGGCCTACTAGCCTCCTCTAAATGTTCCTTGAAAACTATAAGCTCATTCTTTTTTTTCTTTTTTTCTTTTTTTAGTAGTGTCCATACCCAACGTGGGGCTTGAACGCACAAACAGGAGATCAAGAGTCATAAGCAAGCAGGGGGAGGGGCAGGAGGAGGGGGGACAAACGGACTCCAAGCTGAGTGTGGAGACTGACATGGAGTTCGATCCCAGGACCATGAGATCATGACCTGAGCCAAAATCAAGAGCCGGACACTCAACAGACTGAGCCACCCAGGTGCCCCCTGCCAAAGGCTTTCTTAAAGGTGATTCATGGTGTGGTGGTTTTTACCCACTTGTCTTCTACTTTATTACAATAAAACATCTTTCTTCATCTTAGAGCATTAACTCCTGACATTCAAGGCCCATCTCTTTTTTAATCCTTAATTTTACCCCTAAATTCTGCCATAACATAGGCACAGCATGACCAAAATAATGGGAATGATGCCAGCTTTTTAATTTTCATCTTGATGAAAGAGCTGGTCATTTTCATGCTGTCAAAGAACAAACAGAACCATGACTTTTGTTTCACAATTTACACAACTTAGTGGGATTTGTGTACTTTGGATAGTTCTGAAATATTTCTTACTGTTTCGACATCTGTTTTCTCCCAGGAATTTGAGAAGGAGGGGGATACATCCATTTAAAAAAGAAATCTACCTAGTTAAGAAAATAGAAGTAACACACAAAAGAGTACAAAGTCAATCTCCCTCATATCATAGAGGGCAAGGCTGCCAGAGTTCCCAGAGATGCACGTGTCACTCACAGCCCTGTGTCACCCACACCTGTGTGTCACCTACGTCCAAAGCATACCACATACACAGCCCCCGCTGTGCCTTTCACACCTAACACAGAGTTCTCTGAACTTTCCATTTCCGTGGGCTCCCACCAGACAGTCATCCCCTCTCACCAGGACAAAGTTAACCAGGCAAAGCACAGGAAGGGGCAAAAGAAGAGGCACTGGGCCTGCCTGGGCCTGGCTTCGGGCTCAGGCTCACAGCCTGCAGGCAAGGGGTCACCCAGATACCAGCACCTCTCTGAGCTCCTTCCAAGAAGACCGGCATCCCCAGGGCTCCCTCAAAGCCAAACAAGCACCCCTCAACAGCAGGACTCCTGACTCTTAGTGGAAAGGGACATCAGAAACCAGAGGCCCCTGCAAATCGGGATGGCAGGTACCACGTCATAAAAATGTTTGTCACAGGGAAACTGAGGCAAGCCAGACTTTCCTGTTGGACAGAAATCTCTCTGAAGAGCATAGTATTCTCACTTCTTTCCCACTGGCCAGCTCTGAAGGGCCAGCCTGTAGAGAGCTCCCTTCTTCCTCCTAGGGAAGACATGTTTGGCCTTCTTTGACTGATTTTCTTTTAAAAACCTCTCCCACCTCACAAAGAAGCACGTTCTGTGGTATTCTGCTGCTACAGATAAGGCAGCACACTGGGGTGCCTGGGTGGCTCAGTTGTTAAGCGGCTGCCTTCAGCTCAGGTCTGGGATCAAGTCCCACGTCTGGCTCCTTGCTCTGTGGGAAGCCTGCTTCTCCCTCTCCCACTCCCCTTCCTTGTGTTCCCTCTCTCTCTCTCTTTTTTTTTTTTTTTTAAGATTTTATTTATTTATTTGACATACAGAGACCACAAGTAGGCAGAGAGGCAGTGAGGGAGAGAGGGAGGGAGCAGGCTCCCCGCAGAGCAGAAAGCCCGATGCGGGGCTCAATCCCAGGACCCTGAGACCATGAACTGAGCTGAAGGCAGAGGCTTTAACCCACTGAGCCACCCAGGCGCCCCTTGTGTTCCCTCTCTTGCTGTCTCTCTCCGTCAAATAAGTAAAATCTTAAAAAAAAAAGAAAAAGAAAAAGACAGGGGGGCACTCAAGCATCCCAAGAAAACACCTCTCTCCCCAGGGTGGCGGCTCTCTGTACCCTGGCATTCAGTAAACCACAAGAGGCAGCCATGTACACCCTTGAATTTTTCATCCCATTCTGGACAAAGGCAATGGTTCAGGGTGGAGAGATTTCAAGGGAGGGTTGTTTTTAGGTGGCACTGTTAACCAGAGCCGCCATGGGAAATGAGAGAAAAGAAAGTGGGTGGCAGCTTTTTTCTCTCTACTCCTGTCTTCTCTGGGCACGTGGCTAGTGAGCTGGCTTCCTCAGCGTGTAAGCCAAGGTCAGCAGGCAAGGGATGGGCCTGCTCCAAGAGCCGAGCTCTGCTGCCTTCAGGCCTACCTAGAGAACCTCCCCAGCGCAGGAGGCCATGACTGGCTTTGCTGCCAGGCCACTTCATCCCCAGGAGTGCTCTCCTGCTTGGGATGTCCAGACACAATAGGCAGATGGAAGGCAAGGAAACTGAAGCCAACAAAAGCTGCCTCAAATTCACAGAGCGAGGACTGAACGAGAGATCTTTAAAGAATCAATACTTACTGTTAAGGAAGTGAAAGTCATGCACATCCCACCAAAGCCATTCAGAGCCAGGGAAACGAAGATGAGCACGGAGAGGGCTGTAAGGAAACGGAAAGCTCATCATCGGGGAACCACAGCTGAGCTTCCGGAAGTCGAGGGCCTGGCCCAGTGCCTCGCAGGGAGCAAGCAGAATGGATGACAAGCCATCTGGGGTTAGTGATGGACACCTGGGGAGCTGGAACAGTCTCTTCCTCGCCACCATCCTCTTGCCTATTTTACAGAGCCTGGGTTCCTGCGGAAGGTGTAGCCCCATCCCCCTTTCTCCACTAACCTTAGCAGCAAGCCACAGGCCTAAAGAAGCTGCCTTCTCCGAAAACAAAAATACAGGTGCTCAAAAATTAGTGGATGAGCCTGGCCAAGATTTTGGCAAACCTCAAGTGCTATTTTGGTGTTTGTTCTGAAAGTTCTTGAAGCAATGGCTCTACCTGAACAGGGCTGGGGACCAGCTGGATTCTAAGCCATCATTTTTTTCTTTTTAAGTAAGCACTACGCCCAACGTGGGGCTCGAACTCATGACCCGAGATCAAGGGTTGCATGCTCTTCCAACTGAGCCAGCCAGGTGCCCCAACTTCTAACCCATCTTTATAGTGCTGGCCTGGGCTGCCTCAGGGGACTCAGCTCCCAAGTTATGCGCACATCCCTCAGCTGGCCTGGTTCTAGAACTCAGGTTGGCATCAGGGAGGGCATCGGGGCCTAGCCTAGCCTGGTGATGGGATGGGAGTATTGCACACCCCAGGAGCTTCTCTTAGACGTCTGTCTGGAGTGACCACTGTCTTACCCAGTCCCCCATTTAAGACAAGTGACAGGGTGAAGGCTAACAGGCATCCCCTCTGACTTGAGCAGTGAGCCCCAGGCCTGGCATGGCTACAGCAAGCGGGTCTGCGAGCACCTCTGGGCACTCTCCCCCCAGTCCCTGACCAAAGGGTAGAGGAAAAGCATACTCACAGTTCGGGTTACTTGCTCCATAGGCAATCAGCAAGCAGGAGACAGCAAAGCAGGCACTAAAAACAAGGAGAAATAATACATTATTTATTATTACTGTTGTTATTAATGGTGTTCTTAGGAAGTATTTACTATGGGTCAGATGCTTCCAGAGAATTTGCATACATTCTCTCGTTTAACAGTTCTGAGGAGTACAACTGGCTCCATTTTACTGATGAAGAAAATAAAACAAAGAAAGAAAAATCCAGGAATGCCTGGGTGGCTCGGCTGGTTGAGCTGCTGCCTTCAGCTCAGGTCATGATCCCAGGGTCTTGGGATCAAGTCCCGCATGGGGCTTCTTGCTCAGCGGGGAGCCGTCTTCTCTCTCTGCCTCTGCCTGCCGCTCTGCCTGCTTGTGTTCTCTCTCTCTCTCTCTCTCTCTCACAAATAAATAAATAAATAAAATCTTTAAAAAAAAAAAAAAAAAGGAAAGAAAGAAAGAAAGAAAAAACCACACATTCTCACAAAGTCTCATAGCCAGCAGCTGTCTAAGCTAGAATTCAGGGCCCAAAGGCAGATCTGATGAACACCACACTACACTATCCCCTCCCATCCTCAGACTGGAGAGGCCGGGGTTTTGAAGTGAGTGGGCACGCCCCGTTCCCCCGGTTCCTACGCCCGCTCTGCAGAGGAGCGGCAGTACCTCACCGAGCATGAGGGAGCTGAGCGGCAGCTTCTGAATCCTGTCTGCTTAGCTCCAACCTGGGGACCAAGGCCTCTTATGCTCCAAAGAATGAATGAGACTGATCCTCCACCCGTTCCCTTCGCGGGAAGGGAACAGAGCTCACCCATTGCAAACCACAGCTCTGTAGATGATCATTTCCAGTGGGACTGGTCACGGGAGGGCTGTGGGCTGAGAGGACCCACTGCTTGGTGGACTAACCCTGAGTCTGGCGGACTGGAGCTTTATAGGCCAGGGGCATGCACCTCAGGAAGTGCAAACCAGTGTTCTTAATGACAAGCAACCAAGCAGGCCCCAGGGACCCGAGCCTTTCTTATGCAATACTAGCACACAGGAAGGACCATAGGACCTACTGATTTGGTGGCAGAATGGAGAGGAGCCCCACTCTAGGTGGGCATTTAGGGAGCTGACAGTGCGGCTGACAGCAGGGACCAGGATTCTCCACAGTGGGGATCTCAGCCCAGGAGTCCCACCTGCCCGCCCCCAGCCCCTGCACTGACCTGCCCAGCAGCCTGAGCTTCCTTGGGCCATATTTGTCCATGACGATACCTAGAGGCAGGGTGATGGCACTGAGCAGGAAGGAGCCTACGGTGAACGCCAAGTTGAGCATCTCATCTTGGGCCTGGCAGCTAAGCCAGCCATTCATCCAGCTGATATCCTCGGATTCCTGCTCCGGCTCTGCTGTGCCCCCCACTGTGCCGTTGGTGACAGTATCTGTATGTGTAGAGGGAGGGAAACTTGATCACAGGGTTGAGGCAGGGATTCCCAAAGATCAGAGGGGCAGCTGCACATTCAGACCCCACTGGAAATGTTAGGTCTGGCTCTGGCTACCCCGGGCAGGCTTGACTGACTGTGCATCTGGCCCCAGCCCCTTGGAGCAGTAACGCAGAGGCCCTTATCTTTTGTAGAGGTTGCAAACCTTCTGGAGACTCCAATAAAGGAATCTATGCTCTTCCTCCTCCGAAAATGCACACAAAGTCTTGCCCACAGTTTCAGGGGTTTCCCGTGTCCCTTGAGGCACGCATGAGCCCCAGCTTGAGATTCCCATTCGAGAGTAACCTACATCAGAGAAGACTAGGACTTAGGACCCAGCCTAGGCTGTGGGGTCACCGGTCAGCTGGAAATCTCAGCAGCTCTGTCTGTGGAAACAGGCTGCGGCCAGTCTATCAGGGCTCCACCCTAGACCACCTGAGAGGGACAAGCTGCTGGGGTCACTGCAATGCCCTGGTTCTCCTCGGTCAACCAAGGGGAAGAGCAAAACCCCTTGGAGAAGTTTTTTGTTTTTGTTTGTTTGTTTTTTTTTAATAGTCCTAAGTCATTAGCTTTCACTTGTTAAGGTCCACCTTTCTTACTTTCCCTGCTGGGGTCATGTTTTGTTGTCCCCTGAGGCCACACCTGTGCTACCTGCAGTCTCGGCCCTAATCGTCCCTCCAAAGTCCACCCAGCCAGGAGAGGAGAGGGCGAGACATAGGGAGGAAGAAGTGCTGCGGCAGCTGCAGGCAGGAGGGTGGAGCACAGGCCGGAAGGCGGCAGAGGAAGCCTCTCCTCTCGGGGGGCCCAGCTAGTTAAAGATGCTGACTAATCCTTCCAGAGAGGAGCAGCCTCTGATTAGATGCGAGGTCACACTGGGAGAGGCGAGGAAACACCTCTCTACTGATAACTGCCCACCTCCAGATTGCGGCCCTCTGGCGCCAGGGCCGTAAAGCTGAGGTCGGCAAAGGCCTGCCCAGGCCTCCCAGGGCTGCCCCAAGGTCATGGAGAAGGATGCACTTAGGATGAATCATGCTGTGTATGCCAGCTTCTCACCAACAGCGCCTGCTGGGGGCACATCGACTGAGGGGGAGGGGCCAGAATCTGGCCTCTGGGTTTCAATTTTGGTACCTCTACTTCCTACTTGGATAACCTTGGAAAAATGACTTAATATCATTCTACCTGTTTCTTTATTTGCAAAATGGCACAATACGGTAGTTGTATCTACCTCCTAGAGTCGGGGGGAAGATACATGTGGAACTCCGGACAACACTTTAGAGCTTACACGGACATAGAGAGTGCTCGATAAACAACAGCTATGAGCTGCTATTATTATCACTATTATGGGAGGCCTGGGATGGTGTAACTGGCCAGCGGTGGAGCTGGACAAAGGCACTGGGCGCAGGCTCCCACAACGGTGTGTGTGTACCATGACTTTGTGTCTCATCTCCCATTGGGCTGGCGGCCCATGTCTCCAGCACCTCACCCAGGTCCTGGGGTGCAGCAGGTGTTTACCAAATGAATGAAAACGATGGGAGTACTGCAGTCAGATGGGAGTACCGCGGCCAAGAGGATACAGACAAAAGAAAGGAAATAGTATGTATGAAACCAAGGAGAAGACAGAGGGGATTTAAGGAGATGAAAAGCACAAGGTCAACCTTCTGAAACTACAGAAATGAAACCTAACAAGCCAGATTCTCTCCCCACCGCCAAACCCTGCCCCTCTGTCTCCTCAGAGAGGCCCCACTACGCTGACAGCACAAACACATGACCAGCAGGATCATCTGAGTCCATGAGCATCCAGGTCAGAAGCCCCGCATGCACTGCCCTAGCCGGGGCCCGGAGCTGCTCGTCCGTGGTGGCATAGCTTCTGCAAAGGCGGCGCTGCCTCCGAGGCTGGCGCTGGTTTCAGTGGACGGCTTGCGGCCAGCAGCAACAGGAACTGCACGTGAAGTGGGAGGACAGGGCCTCCACACCACAATGGCCATTTCCCGGTTGGTGTGCAGATACGAGCAAAGCAGCATACAGCTGTCACAGAGGGAACGGGTGGAGAAGGCGCCTCGGGGTCTGGGATCACTGGCTTGCGAACCCTGATTGTGGCCGCTCAGGGTCTGGGACCGCACTACAGAACACAGGAGAACTCAGGGCTTGGAGGACTCTGGGTCCGCGGCTGTAAGCAGAGACAGCCAGAGCTAGACAGGTAGCCAACAGAGCCAGGAAGCACTGTCTCTGAGTAGAGGCCCCAGGGTGCCTGCCCCCGGTTTTCCCAGAGCTGGACCCATAAACCCAAGACTGTACTTGCCACAAGAGAGAAGATAAATCCCAAGGCAATATACTCAAGGCAGTCTCCCTGCCTTGCTGTAAGTGGGGATGGTGGTGGAAACATCTTGAATTTAAAAAGAACTAGACAGGGGCGCTCCTAAGGAGGAGTGGAGGGAAGGATATCTGTCCCCATCTTTTTTTTTCCCCCTAAAGACTTTATTTATTTATTTGACAGACAGAAAGAATGCAAAAGCAGGGGGGGCAGCAGAGGCAGAAGCAGGCTCCCCACTGAGCAGGAAGCCCAATGCAGGGCTCCACCCTAAAGCCCTGGGATCAGGACCTGAGTGGAAGGCAAATGCTCAACCTACTGAGCCACCCAGGCATCCCTGTCCCCCATCTTTCATCCTGGAGCCACTACACACAGGAAAAGAGACTTACACACTTTGGGTCACCAGCTTTAACTCCTTTTTTTTTTTTTTTTTTTATTTGTCAGATAGGGCGAGCACAAGCAGGGGGAGCAGCAGGCAGAGGGAGAAACAGGTTCCCCACTCCCAGCAACCTCTCGATGAGCAAGAAGCCCTAAGCAGGACTCGATCCCAGGACCCTGAGCCAAACGAAGGCGGACGTTCAGCGGACTGAGCCACCCAGGCATCTCCAGCTCTCTCTCTTTAAAAAAAATCCCTGCCAACTGGGCTGCCTGACCCTTGCACTCCTGCCTCTAGGCAATGATGTCCAGCAACAGATAAGCCCAGGATAGGGAGTCTCAGTGGCCTCTCTTGTCTGCCCGTAAAGCAATGCAAGAGAGTCCCTTGCTCCCAGAGGAGACTAAGTCTTTGGTGAGCCCAGCTTTGTTGGCAGTAAACAGCCCACATGAATAATCACAGATCCGACAGATGCCCAAACACAGACACACCCAGGCTGTTCCGCTCCCTCTGCTCCCACCTGGGCCACTGTGGGCCAGAAGAGACACAAACAGATAAGCACCAAAGAAGTGTCAAGCCCCAGGGTGCCCCTCCGCTCCCAGCCTAGCCTGTTCCGCACCTCACCTGCACCTGTTTATCAAACAGATGCCTCTCAGTTGGGCGGCCAGAGTGGCCTGGCCCAGTCCGGCCGGGGAAGGTGAACCAAGAGGACAGGCAAGGAATTGGTGTGGCCAGAGTGTGCCGAATCACTGTGAGGCTCCTGAGGGGCCGGGAAGAGAGAACAATGCCTGCACTGTTCAGCCCTCCTTACAGCAGAGTAACACACAATCTGTACACTGAAAGCAGGGGACAAAAGGGGGTGCTATGACCCCACTTGGGCTCCCCTGGCCTCCCTGGGTCAAGGAAGGGGTTCCCCCCACCCCAGACAAACAAAGGGAACGGCTGCATGATGCTTAAAGGAACAAGGGGGCACTGGGCTGGAGGCTCCTCGAATTCCTGAGCAGGTCCCTTCTCTGACTGCTTACTGCCTGCCCCCACACCCGGGATGCAGGCCCCTAGACCTCCCTGCTGATGGTCCCTGCCCCAGGATCTCCTGTCACTTTCCTAAATCCTTAGTCTATCCGGCAACAGGAAGCAGTATCTCAGTCCAACAGGGGGATGTAGATGAGAGGTCAGCCTCAGATGCAGAGCAAACACAAGGCAGGACACAGACAGTCAGAGGGCCATCCTGGGTAGGCCAGAGCCTAGCCTCTACTTGTGGCCGTGTGTGCTGGCCGCTTACTGAGTGGCCTTCGTTCCATGTTGCTTGGTGCTCTCACTCCCCGCCCACCGTCCACAACAGGACACCGGAGGCTTTGGAGCAGTCATGGTGCTTGTCTGACGTCTCATAGACAGCACCTTATGGAGAAGCTGGACCTGAGTCCAGGCTGCTGGACCTCAGAGTTCCTGGTTTTAGCCTCTAGGCTGTGCTGATGCTATACTACCTGGGTCCAAGGCTTTCCAAGAGAATATGCTGAAGGGACAGAGACAGCACAGACAGCCCCAGGTGGCCCTTAATGACACCCAGTGTGAATGGGACTGACCCTAAGATCCTCCCTGAGAGTCAGCCCAAGCTGGACAGAATCTTGATGCAACACCACGAAGGCAAGTGGGGCCCACGGGTGTGGGAGAGGGAAAGTGGGTCATGAAATGGGAAGAAGAAAGGCAAGGTTGGGAGGAAAGGCTGAGGGGTCCAGCTCCTTTCTCTGACACACTGTGAGGTCATGGACACCAGCATTCAGACCTTCTCATCCGTTGCTACAGAATGTTTGTTTTTTTTAAATCCCAAAGAAAGCGGGGTGGAAAGGGGAGTAGGGGGAGCGGTGGGGGGGAGTGGAAACAGTCACATTCACAGCAATACAAGTCAAAGGGTGGGCTTTCAAAAGCTATTAAAAGCCAGCAGCCTAGGGGCACCTGGGTGGCTCAGTGGGTTAAAGCCTCAGCCTTTGGCTCTGGTCGTGATCCCAGGGTTCTGGGATCGAGCTCCGCATCAGGCTCTCTGCTCAGCGGGGAAAGCCTGCTTCCTCCTCTCTCTCTGCCTGCCTCTCTGCCTACCTGTGATCCCTGTCTGTCAAATAAATAAATAAAATCTTAAAAAAAAAAAAAAAAAAAAAAAAAGCCAGCAGCCTTTGCGCGAGGAGGAGACCATTAAAAGAGGGCCTCCAAGCAGCAGGGAAGGTCTCCTGCCAACCTCTGCCACCTCGGCCCACCTGCGGGGCCCCAGGCCCATCTCTGCTTCCCTGGTGGACGGCGGCCCCTCTGCCCTCTCAGGGCCCGGGGGACCAGCTTCCTGCTTTGTTTCATGAGGGGTACAGCTCCACTGCCACCACAGGCAGCGAGACTTGGGTCTGCCTTGGTGTCCGTGAATGAGCTAGACCGTGACTTCCTTGGGCAGAGACCGCAACTCCCGCCCATGCCCCATGCCCAGTTTGTGGCAATACGGCAATAATTCCTTAGAGTCTAACACATGAATCCAATTGTCGCCCTCCTATGCCCCTGTCACTTCTTCCTGCCTTGAGAATAAAATAATCCAACTTCCCCAGGTGGCCTCCTAGGCCCTGTGGGCCCTGGCCATCTCCCACCTCTTCTTGCCCCACTCCTCTCCCGACTCACCCCTCATTGCCCTCCCCGCTTCCCCCTGAACCTCAGAGAAGCCCTCCCACCCAAGTTGAACTGGATCCCCACTGCCGTTCTCCTTCCTGGCCCCCTGCTCTCACTGCAGTCCGGACCTCCACTTGGAAGCATATGGTCTGTGGGTTTGATGCTGGTGGACTACGGACTCCCTGAGGGCCAGGACTGCTCTGCACCCCCCAGCACAACACCTCAATGCTTACTGGACATGTGGGTTAGATGAAGAGGAGATTAACAGCCCCCTAACCTGACCCTGTCCAAGCGGGCCATCAGATGACTGAGAAAATGAAGAAAGAGGTCAAGAGTGGGGAGGTATGGCAGTCATCCCGAGGCCAAAAGGACACGGGTCTGGGAAAGCCCTGGACTTCCTGGGCTAGGAAGCCAGACAGCAGCCCAACCACACCAGGGGGGCTGGGGAGGCAAAGCCCAAATGCTGGGCACGGGTCCTTAACAATCTCATGTGGTGAGAAAGGCAAAAAGAGCTGAGAGGCAGCAGAGAAACAGGCTCACTCCTTCTCCCACCTCACCACACTGCAACCCAACACCATGTGTCTGGGGCCAGATTCTGGCTGGCGTCCCAAGAATGAGTTCTGAGAACGTTTCAACAGGTTTAGGCAAATTTTCTTGAGAGAAAAACCCAAAAGCCAAGGTCCTATAAGTGACAAAAAGCTGACAAATTGGCATCTCAAGCAGCGGCAGACCAGTCAGCTTTTCACAAGTCTAACATAATAAACTCCATAAATGGCCCCGCTGCTTCTCGGCAAGTCAGCCATCCACCAAGTTTAAACATATTAGGCCTAAACGGAAACCTTGACCCTATATGCTCCAGGCACTCCCAGGGAGGCAAGGCCTGGAGGAGACTCCTGGCTCCAAAAGGTGACAGGCTACTTGGGACTCCAAGAATCGAGAAGCAGGGAGGCCAGAGAGATAAGCTGTGTGGAATCAGCGGGGCTGCCCGTCCAGGATGCTGGGTCAGCAGGCTTTCCAGGTAGTCAGAAAAAAAACAAAATCAAAGGCAGGGGCAAAGGCACGGGATAAGAAGTTGATGTTCAACTGCCACCCTGACCCTTCACCTTCACTTTGGTTTATAGGAGGGACGGGGTCGAGCCTCTTACCGGCTTCAACACCAGCTCAGCATTGTGTTGGCAGTCTCTGCAACTCCTCCCACTTTAAATGGAGGAAGAAGCCAAGGTCGAGGCAGGAATGAAGTGACCGGCCCCAGTGCTACCAGTACCATAAAATACATTAAGTCAGTGGACAAGCTCAGAAAAGAAACCTAGAATCTGGCCTTCTACAGTAGGATCCTTTCCCTCCCACACTCCCCCCCCAAAAAATCAACCACAACAGTCCCTCAGTTTGGATGAGACGCTAAAAGCTTCACCTGGAAATGAGGTTTCTCCCTGTTTTTAGGAAAGACCCTCGGTGCAGCCTGAAAGAATCCATCAAAGAGGGAGGCAGGAAGGGTCATGATCTAAAACGGAGGAAAGAGGGAGGGAGAGGAGGAGCCAAACACTCCAACCTGCTCTTTCCAGAGTCCTTAATCTGCTAACATCTCTTGGGCAAAGCAGAAAGCTTGTTCAAGGAACAAGGTCTGAGTGACTCTCCCATCTCCCTAGATTTCTTGCTGATGTGCGGAAAAGTCTGCCAAGAACCCTTAGGCTATTAGGAAATATTTCTGAGTAGCTAAAGGCTAAAGGTTATAAATTATATACTCTCTACCCTTCCCCAGGTGACCTCGGCGTCCCCTTCGTTTCTCCTGCTCCTAACCTGCCCAGCAAAGCTTCCTTAGAAACTGAAACACTCAGAAATCTCCTGGGACTACCAAGAAAGGGAAACAAGGACTCTACATGGGGTTATAGGTAGCATGAGCTGGTCCAAAGCTTTCTCTTCCCCCCAATTTAGAACGCTAACAAGAAAAGGCATGCCAGTGCTGTGATTCAGAGGGTCAAACTCTACCCATCTCCCTCTAAGGGGACTCGTGCAGGAGCTGGCTAACAAAGGCAATGGGAAGAGACATTACGGAGTTCAGCTATTAGGTAGCCACTGCTGGGGATAGCAGAGGGCAGAGGGAAACATTTCTTATCAAGGTTACCTAGGAAAGGGGTAGGAGGGTAGAGGTGGAGAGGCACTTGGGTCTCACTGTTCAGCTGAATCTACTAATCTACAACAATTAGGAGCCTTGGATGGGGTCAGGGGGCTGTGAAGGTAGGAGTGGGGGTTAGATTTCTTATAGACAAGCATCCTCAGCCTGCATTCAGCAAAACCAATGGTGTGGCAAAGAGAGACAACAGAACAAGTGTTATTTCCCTAAATACCCCCTTTGCCTCCCTCCACAATGGCAGGCAGATAGAAGGCCACTGGGATGTTCTCACAGCCTGTGGGAGGAAATGTCCTTTGGAAAATCATAAAGCAGCAAAAAATAGACAAGAAATTGTAGCTGACATGCCCTTAAGAGACTCCATAATGGCCTGACTAAAACATCTAGATTCCAGATGAAGCTTCAGTGGGGTGGAGGCCAAGCCACTTCCTCTCTCTTTCTGCACCCCAGCCACTGAGTCAGGAGTTCCTCTTTCTCACAGTCAGGCAGCAACGTATTTAGTGCAAGGCAAGTGATGTGCTATGCACTGGAAGGAGAGGAGTCCAGCAATGTTCCTTAAGGCGGGAGGAAGAACACCCTGGACTTAGGGGGGTTCTGGCTCTACCGCAGTCCTTGGGCAAGCCAGAAGATGGGCCTGGGCCTCGGTTTCTTCATCCACAAAACAGCCAATGACATGTACCCAGCAGAGAGGGCTGAGCGAGGATCAAACGGGGCTTCTGCTAAACCGGGAGGTGTTGCGCACCGAGGTAGTACTGCTGGCCGATCTTTCACTCCCGTCTCGCCCTCTCCCAAAGCTCCCACTCCGGGAACCACCCCCAGCCTGAGCCGCCCGTCTCACCTGGCTCAGTACACAGGTACGAGTAAAAGCCCTCCGACTTGAGCATGATGAGCAGCGAGCCCCAGCCCAGGAGGACTGCCGAGAAGAGGAGGTTTTCCAGCACGGCTGTGCAGGCCATCCACCAGCGGCGCCGATGGGCTGTGGCTAGGGTGGGCGCCATGGCGCGGTGCAGAGGCCCGGCTCCGGCTTCGGCTCCGGTTCGGCGGCCACCTGCACACAGACCTCGGCGTCAGCGCCCGGCGCTGCCCAGCCTGTGCGGCCAACCCGGGCCGCTGCCGCAGCGCGCGGGGCTTGTCACCGCTCCGCGGCCCAGGCGGTAGGGGCGCGCGGCGAAGGAAGCCCCAGCCGGGCCTGGGTCCTGGGCCAGCCAGTCTGCAGCTGGCTCGTGCGTCCGCCCTCAGCTCCCGGACAGCGGCCCCGGCCCGGCGGGGAGACCTCTCCCTCGGCGGGTTCCGAGGTAACCTGAGGCAGGGAAACAAGGAGAGACTAAGACATGCTCAGGGGCGTGGAATTAATCGGGCTCTCCGCAGGTCTGACACAGCTTGGGGACCGGCAGGAGAGGCACCTTACGTCCGGATACCTGGGCAGAGCCATACCTGGGGGGCTGCCACTCCCTGGGACCCTGACAGAAGCCCTCCCGCCCGCACTGGAGACCCTTCCTCAGAGCTCGTTCCTTCAACCACAAGATCAGCGAACGGCGTCCGGAACGGCCCGCCCCCGACCCGCTCATTGGCCTGACGGCTAGAAACTGCGGAGCCATTGGCCGCTGTCTAGGTCGCTAGGCGCTGCGGCCACGCGAACCCCGCATGGGAAAGGCGAAGCCGGTTCAAACCGGCGGCGCGAGCCACCTGCGCGACCCCCAACCAGGGGTGTTTCTTCGGCATTAAGGCTGTTCCCATGGAAGCGGACCCCCGTCTCGCCATCTCCTAGCTGCCTCCTCTTTTCGTCATCTCTTCCCTGGCGGCTCCTCATCGGTCACATGTTGTCTCCCTGCACCCCTATTCGAGCGCCTTCTGTCCTCCTAGCACCTATGCCCAGGACCTAGATCCCAAAATCCAGCTCACCAGGCTCCCAGCAGCGTGTGTCGGGCCCGGCCGGCTCCTTTTCTGTCTCCTTTTATTCCAGCGCTTTTATTCCAACCCAAGATGAAAACACTGCCGCACGCTGATTGGCTGAATCGGGGCTGGAAACAAGCATTGACCAATCAGAAGCCACCCGCCCGCCCAGCGGCGAGCAGAAGCCGGTTCCGGCCGGACTCCGAGACAAACAAGAGAGCTGGGGGGGCCGGGGGCAGCGGCGGGTCCTACCTCTCTTCTGCTGCTTTTAACTGGAGTCACAGCCGGGCTGGGAATCCCTGGGGGCATTGCCCCAACGACTCTCAGAACCTCACTCTGAAGCCCTACCTGGGTCAGCCTCCCCCGGTCGATGATCCAGTAACCCCCGGACTGCGTGCCTGTCTCCCTCTCACACCCAGCTGGGGCTTCTGCACTCCATTCTTCTCCGGCCCGCTTGTGGAGTCCCCAGCTTCCCTCTGACCTGGGCATCATGTCCCGATGCTCTGGCTCCGTGTGGGTCGTTCCGCTCCCGCCGCCTCCGCTGCTTCTCCCACACAACGCTGCCATCCCCGGCTGCCTCGGGCTTTGCGTTCTGATTCCTCGTTCGCCTGTCCCCAGTGTCCTCCATCCAGGCGCTGT
The DNA here is from genome assembly GCF_010015895.1 of Lontra canadensis. Lineage (NCBI taxonomy): Eukaryota > Metazoa > Chordata > Mammalia > Carnivora > Mustelidae > Lontra > Lontra canadensis. Next base: position 1,835,612 of record NW_022631174.1, on the reverse strand, counting down.
CTGCTCATCCCGGATCCCCGGACCCCTGCCCAGGCGTGGTGTGCCTCTTCCCTGCTCTGCTGATTTCACGGACTCTCTCTCCTGGGTGCCATTTGCCCGGTCCCTGGAAGATGGCCTTGGGGGATTCGTAGGTGGGAGTTTGGGGCTTGTCTGTACCCTAGGACGGTCTGCTCCCATCAAGACCGCCCCCCCCCCCCGCCTCCTGCTGTCCTTGGTCCCCTTGTGGATCCTTACTCAAAGTTGACCATCCAATCTCCATTGTCTTGCACCACCTCCACCCGCTTACGTCCCATTCCTGGACGTCAACTTCAGGGGCCCTCTCTGCTTGGTGACGCGGCGGGCAGTGCCTCTGGGAGAGCGCGTGGAGTCGGGAGGGCTCGGTACCCAATGTGATCAGAGAGCTGGACCTGCCCCCAGGACGGCTTGGGCAGCGGGATAGAGCCCGGGCACTGGGGAGGTTCGGCAGCCCAGCTGCGTATCCCCGATCAGAGTGGCTAGCCCGATCTTACTAGACCCTCGGTCTACCCCAGATTCAGCTAGGTCTCCCTGGCACGCTCTGGGAGCTGGCTTCTTCCAGGACTCTGGGAGCCTCAGCAGCCTCCTGTCTCACGTCCCCGCATCCAAGTGCGCCCCCTGCCGCCGTGAACCCGCTACTGGCAACCTTGCTTACACCTCGCCCGGCGCTGTGGGCTTGGGGGATCCTGGCTGGTTACTTATTCTGTTACCCACCCTGCAGAATCTCACCCACTCACTTGGGACTGCCACTTGATAAACTTCAGTCCCCCACCACCACCTCCTTAGAGCCAGAGGAACGTTTCCAGGCAGCTGTTCCATACACATCTCTGAACTGTTTCAAATACATCTCTAAAATAATTCACTTTAGGAGAACCTGGGTGGTGAGGTGAAGCCTCCAACTCTTGGTTTCTGCTCTGGTTGTGATATCATGTGTGGTGGGATGGAACCCCGCCTGGGGCTCCCAGCTCAGTGGGGAGTCAGCCTGAGATTCTTTCCCTCTGCCCCTGCACATGCTCTCCTGCTCTCCCTCTCTCTCAAATAAATAAATCTTTTTAAAAAAATAACTCACTTTCTACCCCTCAAACTGTCCCTCTCATTCTTTCTCAAAGAATAGCACCACTACCTACCGAAATTAGATATTGTGAACCATCTTTTCAATAAATATTTGAAATTTGTCTTAAACTCTCCATTATTCTCCCTCTCCTTCACCCCACCCCCACCCCACCAACACAGCCATATCTCCTAAATATTTATCTAATTTGCCCATCTGTATCCCTAGGACTGCAACTGCTCTTCATTCAGCCTCTGATCTCAGCTTCTCAAATACATTTCTTCACCCAACCCCATCCCAGAGAGCTGTGGGAAAGGTAAATCTGACCTTAGTAAATTTGACCTCTGCTCAATCCTTCAGAAACTCTCTACCATTTGTCCTGTAGGATAAAGTTCAAGTTCTCCAGCCTAACCCACACAGGCTCCTCCCTATTGGTCTCTTCCTCCACTTAGAGGCTGGTTGACTGGCCAGATCATAGGTGCTTCAATCACATGGAATTGCTTGTGGTTCCTGCAGGTGCTGCACTCTCGCCTCTGGCCTTCAAAGATAGACTCTTCTTGGACAGCACCTCCTTCAAGAAGCCTTCCCTAACCACTCCCCAAAATATCCTTTACTGTCTTTGTCCACTGATTGCACTGTTTTGTATTTTTTTTTTTTATAGTGCACTGTTTCATCTATTTGTCCCTCCCTTTTCCCACTGACTATGAACAAATATTTGGGGGCAAAAACTATGTCTTACTCAACTTTGTTTACCAGTGCTTAACACAAGCCCAAACAAAGCAGGTGCACAAAATTGGGCTTGTTGAGTGAAAACATGAACAAATGAAGTTATCAGCTTCTTGGGACAAAGGATTCAAATCTGGGAGAATGATGGTGATGCAAATAGTAATTACCCTTTTTTGAGAACTAAAAATTTCCTAGGTGCTTTATGTAGTTTCTGTCATTTAATTCCCACAACAGCTCTGGGAGATGGCCAGGTCCCCATTCCAAAGTCCCCAGATGAAAAAAAACTGAGGTTTTAAATACCATTTCAAAGTCACAAAACAATTATTATCAGAAGATTGAATCCAGGGCTATTTGAATGAAATTCTGGGTTTCTTTTTTCGGTGTTTTTGTCAAGGGTGTTAAAGCCCCAACACCAGAACTGCTGACAAGTCATAAAGAAATAAAACCACTAGAGTACCAGAAGAAAAGGCAGATGATTATTTCACTAGTTTTAGGGTAGAGAAGGCCTTTCCATTAAGCATTTGAAACTCACAAGTCAAGGGGTGCCTAGGTGGCTCAATGGGTTAAGCCTGCCTTTGGCTCATGTCATGTTCCCAGGGTCCTGAGAGAGAGCCCTGCTTTGGGCTCCTTGCTTAGCTCAGCGGGGAGTCCGCTTCTCCCACTCCCTCTGCTGCTCCCCCTGCTGGTGGGCGCGCAAGCCTGCGCTCTCTCTTTCAAATACGTAATCTTAAAAACAAAACAAAAAAACCCTCAGCAGTCAAGAAGAAAAAGACTGTCTAAAGAGGCCCCACCCTAAGAGGAAGCCACCTTTAAAAAGGATTTTGGACCACTCTGCAAGGAACCCTCCACCCTTTCCCTTGTGACAAAAACCTGATTGGATGACAGGCGCCGGGAGGGTCAATCAGATCAAAACAGACAGCCAACAAGCCCATAAAAACCCCTAGACTTAGAAACTCCCATGGCAACCCTCTCCTGTCCCTTACCTCCTTAGGAGCTTTGTACTATCACTTTGCCATTGCTCAATAAACCTTGCTTTGCTGCCCACAAAAAAAAAAAAAAAAAAAAAAAAAGACTGTCTAAATTAAAATTTTAAATTTCTATAGAAAGAAGAAAGAAACTATTAACAGCATTAAATGACCAATCACAAATGGGGCAAAGAATTAATATCCTTGATATACATAGGCACTTATAAATCAATGAGGAAAAGATGAACACCTCAGTTGAAAATCGGGGAAAGAACATAATCAGATAACTCATAGGAAAAAAAATAATTATTAAAGACACGAAAAGAAGCTCAACCTTAGAATAAGCATAGAAATTCACATTTTAATGATATGATTTTTTGATAGTTAAAAAACAAATGTAAAAAACCCTTTTATCTGTATAAAGCTTTTAACTTCTTAAAAAGCTTTAGCATGTTATCACTTTATTATTTTTATTGTGCTAAGATAATGAGATACCATTTCAGCCTATTAGACCGGGTGTGCGGAAATAGATCTTGCCATCATTTGTGAGAATACAAAACCATGTAACTTTTTTGGAGGGCAATGTGAAGTAAGTGCCCAAATATTTAATGTCTTATCCTATCACCCAGCAATTCCACTTATAGGAATCTCTTCTGCAGAAAAACGTGCACAGTGCAAAAAGAAATATGGACAAAATAGTACACTGTGTCATTTATTGCATCAAAATGATTAGAAACAACCCAAATCTCCACGGGTAAGGGAATGGTTTAAATAACCTGTGTTTCTTCCACATGATGGAATTCCACGTAGCCATTTTTTTATAAAAAGAGGTAGCTTTACATTTACGGACATCAAAATATAACCAGGATATACTGTTAAGTAAAAAAACAAAGTGTACAACAATATGATCTTTTGTTTTCATGTGTCCAGAAAAACATCTGAAAGGAAGGATCTGAACTGTTCTCTAAGCACTGGGATAGAAGGGGAAGCTGCTGTTTCTGTACTGACTAGGTAATTCAAGTATGTGAGAAAAAAAATTCAAACAAGACCAAAAGACATTCAGAGACAAGTTAAGTCTGGTCCCTCCCCTGTCCCTCAGGTTCCTCTGAGGAAAAGGGAAATCTCTTTTTTACTTTATACATGTCTATAATGTTAGTACTTTTTAAAATTTTTCACAAAAAAACATTGTTTTTAATAATTTTTAAAAACATCTAGTGAGAAAAGTAAAAAGAATGTTCACTAATGAAAATTTACAAATAATACAAAAGTTTAAGAAAATAAATATCGCTACAATCTCCTCTCCCCCCCCAAAAAAATGCCATTTGATGCCTTTCCCTCAAAATTTTTTATGCACATACATCCTTCAGAAAAAAAAAAAAGTTTGTAAAACAATCACAAAGTATACTCAAAGTGGGAGGATTCTAAACATGTAGCCTGAAGCAAAAAGAAACGAAATTTATAAAAAGACACCTTATTTTTTACACTTAACAGTTGAGCATAAACAGTCTCCCCTATTTCCCATATTAAATATTCTTACACAATGTGATTTTTGTGGTTGTTTAGGGACCTATCCTAAGCAATCTTTCTTTAACCAATCTTTTGTCATCATTTAGGTTGTTTCCCATTTCAGAAAAATGTTTTGCAAATGGAGGAAAGAATAGCCTTTTGGGGCAGAGTCTAGGAAAACAGAAAAAAAGTCCCTGCAGTCATCTCTTTCCCCTTCCTGACTCCACCCCATGGGGTCTCTGCCCAGGCCTTCCAGACCACTCCCAGAGCACTGCCAGGGCCCAGAGCCAATTGGTCTCCTGCTCTGACGTTTCCCCATGAAAGGGCAGAGGATCTGGTCTGTCTTTCCTGGCCCTGAGATCTTTTTCCAGCAAAACACAGTCTGATCCAGGGGCAGTTCAGAAGCCTACCCTCTATCCACAGTCTTTCCACTCTCCAAATTCAAGGTTCTCAGGGTGCTGGTGGCCCAGAGATGGGTGCAACGTTCTCATACTGGGGCTCCTCCTGCTCTTCCTCATCAGCCAGCTTTTGGGAATCCTGTTCTTGGGGGCCACTGTCAGGGGCCAGCTCCTGGGCCCTTCCTGAGTTCTTGGTACCATCCCCCAGCCCCCTGGCCACTTCCTCTGGCCCAGTTTCTACAGACTCTAAGGACCTAGTAAGCTCATCATTTGGGGCTAGGCTGGGGCTCTGCTTGGCAGAGCCAGAGGCTAGTCCGGGGCTGCCCTTATTTCGACTAAGGGCCCGGCGTGGAGGCTTGGGGATGGCACTCTTGACCTTGGGCCCTGCCTGGCCTTTCTGGAAGCTACCAAAACGGCGGAGAACAGACCGGACAGGGCCCTCAGATAACTGGGGTGTCCCTGCCAGCATGTAGATCGTAGTCACAGAGCCTGAGCCCTCCAGGACACTGCCCTCAATGGCTTCTACACGCTCAGCCACTGTCCGGCCACCAAGAGGTAGCCGGCGGCGGCCAGTGGCTGAATCCCTGGGGCTGGCAGCACCAGGAAGGGTCTCATCCATTTCTGCTTTCTCTGAGCCCATGGACTCCTCAGCCTCCTGGCTTTCAGGGCCCAACTGGGCCCCCCGGGAGAGCCTCTTGGGCTTTCGGAGAGGACTGGAGATTTCCCCTGAGCTTCGGCGACTCTGTGGGGCAAACTTGGTGCCTTCGGCAAAGGAGACTGATGGCCGTTTGGCCCGGGCAAGGCTGGAAGTGCGTGGGATGGGAAATGGGGTGGAGGCGTCCTCGGGGGGAGGGACGGGGCCTCCAGCCAGGCTGGCTTCTGGAAACTCTCCGTGGGCCACAGTGACCATCCCTGGAAGAAGAGACAGAAGAGCTTGCCTAAAGCTGGGCTTACCACCCCAATCCGTCCTGTTTACTCAGTTTGGCATCTGCTGGGAAGCCTCAACAATGGGGCGAGGAAGAGGGTGAGGGTACAGAGGCAGGGGCCAGCCTATTCAGGTAGACATGACTCCATCCACACACTCTTCTCACCACCCCTTCCCCTGTGAACTAATGCCACATGCTAGCCAAGCTAAAGCTCTGTCAGTGCCTCACACTCCAGTCCCTCTCACCTTCGGGCCTTTGCGTGTGTTGTTCCCTCTTCCTGAAACACCATTCTCACCCCTCCTTAGCTGTCACTTGGTTGACTCCTCCTGATTCTGCTAGACTCAACTCCTGAGCCATATTCCCTGGCCCTAATCACCCCTGACAGGGCTGGATCATGAGCCCCTACTGGTATGTCCCCCATCAAAGCATGTTGACACAGCTTCTGTCCTACATGTTCCTGATGACCACCCGCCAGACAACAAGCTTGGGGAGACCAGAATGTTCCGTCTCGTTCTTTACCATGTCCCACGGCCAGGAAATGGACCTGCACTCGAAAGGCCACTTGATACATGTTTGCTGAAGGAATAAAGAAGTGGCAGTGGGCAGGGCTGCTCAGGGCGGAGCGGGCTGTCGGGGCTACCTTCTTGGGGTGGTACACAGTAGGCCGGGCTCTCGTCTTCTCCGGACTCGGGATCAGAAGAGAAGGAGTCATCTGAGGCCCAGCCGGCCGAGGGCGGCTCAATGAAGCTGTGGTTGAAGGGGATCTCTGGGTCATGGTGAGAGACTGCAGAGGGCTCGGGGTCAGGCACGGAGGTCCACGGAAGACCTTGTCCCATCCCAGCCCCTGACCTTCAGCACCCACACTGACCTGTCACCCAGGGAAGCTTGTGGCTGCTGAAGCTACCACAGGGTAGTGCCGAGCCCAGGCTGCTCAGCGCCCCCCAGACCTGCAGCTTCATCCTGGACACAGCAGCTCCATCGCTTGCTGGCCTGAGGGTACGGGAGGGTGGTCAGTGCATAAGACCACTGGTGGGAGCACGGCGCGGGGGCGGGTGGCGCAGAAAAGGGCCAGGACCATCCTAGTCCTGGGGTTAGTGTGAGAGAGGCAGGGTCACAGAGTGACTGTCTACTTCAGTGGTTCCCTTGGACTACAGAGTAAAATCCAAACAATAGGCTTCACCTATCTGGGCCTCAGTTTCCTCATCTGTCAAGTAGGGACAACGCCTTTCTATCATGCTAGTGCCAGGCACCTGGTGGGGGTTCCCCCAAATGCAGCTTTGTGTTATTATCACCCTCGCTGAGTCCCAGCTCAGCTACATTTCTGAAAGTGCCACCACCTCCAGGAAGCCTGTCCCTGACACCCCCCCCCCCACAAGCTGGAAGCCACGGCTTCACTGTTACCATTCCTCTGACAGCCTTTGTGCCTTTCTGTCCTCGAGTGGAGGTTTTCTTCCCCACCCCCAGGGTCTGTCATCTGTGAGTATCACACAGCACAGAGTAGGATGCTTGGGGATTAGTGCGTGAACTAATACAAGAGCACCAGAGAATCCAGAAAAACAGAGCATGGGCTTTGTGGGCGCCAGTGACAGGCTGGGTCACCTTAGGCCTCCGTGTCCTCCTCTGTGATTTGAGAACACTAATCCTTCTGCCTGCATGTTCCCTGCTCTGAACCTCCTTGCTGCTGTGAGTCTCCAAGGAACAAGAAATGTGATGAGATTTGGTAAAGGAACAAAGCTCGGTGCAAACAACATTCCCCAGCAGTGGGCATCCTAGCCTCCAGCCCTGCAAGTCCCCCTAATCCTTCCTATTATCTCCTCTTCTCAGAAAGCCACCGTCTCTGATAAACCACCACTCAGACTTTGACGTCACTCTCCTTTGGAGAAACAGGGAGTTGTTGAGGCCTAGTCTCTTCCTGTCCCTGCCCAGCATTGCCCTGGGGCTTCTGCCTTCCCTGCTTTCCTCCTCGGGTCCCTGTGAATAAACCCTCAGCAGCTACGGGCTTTGAGTTGCCCCAGCCTGATGCCCAGTGCCCAGTGCCACTGCTCACCCTCTTGCAACTCAGAAACTTGCTCCTGGAAGGCTTCCAAGGAAGGCATGGCCTGGACATGGCAGTGTCCAGGCCACGACCACTGCCAGCTACTCCATTACCTCGGACTTAAGTGTGTGACCCGGCCAGTCCTTCCCCACTCCCGAAGGGAAACCAGATGCCAGCCTGCTCCCAACCCCCTGTCCCAAGCTGGGGGTGGGGGAAGGGACAGGCCAGAGTTCACCTGTCCTTGGGGTCCAACCGGGCGGCCCAGCAGCAGCAGGCACAGAAAATGAGGCCCAGGAGAAGCAGCAGCAGAGGCACAAGGATGCCTGCGATGAGGGCTGCATCCCGACTGTGGTGCCCTGGAGAGAGCAGGGGAGAGCAGGGGATGGCCAAATATTCTGGGCCATTGTGTCTTCCATATATCATATTTCCTCTCCAGTTCTGAGTTGTCCCCCGGCCCCCCAGAATCTTCCACCTACGGGTCCCTCCCCTTTTTCTGAGAGATGTAGGCTCTACTCAGCCTTGAGGCCCTCTTCCAAAGGAGCAATCCTGCTAGCCTGTCCCCAGGTCTGTTCCACAAGCCCTTGCTCCCACTTGTCACACACCTGGTACATATCCCCTTTGTAGCAGGTCTGAGAGTTGCCGGCTCATTTCCTGGCTGCTAGCCTGGTTTCTCAGGAGGCAGGGGCTGTCCTATTTTCAGGGACCCCCAAAGTTAACCATACAGATTTCATGCCTCTGAAGTGAGCCCAGACTCCCTGGCAAGGGATACATCCCTGGAGTCATATAAAGGGCCAGTCTCTCCCTGGTTACCGGCCCCTGCACCCTCCTTCCTTCCTTCCTTTCTCTCTTCCTTTCTTTCTTTTTAAGATTTTATTTATTTATTTGATAGAGAGAGAGAGAGCGCAAGTAGGGGGAGCCGCAGGCAGAGGGAGAGGGAAAAGCAGGCTCCCTGCTGGGCAGAGAGACGGGCGGGGGGGGGGGCACTCCATCCCAGAACCTTGGGATCATGATCTGGACTGAAGGCAGACGCTTAACCCACTGAGCCACCCAGGCGCCCCTGCACCTTACCCAGCTGGCAGGCCCCAGAGACAGGGTTGCAGGGTCCCTCTGGACATTCACAGGGAACAGAGCAGTTGTTGCCATGGAAGCCAGGTGGGCATGAAGTGTTGCAGCTATGGGATGATAAGAGACAAAGGCTAAAGGCTGGGTGAGAAGAGTTAGGGGTAGGCGTGGCACAGGGGAAGGTAGATGTCCAGGCACCGCTCCCCACACCCTGCCACACAGACTTCCCTGGACGATGCCCAAGCAGACTCCTCCGACCTCTGAGCCCACATTCTAAGTACTGCTGGCAGTATTTGGGAGAATCCCCTTAGCCTCTAAGCCTGTCTTCCAGAGAGGCCACCCAGAGGTGGCCCCTCAGTACCCAGCCCCCCAGGGTATAATCTTCAGACAAGCTCCACCTCTCCTGATCCTCACCCCTAGCCCATCCAGCACTAACGTGAAATAAGCCAGAGGCCAACGGCATCCAGAGAAAAGTCTTCAGGGTCTGGAGGTCTGAGCCCACCCTGTCCCGCTCTCTGGGCCTTGGTCCTCTCCTCTAGAAAATTAGGTCTGTTCCACGTGATACTACATTCTGTCCTAGAGGTGGAAAACCTGACATCGAAGACATTGACCTTGTTTATGTTTACCATCTCAAGACTTCAGGGAAACAACAATGAAGTCGGCAATCCTACCCCTCCAGAACTTCTCCAGCTCATTAGGGAGCCAGGCCTTTTAGATTAAGCATCACTACTTATGGAAGATGCGGACCTCATAGCAGGAGGAATAACTTCGCAGCGATGAGCTGAGTGTGCTGGGTGGGTGTGTGGGAGGGGGAGAAGCCCAGGAAGTTCAGGAAACAGACGGCACAGAGGTCTGACCTAGCCCCCTGCCTCCCTGCCAGGGCCCCAGTTCTCTCACCTGGGTCCCCAGTAGCCAGCGTGGCAGATACATTCCCCGGTCACAGCATCACAGGTCCCCTGAACACAGGTGGGGCAGGCAGAGCTACAGCCCTCCCCATAGGTGCCGGTCGGGCAGGGGTCTTCACACCTGAGGTGATGAGAGACTTGGAATAGGCGCGCAGGGCAGGCCTGGCAAGGCAGAGCCCCCACAGAAGGGTCTTACCCATCTTCCCCCATTCTTCTGGACTCAGGACCCCAACTGCCTACTCCTCAGCAATGAAGCTCAGGTGTAAACAGGGCCTTGAACCAGGGGCCAAACCCAAGAGGTGACAGACTACAGAGCCTAGAGAGGAAGAAGAGAGCTCAGGATACCTGAATGGCGAAGGAGCCGGAAGAGAACTCTGCCCAGGGCCTCATCAGCCCCATCTCTCTTCCCTCGCACTTCCCCAGGAGGCAGGCCCCCAAGGCTATGCGAATTAGTGTGTTGGGGGAGGGGCCAGCAACTCCCCAGAGGGAGTAGCTGGAACCAGGATCCTGAAGGAAGGTGCACCCCACCCGGAACAGGCCGGCCCCCTCACCTGGGCCCCAGCCACCCAGGGTCACAGTGCTGACAGTGCCCAGTATCTGGCTGACAGGCCTCCCCAAGCCGGCAGTGGGGGCACAGCTGTCCACAGCTCTCGCCAAAAGTGCCAGGTGGGCAGGGCTGGTGGCACTGGGTTCCGTTCCAGCCCGGCTCGCAGGACTCACAGCTGCCTGTGTCTGCAGAGCATGGCTCCTTGTGCTTGCAGTGGCCACAGCTGGGAAGGGAAGGAGTGCATGGGAGCACTGAGGAGCGGATAGAGGGAGTCCCCACTGAGGCCTCCAGGGACACTGGAGAGTACCCAGAGCACTCAGGCAGGTTTGAGCCTCAGTTTCCCCATGTTGTACAACAAAGAGCCTGGACAGAGGATCTCCGTAGGATTCTAGCCTTCCCCTTCTAACTTCCCCTTCTAGAACCTGGCCTTCCTAGGGTCCCAGGGTTACCAAGAGCTCCCAGCCCAGCCAGAACAGCCAAGTTACTTTGGCCAACCTCCCCAGTGTTCCTTCCTATCCCTTTTCTCCCCTCAATCCTCCTATCCCCGCCATCTCTGAGGTCTGGCATGATTGGGACTAAGAGTATCTCCTGTCCCACAAGATGAAAATGCATAAAAATTAAAACATGTCTGTTTTCATCACTATAATTTCAAGTTTATCTTATGTTTTAAAAAAAAAAGTCTTAAAAAAGTCTTTGGGGCGCCTCGCTGGCTCTGTGGGTTAAGCATCTGCCTTCAGCTCAGGTCATGATCGCAGGGTCCTAGGATCAAGTCCCACATGGGGTTCTCTGTTCTGCAAGGAGTCTGCTTCTCCCTCTTCTCCCTACCACCTTGTGCTATCTTTCACTCACACTTTCAAATAAATAAGTAAAATCTTAAAAAAAAATTTTTTCCCCAGTTTTTTTTTTTAGATGTAACTATCATACTGTACTGAGTAACTTTAAGGTACACAGCCTCGACTTGACTTACCTATATCGTGAAATGGTTACCACAGTAAGTTTAGCTAATGTCCCTCATCTCATGTAGGTGCAAAAACAAAAAACAAAACAAAGCAAAAACAATTAAAAAAAATTTTTTTTCCTTTGTTAAGAGAACTCTTAGGATCTACTCTCCTAAGAACTCTCCCACTAAGGGTTTCCTTAATCTTAATTTCTCATTGATTCTTTAACAGCTTCTTTTTTTTTTTTTTAAGATTTTATTTATTCATTTGACAGAGAGAGATCACAAGTAGGCAGAGAGAGAGGAGGAAGCAGGCTCCCTGCTGAGCAGAGAGCCCGATGCGGGGCTCCATCCAGGACCCTGGGATCATGACCTGAGCTGAAGGCAGAGGCTTTAACCCACTGAGCCACCCAGGCACCTCTCTTTAACAGTTTCTTGAAAAGTCTTTCTCTGGATAGTTATCTGGAATCATATGTTTGGATCAGATTCGTTTGTTCATAAAATCAATTCAGCAGATCCACAACAGAAAGAAAAAGCAAGCAAGCAAGCATTACAGTGTGTGCATGTATCTCATGTATGTAATATATAGAGATATACACATTTATATTACATGTAATACATGAAGCAAAGATAAGTGTATGCTGTCTGGTTAAGCTTTTACCCCAGAGCTGTGTGTGTTGAGACAGACAGAGTTAGGTGGGATGTAAAACGCATTTCCTTTTGTTGTTTTGTTTTTATTTGCTTTTTTTTTTTTAAGATTTTATTTATTTGACAGAGAGAGAGATCACAAGTAGGCAGAGAGGCAGGCAGAGAGAGAGAGAGAGGGAAGCAGGCTCCCTGCTGAGCAGAGAGCCTGATGCGGGGCTCGATCCCAGGGCCCCGAGATCATGACCTGAGCTGAAGACAGAGGCTTTAACCCACCGAGCCACCCAGGCACCCCTGTTTTTATTTGCTTTTAAGTAAGCGCCATGCCCAAGGCCCAAGGCCCAGTGCAGGGCTGCAACTCAAGCACCCCCACCCCAACCCCCGTTCAAGAGTCGCATGCTCTACCTACTAAGCCAGACAGGCACCCCAAAACGCATTTCTTACTGTGCGTGGAGCGGCCCAAGTTTGAAAGCCACTAAGTTTGAAAGGCACCCTGCAATCGTTTTGTCACGCGATTCATCTTTTATCTGCTTCTAACTATAGTTTGCTGGTACTCCTACGGTTTGAGAACAACCAGACGACAGGGTTGGGCGAAGCTGGACCTAGGGCTTCGAGGGTCTTTCTCCTCCTTCTGTCGCGTCCCCGTCGGTCTTGGCGGAAAGCACCGTGCCCCGCTCTCCCGGCGCCCCCGCCTCTGCCCGGCTTCCCCCTCCCCCGCGCTCTCGCCCCTGCACCCCCGCACCGCTCCTGTGCGGGGCAGGGGGTGCTCTCGGTCGCGTCCCCGCCTCCTGCTCACCTGTCGCGGCAGTGAGGCCCGTAGCTGCCGGCGCGGCAGGGCAGCTCGCAGCGGGCACCGCGGAAGCCCGGCGGGCAGGCGCACTGGCCGGAGGCGGCGCTGCAGCGGCCGCGCACACACTCGCACTGCTGCCGGCACTCGGGGCCCCACCAGCCGGGGCGGCAGGCGCAGCGGCCGGTCTCCTGCGCGCACGGGGAGCCGTGGCAGGCGCAGCGGAAGCTGCAGCGGCGGCCCCACCAGCCCGGCTCGCAGCGGCAGGAGCCGTCGGCTTGATCGCAGCGCGCCGCCGCCGGGTTGCACTGGCACGGGCGGCGGCAAGTGGACGACCACCAGCCGGGCTCGCAGCGGCATGCGCCCGTCGCGGGGTCGCAACGCCCGTGCGGGCCGCAGGCGCACGCGAATTCACAACGGCCGCCCCAGCGGTCCGCTTGGCAGTGGCACACGCCCGTGGCCGGCTCGCACTGGCCGTGTGGGTGGCAGGCACAGATCTCACGGCAGTCGGGGCCCCAGTACTGGCCGGGGCAGCCTGCAAGGATGGGATGGGGACGGGGTGGGGAACGGAAGGGGGTCAGCAGGCTCAGGGCCAGACATGGCTCTCCGCTGCGTCGCAACCCCCTTCCACAAGGAAGAGGGGTGCCAGGCCCACCCCCAAGAGCCAGAGCCAGACCCTTGAACAGGCAGCCTAACCTCCTGGGGCACAGCTCACTTCCTGCCTCTGACTCTGAACTACAAAAACCCTTTGCAGTGGCCCAGCTTCCTACTTCATACCCCAGAACACACTTAGAGGTCCTGAGAGGGAGAAGCTTTGGTCAGAGTCACACAGAAGTAGGATTTCATCCATGCCCCTTCCTTCCTCTCACGCCCTACCCCCATCCTCCACCCACCCCACTGGAGGTGAACTGAGCATCCTGAGTGTCGACCCCAGCCCAGATGGTGACTGTGAAGATCACAAAAAAGCCACATTTGCCCCTAGTGTCTCCTCTCAGCCCTGAATCCTGCTCTCTGGCCATCCTGCGCACCAAACCCTTTCGCATGCCCTCTTTTTACCAGAGAAGGAAGAGCCGGGCCAGGGTTCTCCTTCCACCTTCCACATATGCCCATTTTGCAATTAACGGGGATAACCAGCGTCTTTTCCGAGAAGTTGAACAAGATGGTGAAGGGCACACAGCTAAGAACTGTGGGTAGGGCTTTGTGGATATGGGTAAAAACCAGATGACTCAGGTCACCTTCCAGGAATGCGTCACTTCCCGACTCTGGGCCTCCATCTCCTCGGTGAAGCTTGGAGGGATTCTGGCCTTGCTGTTCTAAGATCACATTTCTACCTGCTTTGCCTCCCCGCGGCCCAGTTCTACCTAGCAACTTCATCCTCCAGGTGAAACTAGGACTCACGGGAGTTGCACTGGGCCCCGAAGAATCCAGGTTTGCATCGACAGAGGCCTGGTTTCACACAGACTTCATCTTCCCGGCAGGCATCTAGCCCCTCACAGATGGCTGAAAAACATCCCACCCAGGTGGGAAGGATGGTAGCATGGCCGAACCAGGGGACCACTCTGCCCCTCTCACTGGTTCCCAGCACCCTGCCCCCTCAAGAGTCATTCCCTCAGGGCTGGGCCGGGGGGATGTCAGGATGGGCTCCAGCTCTAGGGCTCAGGAGGGGAAATGGGCCCCAGGAGGAGGGGAAGGAAGGGTCACTGGGCTATGTCCTCATTTCTTCTCGGGTAGGGATCTGTTCTGGCTACTCACGGATAGTGCATTCTTGATCTTTCTGCCTCCAGCCTGGGCAGCACTGGATCTCAGCAGAGGGGCTGTGGGGCAGAGAGGGGTCAGCCGGGGGACAGACTGGCTCCGCAGGTGGATCTCTGTCTCTGGCTGAGATGTGGGAGGCCACCTCAGCCGCATCAGGCAGGCCTAGCCAAGAGTCACAGCCCCAGTGTCCCTAAACCCTTCCCTTTCCTTCCCTAGCCCTCCCACCTCCAGCCTTGCCTATCTACCACCCTCCAGGCTGTCCCCAGGCCCCCTTCCCTTCAGCTCCATGGTCTCTTCCCTCATGTCCTCCTCCTTCTCGGCAATGCCTCTACCCCAGTTCAGCCACCACCGCCCCCCCTCAATTCCCACAAAGACCCACCTGCTGGCCAGGCAGACATGCTGCCCATTGGGGTCCAGCTTGGACTCCTGGGTCCCCTGTGTCCAGAGCAGCAACAGTAGAAGCAGCCTCAGTCCCATGGCGGCCCGTTCAGGCGGAGGGCTTGGGTTAGTCTGGCCCCCACAGCTCCCAACCCCCTCCCTGCTTCCTTCCAAGGCCTTTCCTGAGGAAACCAGTGTGAAGGGGCGGGCTGCCATGAGGCACCTCCCTGAGAGGGGCGGGCGGGGGGGGGGGGGGGGTGCTGCTGGGAAGATCAGACACCAGACAAATAAAAAGGAAAGGAAAGCTGTGGTGAAGGCTGAGTGGGTACTATAAGGGCTGGCTTCAGTCTGGAGGGGTCAGGAAGATGAAGAGCCTGGATACTGGGGCACAGGCAAGGGTGTATGGTGAGACTAGGAGCCATGTCTTTCCATTAAGTCAAACTACACAAGTGAGGCCCTCACCGGGAGAAGCTCCCCACCCACTTAACAACCAACAAGACCCTGTGAGGAAACCACATCCTGTCCCTGGTCCTGGCAGACCTGGCAGGTCCAGCCTGCCCCCCAGGCGGGGGCAGACCGCTAATACACAGACTTGGAGCCATTTCTGGGTATCATGGGCAGCTGCTTTATTACATTGCCTTAGGCCACTCTCACAAACCCTTGGGAGGTAGGTAGTCAGCTCTCCATTATATGGATGGGAAAACTGAGACTCCAGAAGGAAGCAATTTTATCTGACCCCTGAGGCTTGGCACAGAGATACAGGAAAGGAAGGTAGGCTGAGCTCTTCATCATGACCTAGCTCAGGCCAGGACTGGGAAAGAGCCTGGGGAGGGCTGAGAAGGACAGAGCCCTGTCCTCATTTGAGGCCACACACCCACCCATAGCCAGATTTCAAAGTCAGTTCTCTGGGGCAGCTGAGACCACCCCACACAAAGATGTTCATCAGGTGCAGAGCAGAGCCAGTCAGGAATTGAGGAATGTGGGGCTGCCCCCAGGCTCCAAGTGGGGATGCTGTGGGGCCTCCTCTTCTCCCCCTAGCTCACTGGGAGCCATGCTGCTGGTCTGGGCTTCGGGGGCCTCTGTTTCACCCTGATAGGACAGGCCAAAGCTGGGGGGAGAACCAAGAGGTATTTTGAGCTTGGATACCAAACAGGTCAAGGCTTCGGGCTTGGGGAGTGGTGAGGAAAGAGGATACAATAGGAAGAAAGGGCAGCCCGAAGTACTGAGGAGGGGAAGGGGCCAGGGTCAATAGAGGGAGGGGCGTGCTTAGAGCTCAGGACAGCAGGATGAATGTCAGTGGAGCAGGAAAGGGGAGAACAACAAAGGTGGGGCCCCTCCTTCACCCCCACAACCTTTGCCCTTCCTCTTCCCACAACATACAAACTTTGTATTCTGGACTCAGTGGGTGCAGGGTGGGCTCCCTTATCACTGGAGAGCAGCAGCCATGAGCTGTCTTCATCGTCACTGAGGCAGAGAAGAGGAGAGAGGAGATGTGGGGGTCATTCATCAAGGCCCTGGGGGACCATGGGAATCCAGCTATGTCCAGTCTTCTGCACAGTACCCAGAAACAGCCAAGGGAGAACAGAGTGATTATGGGACCCTCAAGCCTGGAGAGAAAGAGGTGCTAGGGAGATGAAGGAAGGACATCTTGAGGCTTTAATCTGATAGCCTCGTACAGGTTCTGATGTGGCTGTAATTACATTCTTAACTCCCTGAGAACAAGTAGATCCAGCCAAGACAGGAAACTGAAATACTAAGGTGGAGAAGCAGCATTACCAAATTTCTTCAGCAGGAGATAGAGTGAGCGTGGCAAGTCAGAGCAGTGCGATCCAGATAGAAGGGTGGCAGGCTGGACAGCAGGCTCAGGGGGTGATCAGGCCAGGTTAATAGGTTTAAGAAGTGACTAGGCTAGGTGACAGGCTCAGGGAGTGATGAGGCTAAGGTGGTAGGCTCAAGGGATGATCAGGCTGGGTTAGAGCACAACCCAGCTGGGTCATCAGGCTTGGCACAAAGAGCAAGGGAGGACTGGCTCAGTGGGAATGGAGGCAGGGACTTACCTGCTTTCTGCCTCCTCTGGGATCCCTAACATCTTGGCCTTGATCTTCTTCCTTTGCTTCTTGACAGCCACCTTCATGGCCTCAACCAGAAGCCCAGGGACCCGGTGGTCTGTGAGCAGCTCCCTATAGAGGAGGGAAAATGGCAGGGTAAGCCCTGGGAATGCCAACCATTGCTCTCATCCCAAGTGCCTGTGCGTGTTGTTCCCCTTTTTGAAACACTCTGCCTTGCTAACACCCCTCATAGGTAGCTTAGATGTTGCCCCCTCCTAGGAACCTTTCTTTGACCACTGCTGTAACTTTTTGTACTACCTCCTCCCCCATTTGGAAGAAGTTCTAGGAAGACAGGAGCTGCGTGATTCATGTCCTCTCAGTGTCCAGCACAGTGCCGGGCACATGTCATTGTGGATAGATCAGTGAACCAAAGAATGAAGCTGGGGACCTGAGGCCCAGCAATGGGTGTGAGTGCGACCCCTGAACTTCCCAGCCCCTGCCCACCGCCCTCACCGCTGGAAGTAGGCCAACTCCTCCTTCAGCAGGAACACATTGGCTTTGAGCTCATTCCGCTCCTGAAGGATCTGCTCGAGCTCCTCTCGACTGAAGCTGCACTGTCCTGCCTTGGAGGGGTGGCCGGGCTGCTGCAGCGCACCCGCCTGCGGAAGGGCAGGCTTGGTCAGTGGGGGCCTCTATCGGCGCTCCCCTCCACACCCCCATCACAGAGCAAGTGACGGGCACGGAGACTTGGAGGCGAAGGCGCTGCAACAGATGACAGCTGAGCGGGAGCAGGTGCCGGCCACTCGTGTGCAGCCTTCTGCCTTCCGGGTGGACCTGCTACGCAGCACAGAAAACACGAGTGCCCACCAAGTACCGGACCTTTGAGTACGGTGATGGGCACTCACCGGGTCCTCAGAGTTTCCCGGGGCTCCTGCGTCGGCAGTGGCCCGCTCGGGCTCCTGCCTCTGCTCGTACCCGGCGCCCCCGGCCCGATCCCGCGCCAGCTCCACGGCCCCCTGGCTCTGCAGTTCCCGCTCCCTCTCGCGGTCCCTCGCGGCGCGTAGCTGAGTCTGTACCGCGGCCAGCTTGTGCCGCAGCTCCGCGTTCACCAGTAGGAGGCGCTGCAGCTGCTCCTGCAGCTGGGGGCGGAGCAAAAGAGGAGGTGGGCGGGGCGTCGACGGATGGGCTGGGGAGCTCCCCGCTTCACGCCCTTCGCCCAGCCGGGTCCTCACCGCCTCGGTCTCCTGGCTGCGCTGCTGCAGGTCTCGGCTGTGCGCGCGGAGCTCGTCCCGCTGGCGGTCGGTCACTTCCTTGAGCTGCCTCAGGAGAGCGCGCTCCTCTGAGGAAGGGGCGTTCTTAGCCGCGGCCTGGGGAGGAGGTCCTGAGCCGGCCCGCCCTGCCCGTTGGCGGTGCCCGCACTCACCCTGTGGCCCGGAGCGCAGCTCCCTGCGGAGGCGCTCGTTCTCCTCCCGCAGCCGCCGCAGCTCCGCTTCGGCCTGCTGCGCGGACACCTGCAGCTGGGGAGGCCAGGCGGTGAGGGCTGGACTCCCACCAGCCCTGCGGGGGGCCAGGGGAAAGTCGGTGACTCACTGAGTCTGGGTCCGGCCCCACCGCAGCCTTTTCCAGGAGCTCCAGCGCCCGCACCACGAGCGGCACGAGCCTGGCCGCCGCCTCCGGCCCGAAGCGGCGCGCCAGCTCCTTCAGCTCCGTGCCCAGGGCCCCCGCTAGATGGTACACGAGCTCCGCGGCCGTCCCTGACCCCGCGGCCACCCGAGGCCCGCAGCTATGCACCCCAGGCACCGCCTTCCTGGGCTCCATGTTCCCCGAAAGTTAAGGGCTGCGACAACTCCCGCCCCCTCCAACCCTCACTGGGGCAGGAAAAAGCCAAACAGTTTCCGGCCCAGGAAGCAGTTTAGGGCAGATGAGGGCGGGGAAGAAGCGACAGAGGAGGAGCGATTAAGAGAAAAGGCTTGGGGAAAGAGGTAGTGCACTGGGCCCCCTGGGCCCTGTCCTGTTAAAGCCCCCAAGGTCACAGGAAGCGGGACTGCCTACTTCCAGCCAGGCGTCCAAGAGCTGAGGCACAAGGTTTTAAGTGGTCACTTTTGTCAATCCCTCCCCACAGGCCCAGTCCAGGCTCCACCCCTGTGTCTGGAGTCATGAGGCCCAACTTGGCTGCCAAGTACTACAGGCAAGAGGTGAGGTAGGAGGGCTGTCATTGGCCTCAGCCAGAGACATCCATCTGCCCAGCCATGCGCCTGTTTTCCCAACCACCAGTGACACAAAGCTTAAGAGGCTAGGCTGGGCACCATAGCTGCCGGGGGTGGGGTGGGGGGGTGGGTACTACAAGCTTCCAGACTCAGAATATGGGAGCAGCCACTCCAAAGGATGTTGAAAGGAGTGATAGTTTGCAAATATTTTGAAGGAAATTGGTAAATGTGGTCAATGCAGTAAGGGTATGAAAGCCCAACCCCACCTCAGTTCCCTGAATCTAAGGGATTCGTGGTCCACAGCCCCTGATTAGGGGCCTTCTACCCCTTTAAGGTTGAGGCCAGCTGTGAACAAGTCCAGCTTCTTCCATCTTTACAGTCAGAATTTGGGCTCAGGGACAAAAACCCCCACAAAACTCCAAAAGTCCTATTTATACAAAATTTATTACTGTATTTTGCTCAGGACTACAAGCCACCAGAAATCAATAATACAAGAAGCACAAATACAGGAAAAAGGGACCAAGCTGCTGAATGTCACCAGCTTCTCATTGGGGGTAAAAGGCTCCAGTCTTTGGGACGTCTGAAGCAGGGGGAGGTGAAGACAACTAGGCATAGAGGTCCTCTCGGTCCGCAGAGTAGACCTCGCCCTCTTGCAGGAGCGCGAAGTTGAGGAAGTGGGAAGGCCTGTGCACCTCGTGGTAGAACTCTTTAGGATTTGCCAGCTGCAGCTCATACTTCATGTTGGGATCATGCCGGACACCTTGGGGAAGAAGGAAAGGGCCACTGTTAACCAGGTACAATGCCTCACCTAGCCTGGGCCCCTGTGCTCCCCAACTTACCCATAAAGTTGTAGTTCCATGAGGACTGGGCAGGAACCATAAAAAAGCCAAGGAAACGGTCTGACAGCAGCATCTGGACCCTTTCATAATGTGAGGGTAGATAGCCCTTGGGATTGTTGCCCTTGTCTGTGTTCTGGCGACCCCATTCATAGCCACTGGGGGTCAGCTTATAGGCGGTCAGTGTGCAGGAGCCTGGTGTGAAGCTGAAAGAGGGAAGAGGACAGAGTCAGAGCTCAGGCTACCATTTCAGGCCCTGTGCTGCAATGCCTGCCCTGCCATACCTCAATGGGGCCCAAAGCCTACCTGCAGGTGATGATAATGGTCTTTTCACCATCCCAAGATGGGTTGTCAGCCATGATCTTAGCATGGGTAGTGACATCCTGGGGTGACAGCTGGGGGGATTCATTGGGCTGAGTGTGGATCCATCCTAAGGGTTCCATCTCCTATAGGCAGAGAGGTGAAAAGCTATTTGGAGCCCTATCCCATCTGCAGAAAGGAATCACTTCCGTAAAAGTAACATAGCTGCCTTCCCTCCACCACTCTGACAGAAGAAAGCCTCCGTTCTTCTACACCTCTACTGACCTTGAGGTACTCATGCTGGGGCAGCTGGCCAGGCAGGTGCACGGTCTGGTGAGTGCCCCACTGTGGTACCATTACGATGCAGCGGATCTCCTTCACCTGGGGATTATCTGGTGGGCTCACTCCATACAGGTATCCTGCAATCTGGAAACAAGGGGATCAAGAACCAAAATGATTCTTAGTACCACTCTAAGACTCTGGGCTGTTAGACCTGTGTTTCATTCCCTTCCCCAAGAACAAAGAATATGTCAGAATGTGGTCAGAATTACCTGGGGTGCTTGTTCAAATGTAAACATGGACCTCATCTCAGACTTACCACATCAGTATCTCGAGTGGGGCCCAGGAATCTGCATAGTATAATCTATATAATATCCGTAAATAAATGACCCAACACACAGCTCATGAATTTTCACAAGCTAAATACATCTTTAAATCTCCCACTAAGTGGTATTTTTTTTTACCTTTTAAAACTTTTTTTAAAGATTTTGTTTATTTACACAGAAAGAGAGATCACAAGTAGGCAGAGTGGCAGGAAGAGATGGGTAAACAGGCTTCCCACCAAGCAGAGAGTCCAATGCAGCGCTCAATCCCAGGACCCTGAGACCATGACCTGAGCCGAAGGCAAAGACTTAACCCTTTGAGCCACCCAGGCACCCCTCCACTAAGTGGTATTTTAAATTTTACACTGCCATCAACAAAGTAAAAAAACCTGTGTTCCTATAAAATCACGAATACAGAATATGAACTATCTTTTCAAATTCACCAACCTGAGGCCACAAATTGGTTGTTTTATATAATACGAATTACCTGATTATTTGTAAAGCTGGGCACCCTTTAACCGACTGAGCCACCCAGGCACACCGGGATTGTCATTTTTATTATACATCCTGAAGTGACTGCCAGGCTTTGGATTACCAGAGACTTGAATAAGAATCTAAGAAAATGCAAACACACTCATTTGACTGACAAAGCTGATTCCTGAAGTCTTTTCACAGTTTTGAGGAGAAAGGAAGAAGAGGTGATGAGTATTATTTCCGCTCTGGGAAAGTGGTCCTCTGGGAAAGTGGTCCAGGTGAGCAGACCTCTTGGTGGCGAGGGCATGGTAAGGACGCGGCACCTGTCTTCCAGGACCTCAGCTATAGGCAGCAGCCTCTCCCCCTGCCCATCCCCACGGCTTCACATATGCTTGATTCTCCAGTTTTTAAACTGTATTTTGAGAACTGTGTTATAAATAATTTATCCCCCAAATTAAAAATGTTTTTCAGTTAAAAAAAAAAAAAAGCTGGGCACCTTTTCATTTGCCATCTGTCGCTACTTTTCTGAACTACCTTCAGATTTTTTTTTTCTTAAAATTTTATTTATTGTCAGAGAGACAGTGCACACACAAGCAAGGGGAGCAGCAGGCAGAGGGAGAAACAGACTGCCCCCTGAGCAAGGAGCCCCATGCAAAACTTGATCCCTGGACCCTAGGATCGTGACCTGAGCTGACGGCAAATGCTTAACCAACTGAGCCACCCAAGCATCCCTACCTTCAAATTCCTTGCCTAGTCTACAGTTATGTTTTTTTTTATTTCAAAGATTTTATTTGAGACAGACAGGGAGCACAAAAGCAGGGGGTGAGGGAGAAGCAGACTCCCCACTGTGCAGGGAACCCCACATAGGGCTCCATCTTAGGACTGTGGGATCATCACCTGAACTGAACTCAGATGCTTACCCAAGTGAGCCATCTTCTGTAATTCCCTATTCTAGATTCTAATCCATTTTATTTTAGAATTATGCAAATATTTTCTTCCTGTTTTTAGTATGTCTTTGTCAAACACAAGTTATTACTTTTTTTTTAAATATATGAACTGTTTTTTTTTTTAAATGGAAACAATTTTTTTAAAAGATTTTATTTATTTATTTGAGAGACAGAGATTACAAGTAGGCCGAGAGGCAGGCATAGAGAGGAGGAAGCAGGCTCCCCATGGAGCAGAGAGCCCGATGTGGAGCTGGATCCCAGGACCCTGGGATCATGACTCGAGCCGAAGGCAGAAGCTTTAAACCACTAAACCACCCAGGCGCCCAAGTTATTATTTTGATTACGGTTTTGGGTTTTACATCTTAAGAACGCTATCCCAGGGATGCCTGGGAGGCTCAGTTGGTTAAGACGCTGCCTTTGGCTCAGGTCATGATCCTGGGGTCCTAGGATCAAGTCCCACATTGTGCTCCTTGCTTGGCAGGGAGCCTGTTTCTCTCTCCGCCTCTGCCTGCTTGTGTGCTCTCTCTCTGACAAATAAACAAACAAAATCTTTAAAAGAAAAAAAAAACACTATCCCAACACTAAGGTAATCAGTACTTTCTTCCAATACTCTACATCTTAGTATTTTACATGATCTTTTTTTTTTTTTTTTTTTAAGATTTTATTTATTTATTTGACAGACAGATATCACAAGTAGGCAGAGAGGCAGGCAGAGAGAGAGAGGAGGAAGAAGGCTCCCCACTAAGCAGAGAGCCCGATGCGGGGCTCGATCCCAGGACCCTGAGATCATGACCTGAGCCGAAGGCAGAGGCTTAACCCACTGAGCCACCCAGGTGCCCCTACATGATCTTTACATGTTTTTTTTTTATGTTGTGAGCCAGGGGTCTGATTGCTTCAGTATCATGAAGCATCCTTAATCCTACAGATCTGATACGTATTTATTTTTTTATTTTTTAAGATTTTATTTATTTATTTGGGGCGCCTGGGTGGCTCAGTGGGTTAAAGCCTCTGCCTTCGGCTCAGGTCATAATCTCAGAGTCCTGGGATCGAGCCCCACATCAGGCTCTCTGCTCCGCGGGGAGCCTGCTTCCTCCCCTCTCTCTCTGCCTGCCTCTCTGCCTACTTGTGATCTTTCTGTCAAATAAATAAATAAAATCTTAAAAAAAAAAAAAAAAGATTTTATTTATTTATTTGACAGAGATCACAAGTAGGCAGAGAGGCAGGCAGAGAGGAGGAAGCAGGCTGCCTGCTGAGCAGAGAGTCCGATGCGGGGCGTGATCCCAGGACGCTGGATCATGACCCAAGCCGAAGGCAGAGGCTTTAACCCACTGAGCCACCCAGGCGCCCCGATACACATTTATTATATCCACATGAATCCGTTTCTGATTATTTGCTATCCTCTTCCAATAACTTTTGGGCCAGTACATCATTTTCATAATTGCCACAGCTTTAGAATGCTTTAAGATTTTTTTTTTTTTTAAAGATTTTTATTTATTTATTTGAGAGAGAGACAGTGAGAGAGAGCATGAGTGAGGAGAAGGTCAGAGAGAGAAGCAGACTCCCCGCGGAGCCGGGAGCCCAATGCGGGACTCGATCCCGGAACCCCAGGATCATGACCTGAGCCCAAGGCAGTCGTCCAACCAACTGAGCCACCCAGGCGTCCCTAGAATGCTTTAAGATTTGATGGGAGCCAAAACCTTTCCTGCTATTTCGTTTTGTTTTGCTTTAAAGATTTTCTTTATTTAGGGGCGCCTGGGTGGTTCAGTCGTTAAGTGTCTGTCTTCTACTCAGGTCATGATCCTGGGGTCCTGGGATCAAGCCCCACATTGGGCTTCCTGCCTGGTGGGGAGCCTGCTTTTCCCTCTTCCACTTCTCCTGCTTATGTGTCCCCGGTCTTACTTTATCTCTGTCAAATAAATAAAATCTTGGAAAAAAAAAAAAAAAGGTTGTATTTGTTTGAGAGAGAAACAGGGAGAGTGAGAGAGAGAGAGAACACGAGTAGGATGAGGGGGAGAGGAAGAAGCAGATTCTCCGCTGAGCAGGGAGTCCAACAGAAGGCTTAGTCCTAGGAACTCCGGGATCATGACCCAAACTGAAGGCAGACGCCCAACTGAGCCACCTAGGTGCCCCTCAGCCATTCTTTTTTTTTTTTTTTTTTTAAGATTTTATTTATTTATTTGACAGAGAGAGATCACAAGTAGATGGAGAGGCAGGCAGAGAGAGAGAGAGAGGGAAACAGGCTCCCCGCTGAGCAGAGAGCCCGACGTGGGACTCGATCCCAGGACCCTGAGATCACGACCCGAGCCGAAGGCAGCGGCTTAACCCACTGAGCCACCCAGGTGCCCCCCTCAGCCATTCTTATGTATATATTTATTCATCCACGAATCCTGAAACCAGCACCTTAAGTTCCAGGCAATCTCAGGTGACTTTTGGGCACAGACTATCTCCTAGTTGAGCACACTTACCTGGGCCCGAAGGTCAGATATGCAGATAAACTTCTTAAGCACATTTTTGGGAAGGATATAGGTATAACCGGTCTCCTTGATGTCATCAGATGAAACATAAATATGATTGGTCCTTAGGTGAAGGTTGGCAGCAGAGATGGCTCTAAAAATGGTGGGGAATGTTATCATTTCTCTGGCTAGCACCACAGGTAGTATCAGTAGGCGCTGCCGTCCCTAACCCCTCCCGTCCCTTATAGTACCTAACCCTCCATTCAGTCTTGGAGGAGAAAGTCTGGGTCTCATAGTTGCTGGTGGTAGAAGTAATGATCTCATCGCCATGCTTGTTGACAGTACGAGTCTGTGTTGCTGTCAGCTGTGACTGTTCCTTGGTCTGCTTCTCAATCTCCGCTATCTGCTGCCGCTGCTGTGATGGTGCCGAGATCTCCATACCCAGGATGATGTCTCGAATTTCTGATTGTGTCAGCGATGCCACATTCACACTGTGGGGACAGCATGGATCACATCACAAGATCCTTTGCCTTCAGTCAATTATGTCCCAATGGCAAGAGTGTAACTTGGTAAGTCAAGGGACCCCAGACCCTTACCCCAGACCATCCTCAAGTGGCATTCGTAAAGGAAGCGTGACATTGAGATGTACTAATACTGACAAAATTTATCACAGCCCAGGATGGCTTTGTGCATGTACACCTTTCAGCCATGCTCAAACCCCATCAGTAGCTAGACCTTCCTCTTTCCTTTGACAAAAAGTGCCCCAGTTTAACAGCACAATTCTTAAAATCAGAAACCCTCAGAACATGTTCTCAACCACAGCTAGTATTGCCAGTCACCCTAGGTAAACCTGGAAATCTATGGACATTTTTATTTTTAGCTGCACAATGAAAGGGAGGGGGAAGGAAGGGGTGTGTGTGTGTGTGCGCGCGCGCTATTAGCAATGGTACCTGGGGATCCAGGATGTTAAAAATTCCTGTAATGTATGGACAGTAAAGAAATGCCCTGCTCAAAATGGCAACATGAGAAATGCCCTAGAATCAGACTGAAGCCCTGAAACACAGACATTTTCTACGTTATCTGAAGACACTGCCTACCTCTTTTCTACAGCATTCCCCAGGACAATTCCTTGAGAAATTTCTGAACCTAAGTGTTCCCAAAATACCCAGAAACTATATACTGAGCCATTCATTTCACTCTTTTAGGATCTTCCATCTGTCTCCCCAGCACCACTGCTCACTTGTTTTTCTTGCCATAATCAGCCAAGATGAGATCTTTTAGCTGCACCTCCACTTTGATCCACTCCTCGTCAGTCAGAGTGGGCCAGATGTGGTGTGGTTCTGTAATAGTAGTTTTGTCTGGCTTCAGGATCACCTTCGCCCGGTCATTATTCACATGCAGGGCACGCAGAATCAGGATGAGACGGGAGAAAGCCTGAGAAGAGATATGGCAGCAATGGGGAAGGGAGGGGAGGTCAGCCACTAGATGTCTTCCCCCTTTCCTCGATTCTATCCTTTCAGGGAACCCAGGAATTGATTTCAACCTCTAAGATGCAGCCTTCCTTTCCTGCTCTCAGTCAACTTTATATGTGGTGCACAGAGTTGCTACCTCATCCACAAGTTGAAGATGTGAAAATGGCCTCATAGGGGTCCTGGGAAAAAGCTAAGGCAGGCACAGGATTGTCTCATGGCCCCAGACCCATCCTCTTAGAATGACCCTCTTTGTTGGGTGGTTTCCTACCGTGTAGGATGAGATAGTCTTGAGCCAGTCATCATAGAGATTAAAGAGAACCATCTGGGGTTCAGTGGCTTTAAGGATGAGGTCCCCAAACTTTTCCACCTTGAGACAGGCCTGGAAAGGTAGCTGGAGCTCTGATCCCTTGATCACAATATTGGGAAAGTCCAGCAAGTGCACCTGAAACAAGATCAAGTCCAAGATTAGAAACAGAGCCTGCAGGTCTCAGACCTTCTCTCTTCTACCTCAACTACCTCTCACCTCCAATGGGTCCAGCATGCCCTTCCTGGTGACAATGATCTGCTTGGGCTGCTCCTCCACAGGCAGAGATCGGATGAGGGCAGCCACTTCCTCAGCTGTCTTCCATTTAGCCAACTAAAAAGAAAGAGGGGAGAAAATGGAAATTGAGTTTCTATCATCCCAAAGTCAACTAGAACAAAAGCTCCTAGTCTTGAAATAAACACTCTATGGAGTGCCTGGTTGGCTCAGTTAGTTACGCCTCTGCCTTTGGCTCCGGTCATGATCTCAGGGTCCTGGGATCGAACCCTGCATCAGGCTCTCTGCAGGGAGCCTGGTTCCCCCTCTCTCTCTGCCTGCTTCTCTACTTGTGATCTGTGTCAAATAAATAAAATCTTAAAAAATCAATCTATGTTTCTGTTGCGCACTGCCAATGAATGCTGGGTACTTGGAAATGCAAAATAAGTGTCAAATAGCCTCGCCCAAAAGGCTTTTCAACCTAGCTAGCCCAAAAAAACCTCATACAAGATATACCACGATGCAGTATTTAATTACGTAATATATCACAGACAAAATAGATTAAGGCTAAAGATCAAAAAAGCTACATAAAGAAACAAGAAGACTTTATTTAGAGAGAGCATGTATGCACACAAGTGAGGGGAGGGGCAGAGACAAAGAATCTCAAGCCGACTCCGCACTGAGTGCAGAGCTGCATAAGTATCTCACAATACTGAGATCACAACCCAAGCCAAAATCAAGAGTTGGACCCTTAACTGACTGAGCCACCCAGGCACCCCACTCCATAAAGAAAAAGGTTTTAAGGAATGAGTAAGACTGGGGGCCTGCGTAGCTCAGTCGTTAAGCATCTGCCTTCAGCTCAGGTCATGATCCTTGGTCCTGGGATCGAGTCCCACATTGGGCTCCTTGCTCAGCAGGGAATCTGTTTCTGCCTCTCCCCCTGCCCATGCTCAGTCTCTCTCGCTGTCAAATAAATAAAATCTTAAAAAAAAAAAAAAAAAAAAAAAAGGGAATGAATAAGACTGTGATTAATGGAGTACACAGAAGTGAGTTCCTTCTATAAGGAAGATATAGAAGCAAAGCCACAGAAGTGGAAATGAACAACAGAGTTTGGGGATAGTAGGACACTGGATTGTTTGCAAGAGCAAACAGGTGTTTTTAATTAATTAGAGAGAGATCACAGATGCATTGGCGGGGGGTGGGGGCGCGAGGGACAGAAGGTGGCAGGGACCCTGACTCACTTGGGCACCATCCAGGATGGTGGGATCATGACCTGAGCTGAAGGGAGATGCTCAACCAACTTAGCCACCCAAGTGCCCAGGAAATAGATTTTAAAGGAAGAGAAACCATAGTTGGACAGGTTATAACCCAGCCAGATATCAAGTGTCTAGGAAGCCAAAGAAGAGTTAATTCACCGTGCCTGCGTGGCTCAGTGGGTTAATAAAGCCTCTGCCTTCAGCTCAGGTCATGATCCCAGGGTCCTGGGATCGAGCCCAGCATTGGGCTCTCTGCTCAGCAGGGAGCCTGCTTCCCTTCCTCTCTCTTTGCCTGCCTCTCTGCCTACTTCTGATCTCTGTCTGTCAAATAAATAAATAAAATCTTTAAAAAGAAGAGTTAATTCACCAAGAAGGGGCTACCAAAGGCTTAGAGGTAGAAATTTGGTAAAAAGTGATGTTTTAAGAATATTTGTTCCCTTTAGAAAGATGACTTTTGGTAGCCTTGTTTAAGACAGGTTAAAGATAGGAGAGTCAAGAAACAGAGACCAACTGTAGGTAGTGAAGGACCTCACACACTGCTAGGCCTCCTACAGAATAATTCCCAAGTAATTCAGAGAAAAAGTTCAAATGAGATACCTTAAATCTCTCAAACAGAAACAGGAAGATGCCCCCCTACCTCTACCGTTTCTCACATCCCCCCCCAAAAGAAAAAGGGGTAGTAGAAGGTAGAAAACGTTTACAACTTCTCTGTCCTTTAACTGGCTCACCTGCCCCAAACGCTTCTGTCCAGCCCACACAGACGTGTGGATTATCTTGAGGAAGAGCTGCCCTGTGCGTGGATTGAAGATGAAGATGGCACCATTGATGGGTTTGGTGGTCAAGTTCCCTTCAAAGGTCTAAAGAATGATTACATCAATTAGCACTATCTAGACACAATCATTGTGCCTTCACCCCAAATGTACACATTTGCCTTAGCACCCTCCCACAGGCATATATAGAGCCCCACATCCCTACCTGGCTTCTAATTCTCACCTTGTGGATAGTCACTCTGTAGACATTAGTGTCATCCACAAACCAGATGATCTGGTTGGAGAAGAGCTCACCATAATTCTGAGAGGACAGATAGGGCTCAGTGGGCTCAGATGAATAGAGCTGCAGCCCCTTGCGGATCCGTTCACGTAACACATACAAGGCAGGGTTTGCCTTCATGATCTTGGCCATGGCCTGCTGTATGAGAGGCTTGCTGCCTGGGAACCAGTTTCCGTAGGCACTATTGAGAAAAGCAGAGTGAAGACCAGACTGGCAGCCTCAGGGACAAGGCAAAATGAAACTCCAGAGAAAGAAAAGACCGCTGGCCAGGCGGACAAGGGTCTGCTCATGTACGCTAAAATACACACATATATGCTCAAGTGTGCCAGCAGGCACCCCAAGAGGCCCCATACTTTAATGTGCATGTGTTTTTTAGTTTGCCAAGGTGGCACTTTCTTTTTCTGGGTCACTGACTTTTTCGTTGCTTCCTGGCCTCTGTTGTACAACTTTCAGTGATCTCAAAATCTTGAGTTCAAGCCCCATGTGGCCGTAATTTACTTAAAAAATAAATTAATTTAATTAAAAAATAAAGTATGTGGCTGACAGAAAATAGACATGCTTCTGAGCACCAACTTACCTGTGCAGATTATATGCCAGGTCAATGGCAATGAGCACACCAGTGGGCGAAGGGTAAATACTCATGTTGTCTGTGGTGTAGTCCAGGAACTTGGCCCGGGCGTAGCGTTCAATATCATGGGAATCATAGTCCCCCCAGCGCAACTGGATATCAATCCAATACTTCTGAGTGGTGGTACTATCCATCACATCCCTGTGGGCAGAAAGAGGTCAGGAATCCACACTTCTAAGAAGCCACCAAGATCATGAATGAACCACATGAACTCTCAATCACTACATCTAAATCTCAAAATTCCCAATCCCTTTGCCTGTTCCGATCAGCAAGCCCCTCACCCAGAGAATCAGAACTCTAAGGGTGCTGACAGGATCCAGGGATGGCACTGTACCCAAGACAGAAAGAAAAGCAGACAGGGACAATTGCTGAAGTAGCACAGGTAGAACAGTCAAACCAAGCTTCCTGAATGCCTAGGGCTTGGTTATAAAGCACTTACTTAGAGTCTGCCAGCAATGAGGGCCGAGAGACATTCCACTTATAGGAGGCAAAGAGCAGGATATCTGCACAGGAAGAATTCATCTTATAGGACTTCCGTGGGTGAATTGTCTCCTTTTGCACTGTCTCAATTTCTAGTGCATCCAGTTCCTGATCGAACACCTGGAGGCAAAGGCGGAAAGGTTATGACTGCTTACGGAAGCCCACCAGGAATGAGGGCTTGCATGGAATCTCAGATGATGCAAGTCCCATCCTCAGTGCTGCCAGGGTGGACTCCCCCACCCAAGAATGAGCTGACCTGACTTCCGGTGGTCCCCTCCCCGCTCAATTCTGGCCCACCTGACACAAGTCCATCACAATGCTCTCATGGATCTTCTGCCATAAGTGAGCCCGGAAAATCTGGATAAGAGAGATCTTCAGTGTGGGGATCTTGCCATGCATGAAGATACCGGTCAGGTCCAGCTGCACCTGAAAGCCTACATATACCTAACAAGAAAAAGAGAGACAGCAGAGGTCAAGAGACTGGTTCTTAGGAGTAATTAAGGAAGCAGAAACACCTGCTTTCAACTTCCTGTCTCCCAGGTCTAGCAATCACACTCACATTGGCTCGGTTGATGGTTGGGGACCACCAGAGGGTGAATCTACGATTGGGAATTTGGTTCAATCCCGATCGCTGAGCATTAGTTAGCTTCTTCCACTTCATAGACTCCTCAAAACCACTGGCCTTTTCCCTGCAAAGAAGGGGCCAGTTAAAGTGATGCCATCTCCCAGAACACTGCTCTCCAGTAAAGACCAGAGAACTCAACAGCACATGAGGGTTGAGCTCAGAGGGTTGTGCTAGGTTACTGTAAGGGGAGAAGAGAATCCTCACCAGAAAAGCCCTTCCCACGTAGGGAAGTAAGTGCCCTTGAAGAGTGTGTGTTCCAGAATGCCTTCCACACCACCCAAGGCCTGAATCATGTCTGTACGATAGTTGTTCAGGTTCCAGAGCTTCCCATCATGCCGCTGGTGTGTCCACCAGAAAGGGTTCTGCTTCAAGACCTAGACGGCAAGGCAGCTACCATCAAGTTTCTGAGTGCCTACTACCCCAGATGCCCCGCACGGCCATGGATTCTTTTAATTCAGGGAAAATGTCTATCATCCCCTCCGTGTACCTGGTACTGCTTAAAGTCAGTTCGAACCCGCCAGCCCTTATCATACGCCAACGTGTGCCTGTCCTTCTGGAAGAGGGTGTTGATTCGGGGAATGCCACGATCCCATGAATCTTCTAGATCTTCTAAGGTAAGTCGTCTGTCAAAGAAAAAAGATCTAAGTCAAACATTTGTTCAAAAGAGTTTACCATTCCTCCCTGGCCAAGGACAAACAGGTCAGATGTAGAATGTATTTGTCTCCATAAAAATATGGGCATGCTCTGCTCCTGACCTCCATGCAAGGCTCAAAGATCACCCCTCCACACTTCTGACCAGACTCCCATACCTTCCTGGATGTGTACCTGTTCTGAGCAATGGCCTCTTGTCTCTTCAGTGCATACTCCGCCCAGACCCGCTGGGAATCAATGAACTCACTCTCCCACGGCTGTATATAGCGGTACAAGTTGGGAATCAGCTGGTCTTCTTCATGGCTCATTCCCGAACGAAAGTGTGTGATACCTACATCTGTCTGCTTGGACCACCTGTTTGGGGCACAACCAAGTTTTAGAAAAAATAAAAATAAAACCTAAAAGAAACATCCCCTTTCCTCAGAGTCTAGCAAGATTTTCTTTTCCCCCACTTTTTAAAGAAGTTTTTTTGCTTATTTATTTAAGTCTTCTCCACACCCAACGTGGGCTCATGACCCCAGAGAAAAAGAGTTGCATGCTCTTCCAACTGAGGTAGCCAGGCGCTAGTAGCAGGATTTTCAACCAAGTCCTACCTGAGGTCAGACTGGGGGATGAGCACATGGCCCATTGAGAGCATGCCGAGTCCACCCAACTCCTTAGGGGTATAGAACACAACAGGAGGGAACCGACTGGGCATCTTGGAGTTGAGGCCAATCTTGATACGTGTTTGGATCTTGTTCTCACATTTCACTAGCAAGTCCAGGAGCTCCTGGGTGTTCACCACAGCCTCCCGAAAGTACGTCATAAGGCCTATAAGAGCTGTGTTCCACTTATTCACAATCTGAAAAAAGTGGGGAGAAAGTAAATTATAGGTGAGCTATGGGGGGGGGTGGTAGGGACTACTTATCCAGCTAATAATATTCTGCCTAGTTCTCAAGGAAGATCTGAGCTCGTCATTAGGAAAGTATATATAAATCAAAACTACAAGATACTATTTAACACCTATAATAATGGCTACTGACAAGTGGCAAGTGTTAAGACTGTGAAGAAAATGAAACACTCTTATACTGCTGGTGGGAATGTGAAATGGTACAATGGCTGAACCACCACCTGGCAGTTCCTCAAAAAGTTAAAGAGTTACCACATAATCTAGCAATTCTACTACAAAGTATATACCCGAGAGAAAGGAAAACTTATGTCCACACAAAAAAGCATACACAAATCTTCACAAGAGCATTATTCCTAACAGCCAAAAAGTGGAAGAAAACCACAGATGTCCATCAACTGACAAATGGATAAACAAAATGTGGTATATCCACATAAAAGAACATTATTCACAAATGAAAAGGATTCAAGTACTGATACATGCTACAACACAGATGAATCTTTAAAACATGTTAGGTGAAAGAAATTAGACAGGAGCGCCTGGGTGGCTCAGTCCGTTAAGCGTCTGACTCTTGGTTTCAGTTCAGGTAATGATCTCAGAGGCCTGAGATAGAGCCCTGTGTTGGGCTCCATGCTCAGTGGAGAGCCTGAAGATTCTCTCTCCTGGTCTGCCCCCCCATCCCAATCACACACAAATGCTCTCTCTTGCTCTAAAATAAATCTTTTAAAAAAAAGGGGAGGGGGCACGAGCCAAGAGAGTCACATATTGCACAATTCCACTTATATGAAATGTCCAGAACAGGCCAAATCATACACACAGAAAGTAGATTCATGGTTGCCAGGAGCTAGACATGGGGAGAACAACAGGGAATGAATGACTGCTCATGAGAATAGTGTTTTTTTCTTAGGGTGATGAAAATGTTCTAGAATCCAAGAGTGGTAATGGTTGCACAATTTTATGAATATACTGAAAACCACTGAATTGTGTATTTTTAAAGTGTGAATTTAATCTGGAAAAAATCAATTAAGGCAATATAAACACTTAAAAGCAAGTACAGTAAGTAATCCAAGGTGGATGGGGAGAAAAAGGGATGAGAAAAACTACTAAAAATTAATAGATGGAATGAAAACTAATGGGACCACAGACATTCCCTTCCCATTATAAAGAACTACAAAACTAAGCAAAATACATAAAACAGTATCTTCAGACAACTGACAAATAGGCAACACAGACCATGACCCTTGAGAAAAAGGAAACAAATGAAGTGAGCCCCACAAGTTCCCCAGCATCCTGCCTACTGGCAGTTTCCCAGCTGCACTATACACATGGAGGGGGAATGGAAACAAAGCCCAACAGTCTCACTGAATTGAAGAGACAGAGATTAGAATTTGGGAGGCCAAGGCAGCTAGAATCTGTCAGGCAGAAGTACTAGAGAGAAGCAAGTTCTCAGAAAGATCTTTGGAGATCCATGAAGGGATTCCCCCTCAAGTTTTTGGCTGAGTACCAACCTATATGCAGTAGAACCCCAACATCTAGAAGAACACCAGAAACTCTGAACTCTAGGAAACTGAGGGTTGCTAGAGTGGAGGTGGGCGGGGGGATGAGGTAACTGGGTGATGGGCACTAAGGATGGCACTGATGTGATGAGCACGGGGTTGTTACAGGCAACTGATGGTTAACTGAACTCTACACTTGAAACTAACGATGTATTATACGCTGGCTAACTGAATTTAAATAATAATAATAAAAAAAAATGTCACAGATCAGAAAGCTGAACAAGTCCTACAGATCATGAGGTTGCCAACAGTTTGTGTTCCGACCAACCAGAGCAGAGAGACCTTGTAATACATGGGAATTGGGTAGAGCCCCAAGAAAGTTATCAACCTAGCAATAGAGGTATGTTAGCCCCAGAATAAAGGGTGCTATATATTTTCCACAACCAAGTTTAAAAGCCTTAAATGGACCAAACTAATCCACAAGTTACTGACATAACACAGCTCAATACTCTTTAAAAAAAAAAAAAAGTAACAAAACCTATAAATAATGTAAAACTCAAAATTTCTAGCATGTAATAGAAAATTACCATTCATGCAAAAAAAAAATTATAATCAGAAAAAACTCAATCAATAGAAACAGACCTAACAATAACACAAATAATGAAATTATTAAGCAAGGACCTTAAAACACCTACTTAACAAACCTTATAATTATGCTTAAATATATATAAAAAAACATGAATATAATATGGAGAGAAAAGATAATAAACACAAAGACAGAATGTCTAGAGATAAAAATTACAGTACCTGAAAAAAAAAAAAAAAAAAAAAAAAACCTCTGATGGAATCAGTTAACACTAAAATTGCAAAAGTATGTAACAGTTTACATTAATAGAAATGAAGACAAAGGAGCGCCTGGGTGGCTCAGTGGGTTAATCCTCTGCCTTCGGCTCGGCTCCGGTCATGATCTCAGGGTCCTGGGATTGAGTCCCACATCGGGCTCTCTGCTTAGCAGGGAGCCTGTTCCCCTCCCCCCTCTGCCTGCCTCTCGGTCTGCTTGTGATCGCTCTCTGTGTCAAATAAATAAAATCTTAAAAAAAAAAAAAAAGAAATGAAGACAAAATAAACACTTTTATAAACACACACAAAGATACAGAATATAGACTGTATTCACTGCCAGTAAACTGTTACTACAAGAAATGTTAAAGGAGGGGCACCTGGGTGACTCAGTCATTAAGTGTCCACCTTCAGCTCAGGTCATGATTCCAGGGTCCCTGTGATCGAGTACCATGTCAGGCTCGGAAGCTCAGTGGGAAGCTTGCTTCTCCCTTTCCCATTCCCCCTGCTTGTATTCCCGGTCTCGCATCTCTGTCAGATAAATAAAACCTTAAAAAAAAAATGTCTTTGTAGGGGCACTGAGGTGGCTCAGTCTGATACATGGCTGCCTTCAGCTCAGGTCATGATCCCAAGGTCCTGGGATTGAGCCCTGTGTTGGTCTCCTTGCTCAGCAGGGAGATTGCTTCTCCCCTCCCAACCTCTCTCTCTCTCTCAAATAGGTAAAATCTTTCAAAAAACAAACAGCAGTGGTATCTTTGTGTGTATCAGTTACAAAGTCCAGGTCTAACTCTAGCGGTCTCTTCACGTTCATGACAGCACTCCACGTGGCGTACTCCCTTGGTCATCACCTGCATGCAGGTTCACTGCTCCCTGGACAAAATGCTTATCAGTTTGCGTTTTGCTATCAATGAAATGGCCCCCCATCCCCCTAAGCCTGCTAATATCTTGGATGAATCCTTGCTGGTTTTCCATCTGCAAGCCAACTACATTTTGCCCAACTTTCAGTTTTGTTCAACAAAATGTCCTGCCTTTTTATACAATTACAACCTAACTGTTACAGGAGTAATTTTGTTTGTCTAAGTATTTTAAAGATTCCAGATTTCAAACTTCAGAACTTCTTCCATGCTCAAAAGCTAAATGTCACGTGGCTTTACCCTAAAAGCTTGATGTCTTATTTGAGAGAGCCCACCCATGTGTGTATGAGCACAAATGCGGGGGGGGGGGGCTGGTGAGGCAAGGGGCAGGGCAGCAGCACAGAGAGAAGAGAGACAAGCAAACTTCCTACTGAGTGTGGAGCCTGACACCGGCCTTGATCCCAGGACCCTGGGTTCATGACTTGAGCTAAAGTAGACCCGTAACGGACTGAGCCACCCTGGTACCCCAAAGCTTGAATGTCTTTTAATAAAGTGAACTGTGTCTCCGAACCCATTCCAAAAACAAAACAAAATCCAAAAATAAAAAAGATGGACATGAAAGTGGAAATAAATCAATCCACAATTGTAGTTGGAGATTTCCAAGACTCTTCTCTCAGTAACTGATAGAAGCAGACAAAACAATCATTAAGGATATAGAAAGACTCATACAACATATTCAATCTGAGCTGACATTCATAAGACATTGTCCAACAGTAAGATTACAGAGTACATAGGAGACAGTCAACAAGATAGACCTTATATGCTAGACCACAGAGCAAGTCTTAAGACATCTGGAAAAATGAAGATCATACAAGGTGTGTTTTCTTTTTTTTTTTTTAAGATTTATTTATTTGACAGACAGAGATCACAAGTAGGCAGAGAGGCAGGCAGAGAGAGAGAGTTAGGGAAGCAGGCTCCCTGCTGAGCAGAAAGCCGGATGTGGGGCTAGATCCTAGGACTCTGGGATCATGACCTAAGCCAAAGGCAGAGGGCTTTAACCCACTGAGCCACCCAGGCGCCCCCAAGGTGTGTTTTCTGACCATAATGGAATTACACTAGCAACTAATAACAAAAATACCTGGAAAACCCTCAAATATGTTTAAATTAAATAGCATACTTCTAAACAACATATGGATGAAATAAAAACTCTCAAGGGGAATTAGAAAGTATTTTTAACCGAATGAAAATAAAGACACAACTTACCAAATTTGAAAGATGCAGCTGAAGCAGTGCTTAGAGGAAAATTTACAGCACTGGAAGCTTATATTTAAAAATATTTAAAAAGAGGGGCGCCTGGGTGGCTCAGTGGGTTAAAGCCTCTGCCTTTGGCTCGGGTCATGATCCCAGGCTCCTGGGATGGTGCCCCGCATCAGGCTCTCTGCTTGGCAGGGAGCCTGCTTCCTCCTCTCTCTCTCTCTGCCTGCCTCTCTGCCTACTTGTAATCTCTGCCCGTCAAATAAATAAAATGTTTTAAAAAAATTAAAAAGATTCAAAATTGATCATCTAACCTTCACCTTAAACTAGAAAACTAAGAGCAATTCAAACGCAAAGTAAGCAAAGGAAACATACTGTAAGAGCAGAAAACAGTGAAATAGAAAAGAGAAAACTAAAAATCAACGAAACCAAAGCTGGTTAAGAATAAGGGGGAAAAAAAGGCAAACTACAAAATCCAAAATGATAATCCAAATGATAATAATCAAGACTTTAACGTAAGGAGTAGGACTAAAGTGCAAGATCACAATGGCTGGAGTTATCATAGAAAATTAGCCTCGAGCAAATAGCATTCTTCAGGTAAGCAGGATAAAGGAACTACAGAGTTCAACAGCCTTAATCAAATCACAAAATCTACACTGAGCATCTAGTTCATGCTTAAGATGAACCAACCAAGGCAAGAGACCTGCAGAAAGGATCTGGGGGTAAAGGCAAATAGACTTAAGTAGAACAACTGTGAGGCTTAGTGAGTTCTCTGACTATAGCTGGTTCTTGAACTGCCTGCCAGCTGCATGGTTTTTACCACCCAACACACCAGTTCCACTGCAGTTACCAGGGCTTTATTCCTGGTGGCTAAAAAGTATGAATTCCCAAGTACCACATTCCTTTAAGAAAAGCCAGAGCTGCTGGGGATTCAGGGAAGCAGGAAAGAAAATGTCACTGAATGAGCGACTCCACAGGCTAGGTAACACGGTAATAACTTTACACATGTTATGCCGTTAAGTCTTCAGAAAAGGAACAAATTTGGGGGTGCCTGGGTGGCTTAGTCGCTTAAGCATCTGCCTTTGGCTCCGGTCATGATCCCAGGTCCTGGGACAGAGCCCAGTATTGATTTCCCTGTTCAGCGGGGAGTCTGCTTCTGCCTCTCCCTCTGCCCTTCCCCTTGCTCCTGCTCTCTCAAATAAATAATTATTTTAAAAAAAGGAACAAATTCAACTTCCATAACTTGCCCAACATACCACATGACCCACTTGGAAGGGGATGTAGCAAAGTAAAAACTGATGTTAGGATGACAGGATTCTAGGTGTTTTCTTGCTTTTCTTAGTATCTAACAGTAATCAAAAAAACCTGGAACTCTGATACATCAGGTGGCAACTTTTTTTTTTTCACTTAAAAGTAAATGTATGGGGTGTCTGGGTGGCTCAGTGGGTTAAAGCCTCTGCCTTTGGCTCAGATCATGATCCCAGGGTCCTGGGATCGAGCTCCGCACTGGGTTCTCTGCGCAGCAGGGAGCCTGCTTCCTCCTCTCTCTCTGCCTGCCTCTCTGCCTACTTGTGATCTCTGTCAAATAAATAAATAAATAAATAAGCAAGCAAGCATGCAAGTAGGTAAGTAAAAATAAATGTATGGCTGGACAGGGAGATGTATAGCCAGGTAACAGATAAATGTCATAATACATTTGTCCAAACCCACAGAACATACAACACCAAGGGTGAACCGGAAGGTAAACTACGGCCTCTGGATGATTATGATGTGTTGGTGTAGGTTTATCCTTGGTAAAGAAAGTTCCACTCTGGTGAGTGGTGTTGAAAATGAGGAAGGCTGTCCACGTGTTGGGGCAAGGAGTATAATGAGAAATCTCTGTCTCTTCCTCTCAATGTTATTTTAAACCTAAAATTGTTCTGAAAATTTAAGTCTAAAAATAACTAAAATGAAATAGAAGTCAAAACAAAACCCCCAAAGAAACACAAACACATCTACTGCCAGGCACAGATGTTCTCTTGAGGTAGGTCTAACTTATTTTTTCATTTTTTTTTTTAAATCTTATTTATTTATTTGACAGACAGAGATCACAAGTAGGCAGAGAGAGGGGGGAAGCAGGCTCCCCGTCAAGCAGAGAGCCCGATGCAGGGCTCGATCTCTGGACCGAGATCATGACCCGAGCCGAAGGCAGAGGCTTAACCTACTGAACCACCCAGGTACCCCTATTTTTTCATTTTTTAAAGATTTTTTTTTTTTTAATCATTATTTAGAGAGAGGACACCTGGATGGCTCAGTCAGTTAAGCATCTGCCTTCGGTGCAGGTCATGATCCCAGGGTCATGGGATCAAGCCCCTCATTGGGTTCCCTGCTCTGCAGGGAGCCTGCTTCTCCCTCTCCCTCTGCCTGCCCCTCCCCCTGCACTCTCAAATAAAATAAAATTTTATACAAACAATATATTTAGGGGCACGTGGGTGGCTCAGTGGGTTAAGCCTCAGCCTTCAGCTCGGGTCATGATCTCAGGGTCGTGGGATCAAGCCCCGCATCAGGCTCTGCTCAGCGGGGAGAGCTGCGTCCCCCTCTCTCTCTGCCTGCCTCTCTGCCTGCTTGTGATCTCTCTCTGTTGAGTAAATAAGTAAAATTAAAACATATATATATATATAATTTTATTTTTTTTTAAGAGAAAGACAGCAAGAAAGAGCATGAGTGGGGGGCTGGGAGGGAGAAGCAGGCTCCCTGCCCAGCACAGAGCCCAATGTGGGGCTTGACCCCAGGACCAGACCACGACCTGAGCCAAAGGCAGATGCCTAAGAGACTGAGCTGCCCAGGCGCCCCACCCAGGCACCCCACCCAGGCACCTCTGTCCCTCTGGCTTTAGACTTCAAGTCATCTGGACATGCAGAAAGGGATTCCCTGGTGAGGGAAGCAGAGCAGGAAGGCAGGAAACCAAGTAGGAAGGTAGCCACAAGGCCCTTCCCAAACGGAAGCTAAGCAGACTGTACCTCATAAGTCAGACTATCCAAGTCCATTTCTGTTTTCCTTCTATTATTCCTGGCCCTCACCAAAACCTTTCTTAAATGTCCCAGCGTTATTTTATAGCTAGGACGGAAGGGAACGGTCCTATCTCCAAGTTCCAGCTAGTGTGCTACATACACCTAAAGCAAGAATGATGAAAGCATCTAAAGTGGTAGTGGCAGCGATGATTGCAAGCCTCCAAGGAGGAAGGACATTTTAGAGGACCTTAAGATTCAGCCACCTCTTACCCTACTGGATATTTCCCTCTATCAAGACTGGAAGACCAAGAAATTTTATTCCAAGTACTTTGCCTTAACACACCTCAAGAAATAAATCCCTATATTCTACTATCTGATCATAATCCCTGATTCCTCCAATTAATGATGGCAAACCTTTACTAAGCAATTTATTGAATATAACTTACTATATTAATTCTCACAAAAGCCCCCTGAACTAGATAACACATTCAGTATTCCCATTTTTTAAAAGATTTTTTATTTATTTATCTGACAGGGAGAGAAGTCACAAGTAGGCAGAGAAGCAGAGGGGGAGGGGGAAGCAGGCTCCCTGTTGAGCAGAGAGCCTGATGTGGGGCTCAATCCCAGGACCCTGAGATCATGACCTGAGCTGAAAGCAGAGGCTTTACCCAGTGAGGCACCCAGACACCCCATATCCCCATTTTTAAAAAATATCTGAGAGGTGGGGGGAGAGAGAGAAGCAGTCGATTCCCCACTGAGAGGGGAGCCCTGGCTCAATCTCAGGGTTATGAGATCATGACCTGAGCCGAAATCAAGAGTCAGAAGCTTAACTGAGCCACCTAGCTGCCCCTCAGCATCCCCACCCCCCTTTTTTTTCAAAGACCTTATTCACGAGAGAGAGACAGACCACAAGCAGGGGGAGAGGGAAAAGCAGACTCCCCACTGAGCTGGGAGCCTGACACGTGGCTCTATCCCAAAACCTGGAGATCATGACCTGAGCTGAAGGCAGATACTCCACCATCTGAGCCACTCAGGCACCCCTCCCCATTTTTTAAAAATTTAAGTAATCTGTAACCCAAGTTGGGGCTCAAATTCACAATCCTGAGATCAAGAGTTGCATGTTCTTCTAACTGAGCCAGCCAGGCACGTCATCATCAGTATCCCCACTTTATGAAAAGAACTAAGGCCCAAAGTGGGGCCTTATCCCAAAATCCCAACTAGTTATGTGACAGAGCTATGATCTGAACCTGACTGGACTCCAGAACCTGTCCTTCTAACTGCTTCTAAACCGCTTCCCTAATCTCTGACCTCACAGGCTCTGACCTCTCAGGTTCTCACCTCTAACCTATCTATCTACTCCTTTGATCCCTACACTTTCTCCCAAGATCTCTGGCCTCGTCTGGTCTCTTCCTACCCACCATGCCCATCCAAACAAATCCAGGATCCCAAAAGAAGCCAGCACTCTGGATTTCCCTGCATCCAATCCCTCACCACTCCACAACAATCCTCTGGCAAACCCCAATCCTGAATCACCTCACTGCCATGATATGATGGACTTTGTCCATCCTGTCACTGAGTAGCTAAGTATTTCTGGGAAGAACTCACACTCAAGAGTTGTCCTCATTTTCCTGATACCCACCTGGGGCACAATTTCTTCAACAATCCTATTATTCCCTCACCACCATGCTCAAGTCCAACCCAGGCAAAACTGAAAAATTCAAGATTATAATTTCCCACTCAACTTTATATTCACATCTGTCCAGACCTCTTTTCTCTTAGGTTCAGAGGATATTTCCCTCTGCCTGTCCTTTACTGTATCCCCACATTCGACACTTCAGTAATGGAACACTGCTCCATTACTTACCACACTGGTCTGCTGTACCCTTAACTGTCCCCTGGCTCCCTAATGGGAAGATCCTCAAGCCAATCCCATTCAAAAATAGTGCCTTGGCTTAGATCTCCCTCTAGGTGGCGTATTATGTCCATCTTCCTTTTACTCCAGCTCTGGCAAGTTGCCAGTCCTTGCTGTCTCCACTCCCTTATTTCCCATAAAGCCTCACCCACTGCAATCTGGCTTCTCTCCCCACTATTTCTGAAACAGCTCTTGCTAAGGTCACCAATGACGTCCTGACCGCCAAATCCAATGGATACTTTTCAGGCCTTATCTAACTAAAACACTCTTAGGCAACTGACACCCTTAAATGCCCGCCTCAATTCCTGACATCCTTGGCTCTGATGAGCTGGCACTCTCCCAGTCTGGCCACACTGCTTCTCAGTGTTTCCTATGGTTCCAAATTCATCCCTCTGCTCTTCTTTCCTTACACCTGACCTAGACAATCTTGCTTACTCTTGAACTTTAAACGACCACCTTCGACAGACTCTAAATCTTCCACCTAGACCTCTCTTCCAAGCTTCAGATTGCAAAATATCTCCATTTGGACATCCTACAAGAGCCTTGAAATTACCCCTTCACTGCTCTTTCTTACCTCATTTCTCCCTCAAAAACTTAAAGTCCAAATTATTTTTCAGCAAATCTGAAAAAAGACTATCAATTTAAGGTGGGAAACACACACACACGCATATATACTTACCTTGGAACAGAAGAAAAAGGATATAATAAATGCCTGCCAAACACCTCCATCTAGATGTTCCCAGGAACCTCGAACTTGTTACATCCTCAACTAAATCTATTTATCTTCCCTCCTAAACCTGCTCTTCTTCCTGTACTCTTCCAGGTGGTAGTGCCAATATCTACCTAGTCAGCCATGCCCAAAACTGTTACTTTCCTTTCCCTCTGGCATTCCACCAAAATGAGGCTCTGCTGACTTTACCTGCTAACTACTTATCAGATCTGCTCCTGTCCCCTCACTGTTGTCATCACTGTC
Source organism: Lontra canadensis (assembly GCF_010015895.1). Taxonomy (NCBI): domain Eukaryota; kingdom Metazoa; phylum Chordata; class Mammalia; order Carnivora; family Mustelidae; genus Lontra; species Lontra canadensis. The sequence continues at coordinate 1,793,226 of NW_022631174.1, read as the reverse complement.
ATTGGTAATTCAGAACCTCCAAACCCCAATCCTGATTTTTTTTTCTTTTTTTTTTAAGATTTTATTTATTTGTTAGAGAGAGAGAGTGAGTGAGTGAGCACAGCAGAGTAGTAGGCAGAGGCAGAGGGAGAAGCAGGCTCCCTGCCAAGCAAGGAGTCTGATGTGGGACTCGATCCCAGGACGCTGGGATCATGACCTGAGCCGAAGGCAGCCACTTAACCAACTGAGCCACCCAGGCGTCCCCAAACCTGATTTTCTACCCCATCCCAAACCCATCCTCCTCACAGCTGCAAGAAGAATCATACCTAACACAGAAATCTGAAAAAGTTGCTCTTACACCTAAGACCCTCACAGGATTTTTTTTTTTTAAGATTTTATTTATTTGACAGACACAGATCACAAACAGGCAGAGAGGCAGGCAGAAAGAGGAAGAAGCAGGCCCCCTGCTGAGCAGAGAGCCAGATGCGGGGCTCGATCCTAGGACCCTGAGACCAGGACCTGAGCCTAAGGCAGAGGCTTAACCCACTGAGCCACCAAGGCACCCCCCTCACAGGATTCTTAACAAGGCATGCAATACCCTCCAGGATCTGGCTCTTGCTTATCTATCCCGCCCCTGTATCTCAACATTCCCAACTCAACAACCATACCCCAATAAACCTGAGCCTTGTATAGCCCCACACATATCATGCTAGTTACCTCTCCTGGAATAAGGCTGAAGGAATGCCCTCCCTCACCCGCCTCATCACGTTACTTCTTCCAGGAAGCCCTTCCTCTCCCTCTCCCAGACTGGGCTAGAAACATTAACATAAGCCTTCTCAAAGATTCCCAAATAATACAATAGCTCTATAAACCCTACATCCTGTTATAGTTCTCCTATCCATGGATGTGTCTCTCCAACTAGGCAGGCCAACTCAACAAAAGCAGAGACTCTATCTTACGTGTAGTGTGCAGAGCCTTCAACACAGTAGTTATCAACAAACACCAATGGAATGAATGAGTTACACAATTCCTAATATCCAGCCCTTGGAGGAAATAAACCCACCTAAAAAGATAAAAGTTTTCTCTTCTTTTCTCTCTTTCCAGCAGGCAGAGGCAGAGGGAGAAGCTTCTCCCTCTGCCTCTGCCTGCCACTCTGTCTGCTCGCTCTCTCTCCCTAACAAATAAATAAATAAATAAATAAATAAAAGAACCTAGCACTTCCCTCTCTTTTTGGCATCATGGGCACCATTATGGCAGCATGGAAAGACAGCAAGAAGAGCAAGGTGGCTTTTTTTTTTTTTTTTTAAAGAATATATGGTTATTTTTTAAAAAGATTTTATTTATTGGGGAGAGGGAGAGAGAAAACGAGTAAGCACGAGAGAGCGAGAGCGCATGAGAGGGGAGAGGGTCAGAGGGAGAAGGAGACCCCCACTGAGCATGGAGCCTGATGTGGGACTCGATCACAGGGCTCTGGGATCATGACCTGAGCTGAAGGCAGTCGCTTAATGACTGAGCCACGCAGGTGCCTGCAAGGTGGCTTTTTAAACCTTACATAAACTTAAGTATACAGTTAACAAATCCCCAAATTACTCTCTCAATTCCAGCCTTCAGCTGGGCCTTCAGAAGCAACTGAAAGGGAGAATAAACACCGAGATAGCTAGTTATGCTTGCTTTTTAACATACACACAGTTATTGGTTAAAAGACAAACTATGTGAATAAAACGATAAGCCTCTGGTAAGATGAGAAAAACGAAAATTTTGTTCAAATTGAAGAACCAACCTTCTGTTGTTAATTTAGAGTCATCACAACTACAGAGAACTAGGCTGCACATTCCCTACAGGGCATTCTCAGAAAGTACTTGAGCTATTTGACATCCTAAGCTGCATACCATAAACATGGAAACTGGCACACGGAGAAAAGCTGGGAACAAGAACCAACCAGGGGAAGAGATGAAAGGGACTGGAGATGGACAGGGAACATGAGGCAAGCTAGGCTTTATATACCTTGGTGAAGGTGGTGGAGCCAGAGGCCATCAGAATTTGACGCACACGGTTGTGGAAGCGCTGCATTGACTCATCATCCACACGCAAGAAACACTGAGCTGTCCGCTCCTTAGTAACCTAAACCATATGGTCAAGGTTAATTTGTCTCTGATACTGCCACAGAAGCAAGGCCCAACTCTGACCCCCGCGCCCCCTACTCAACTCTATCCACCCAACAAGGCTCAATCGATAACGAAAAGGTGTGGTGTTCCTCACCCCCAAGCAGCCCAGAGGTACAGGGGTGGTAATGCTGCTCCAAGCCCCTTTCCAGACTATACCTCATTCTGTAGGTTCCAGACCCCATCCTTGTGGGTGAACTCCTCATAGCTGGTGCGGCATTTAGGTAGGATGCGGCACTCAAAGCCACACATGTTGAACAGCAGGTTGGGGTTGTCCTTACTGTACACAGACACGAAGCTGTTCTCCCACTGAACTGTAGTCACTGACCGTGGCAGACGGTTCTTGATGTCCCAGAACACTGCTCGACCCCTGCTCACGGGGAACATACGGTCACGTGAGTCTCCTGGAACCTGAAGGAACCTCCCTCAGAAGGCCAGACTCACAAATATTCTACAGAGTACACTCCTCCCACCCAGGACACAACCTCATAAATTCCCTCTGTTCTCTGGGTCTCTCAGGCTGATGTCCTTCCAGCTCCTGCAGCCCCAACTTAGACTTACAAGTTTACATCATGCTTCATGAGGCGCATGCGGGCATCTCGGGGCCAGCACTTCTTGTTATTATAGCCAACGATATTTTCGTTGTTGGGGTCAGGGTGCTCTGTCAGGTAGCGCTGGATCAGGTCCCGAGCCTCATCTGCTGTGAACCTGTACCAGGCAAGACGCAGTGCTGAGACTGATACAACCTGGGACCCATGAGCCCTACAGCTCTGCAGATGAAGCTCACCTCCAACTCCCACCCGACGCATAGGACTTCATTCCATTTTAAAGCCTCAACCCACCATAATTCAACTAAGTTACAAGAGCTACGTCCAGAGGCTGGGCATATGCCTCAGTGCCCTACAAGGATACAAATCCAGGCAAGCCCTCACCTGAAGAAAATGTGGATACGATCGATGTATCTGCAGAAGAGACGGATGGGGTGGGCAGCCTCCGTGGCTATGTCCTGGAAACTGAGGAAGTCATTTGGCATCTGAGGAGGCCCAGCCATCTCACTGGCCCGGTGCAGTCCTAGCACCAGCAAATCCATCACCAAGCCATAGTACTGCACGATGAATGAGGCAAACTGCAGGCCTCTAATGATCCCGTAGGAATTTGTATGGTTCATGTCCTAGAAAGAAAGATTTACAACTCTGAACAATTCTTTTTTTTTTAATTAATTAATTTGACAAACAGAGATCACAAGTAGGCACAGAAGCAGGCAGAAGAGGGGGGAGGGAGCAGAAGCAGGCTCCCCGCTGAGCAGAGAGCCTGATGTGGGACTCGATCCCAGAACCCTGGGATCATGAACTGAGCTGAAGGCAAAGGCTCAACCCACTGAGACACCCAGGCGCCCCCAACTCTGAACAACTCTAAACTCATGGCCATGTCTCAGGCCTCTCTGGGGCCCATCTTCCTTGGTCCTCCCCTCAGCAAATCCTACCTTAGAGAGCCAGACACACCCCTCCCCAACTCCTTGATACCCTGCCCCTAAGACACACCTTATAATTGATGACAACGTTGTTCTTGGCTGTCATGTAGTCAGCTATGTTGTGGTCTACAATGAGTCGCAGCAGTCTGTTAAGCAGGGTCAAGTCGATCTTTTCATACATCTTCTCAAAGCGTGATTCCAGCATGACATTGCACTCACCCTCACTTGTCTCCCACACATCCTGCAGATTATTGATGCCTGAGGAGTAGGGAGACAGGTCTCCAGCAGGTTAGAAATTCCCTTCCAAGGCTAGTGCCTGCAGTCCCTATCACAATCCATAACCCTGTCCCACTCCACTCATTCACCTGGACTGCTAAGAGTGTCAGCTTTGCTTGATTTAACATCAACGCTATTTCCCTGGCACTATGCAGCAAGAGAATAAACTAATTACACAGCCTGGATGTGGATTTTGACGTACAACTCAATTCACTTCAAATTAACCCAATTCACCTCAATCCCCAAAGACAAAACCAGAAAAGCTTTACCTTGACACCACTTGTAAACAAGCAGAGGAGGTGGTTCTGTGTCAGCAGGCTTGATCCAGGGCGGGAAAAGGCGGCGCTTGTCAGCTTCATACCAAAGGTACTGGTCTAGATAGGCATCAGTGATCTTCTCCAGCGGCTCCACGTCATATACAGGCACCAGGTGGCTGTAGAGATCCATGAACTCAATGCCCACCTGCGGGACAGGGAAGCTGGCTTACTCGGATCCACCAGTCACCTGAGGCAACCCACTACCCTGGATGCCATGAATGAATAGCACAGCCAACAGCACACTTGGGGGCCAGCTTACTCACTTCTTTAAAGGCTCTCTGTGTGAGGAGGTGACGCTTGATGCGGGACAATGCCTCGTGGGGGTTGTCATAGGCTTGCTCGATCAGACCCAGCTCCTCCCTCTGAGACTGGTTTAACCGAGACTTCACACTGACAAGGAAACAGGAAAGATGAATGGGAAAACAAGAGGAAGCCAAACCCAGAAAGGACTGAGGTTAAACATCCTTCCTTTGGGCTCTGACAATGACACTGATCTCCCTGCTCTCACCTTCCCGAAGGAATCCACCTACTCTACCCCTCACCTGTAAGCTTCCTTGAGCCGCTCCAACGCCAAGATGAGTAACTTGGTGTCATGTTTGTAGGAGAGTGGGGGGAATGGGATGGGGGAGAACCTCCGGCTCTCCAACCAATGCACAGTGGTGGTGTACACTGCCACCGCTTCCTCTGCTGTGATGTATGGCCCATCCTGTGAAACAGACATGATAATCAGCCTCCCACCATAGCCTAATCCCTATGGACAAGGCATGGTCCCAACTCTGCAATCTATCCCTCTGCCCACTCCCCACAGCCTAGCCTAAGCTGCCTAACCTTCAGGTAGTTGTGCTGTCGCTCCTGTTCTGCCTTCAGATAGAGACGAGTGAGACGGCCCAGGTTCTTTTTGCAAACAGTCTTGTCCACAGTGGCTCCACGGCGGATCCGTTCTCGGTTGTAGTGGGCAGTGTTGGTCCACCAATCAGCCTTGGCCTTCACATATCGAAGGATCATATTCTCTATAGGTGTTGGCAACCCAGGTACCTGAAAGTACAAAAGGCACAATGAAAAAGTGATAGCAACCACACAGCTCCCAAAGGGAGCCCAGGAGTACTAATCCCATCCCCAGGAAGATGATGTCCATGCCTTCCCCGAGTTGAGGCGACACCCACCTTCCAGGGAATGTTAGCTTTCCAGCAGCGCCAGGCTTCACTGAGATGCTGCAGGATCGTCCGGGCCTTATTCTGTTTGATTCCCTCAGGCATCATGTCCAGAATGTCATGCATGACAGCTGCCCGAAGCTCAAGGTCAAAATGCGACTCCACTCGCTGCTTTGTAACAGTTTTTGCCACCCCCTTAGAGTGTCGACCTAGGAGTAAAATTGATTAAAAGCAAGATTCAGGGGCACCTGGGTGGCTCAGTGGGTTAAAGCTGCTGCCTTCGGCTCGGGTCATGATCCCAGGGTCCTGGGATCGAGCCCCGCATCGGGCTCTCTGCTCAGCAGGGAGCCTGCTTCCTCCTCTCTCTCTGCCTGCCTCTCTGCCTACTTGTAATCTCTGTCTGTCAAATAAATAAATAAATAAAATCTTTAAAAAAAAAAAATAAATAAAAGCAAGATTCATTGCTTTTAATCCGTCTCTACCATCACGCACCCTCATCAACCACGGTTACACTGAAATCAAAAAGTATAAACAGTGTCCACACACCTGACACATGCAAAAAAGATAAGCTATCTCAAGACATTCACAACTATGCTTCCAAGAAATTTCCATCCTACAAATGCAAAATGTCCTAAAGGCCCCAGAAAGAAGTCCAAGAAAACAAATACTAGGTCAGAATCACTGGAGAATGGGACCTCTTAGAGGCAATCAAGCACGAAGGGATTCTCAGTCTCAAACAAGGGAAGGGAATACAAAGGGAACATACGATCTACCTGTGAAGCAACAATAAAACACAAGCGGGACACAGAGAAAACCACTCACCTTCGAACTGTCGGGCCAGGAGGTTGCCCAGCCACCGCTCCAGCAGAGGGGTGATGCCTCGCATAAAAAACAGCCAGACCCGCCAACCAGCAGCCCAGAAGCCACAGCCAGGGCCCTTCCCTACAGGGCCCTATGGTCCCAAGCAGAAATCAAGAACATAAGTTAGCAATTCATTTAGAGAACCATAGGAAACCACACATAGGTGGGATCAAGAGGAACACATCTTAGACAACAGAGTGAAAAAGAGGCAAACTCTGGGACCTCAACATCTGAAATATAGTAAATGAAAAATTCTAAGGCAAAAACCAGTAACTCAGATTCTCTCTTTAAAGGCAGCTTTTGGGATGCCTGGGTGGCTCAGTCAGTTAAGCATCTGCCTGTGGCTAAGGTCATAATTCCAGGATCCTGGGATCCACTCCCGCATCGGGCTCCCAGCTCACAGGGAGTCTGCTTCTCCCTCTGCCTTCCACTCCCCCTGCTTGCACGTGCACACTCGCTCTCTGACAAATAAATAAAATCTTTAAAAAGGGGGGAAAAAAAGACAGCTTTGAGGGAAGTGTTATAATTCATAAGGTGAAGGCAGGTAACAACACACTTAGAGCCTCTAACTCAGTCCCAGTTAAAAGCCCTGACTAGACCTAAAAATTAAACTGGATCTGAAACTCAGGGTCCTGAGATGGAGCCCTGCATCAGGCTCCGCCCTAGTGTGAAGCCTGCTTAAGACTCTCTCCCTGTCCCACTACCACACTACCCCACCCCTCACTGCCTGCCATGAGTGAATGAATGAATAAAGGAACTGGACAGAGAAAGTGGGAGTACGAGGGCAGGGTCCCACCGTGTTGAAGCGGTAATAGATGAGATGCTTCAGGTCCTTGCACATGCGAATCTGCCGCATCAGCTTGTACTTGTACCGGTACATGCCCGTCAGCTGCCCCACGTGAGCAAAGATATACTGCAAGCCATCTGCCAGCTGCAACACAACGACCCCATCGGGCTTTAAGCTAGAGCCAGCTCCACGATTAGCTCAGGCTTCTGTCGGCTTCCCTACCAGGGGCAGGGATCAGGGCTACCTAGCCTCACCTGGAAGGCATCCACATTGCCCAATCGATACTGCACATGACTATCTACCACCAGCTTGGTTAAACGCAGAACTTCTCGACACAGATGGAAAGCATTTCCGAAACGAGATTTCTTTCTTTCCTGGAGAAGGTGCCAGGAATAGAAAAAACACTGATCAGCAATGGTCCCCACTGGAGGGATGCCTTCGAAAGAGCAAAACCAGTCCACCCCTCAAGAAGATCCCTGAGACACAATGCACACACCTTGGTGGTGAGGGTCTTGACGGGTTTAAGGTTGAAGTTGTAATCCAGGTGCAGATAGTTGAGGTTTTTCCGGTGAATGAGAAGGTTGAGCATGTTGTAGCCCTGGCGGCACACCTGCAGCCCCACCTCCACCCAGTCCAGCTTCGTGGACTGGAAGAATTTGGTGGCTTTGAACGAGCGAAACAGGTACCTGGAGTGGAAATAAATGGGAGAGGAAGAGTTAGCTTCCTGGTTAACTCTGGAACGAACGAAGTCTGGGCAATGACCCTCAGGCACCCTACCTCTTCTTTTGGGCTTTAGGAGGCCGGTGCTTCAGGGCGTTCAGCACATAGTACTTCAGCAGTTTCTGGTAGGAGACTCTCACTTTCACAGGCTGTCCGGCAGGACAATGCTCCCGATACCTGGGAAAAACGAGCCAACCAGAGCTAGCCCGTGGGAAAGGCTGCATGCCCACCCAGTTGGGATCTTTTCTCCTATACATCTACTACCATCCCCCCAGGCAGTCTTACCAGTTCTTGACAAGGGGGATGTCCAGGGCGCGGCGGGTGCGACCAGAGCGTAAGTTGAAAGGCCGTGGGGCCCAGAGCAGAGCAATACCATTGGCTGTATTGTCTGTGTAGAGGGGTGTGTCTTTCAGGAAGGGCTCCACAAACTCTGGGAGCTCAAACTCCTCATCATCATCAGGCAACGGTTCCTGGCTCTGAAAGAAGAATCCCCAAGGGTTCAGCTCCCATTGAACTGGGCAGAGAGTTGGGATGAGAGGGAAACTCTCTGGGGCCAAGCACAATGGCTCCATCTACCATGGAAACTGCGCTGCCAGACAAGAGAAGCCCTGAAGGGCCAGGGCAAAAAGGGCCAAGGGAACAGAGAACAAGTCAGGACCAACCAGGAACGCAAGCATCACTCCTCACACCCCACTGGCTCGCCACCAAAGGTCTCCCAAAAGAGCCCCAATACCTTAAATAAACACAAAAAACTATGCAAGGGTAAGGAGGTCTGTTAAGAACACTATGGAACATAGGTAAACATCAAAAACATTACTCCAAGTGTAAAAGGCCAATCACAAAAGACTACATACTGCAAGATCCCATTTATATAAAATCTCCAGAATAGGCAAATCTACAGATTTGCCTCCCAAGGAAGAGAGGTTCGAGGGAAACAGAGTGACTGCTAATGGTATGGGGATTTCTGGGACGATGAAAAGGTTCGAAAATTGCCTCTGGCAATGGCTGAACTACTTCATGAACAAACTAAAAACCACTGAATTGTACACTTAAAATGAGTGAGTTTTATGTGTATATGAACTATATTTCAATAAAAGGACTGGAAGAAACCCAAAATGCAAACAGACCAGAATATACTATAGATATGTCCCAATCACAGAAACCCAGATTATACCAGTAACTTAGTTTGAGCCAAATGCTGAACTGTCAAATTAGCTTAAAGCTCAAGGGGATTGGGACGCCTGGGTGGCTCAGTCATTAAGCATCTGCTTTCGCCTCAGGTCATGATCCCAGAGTCCTGGGATCAAGCCCTGCATCAGGCTCCCTGCTTGGTGGGAAGCCTGCTTCTCCCTCTCCCACTCCCTCTGCTTGTGTTCCCTCTCTTGCTGTGTCTCTGTCAAATAAATAAATAAAATCTTAAAAAAAAAAAAAAATGCTCAAGGGGAACACTAAACAGGATGACAAACATGTCTCCCTTAGCTGAATTTTTATCTAGTAACACTTCAGCCAGTCAGGAAATTTCTCTTCCAAGTACTAAGGTCAGGGATGCCTGCATGGCTCAGTTGGTTAAGCATCTGCCTTTGGCTCAGACCATGATCCCAGGGATCCTGGGATCGAGTCCCACATCAGGTTCCTTGCCCATCAGGGACCTGCTTCCCCTGCTTCTGCTCTGTCTCTGACAAATAAATAAAATCTTTTTAAAAAAATCTTTAAAAAAAAAAAAAAAAAAGAACAACAACATCAACTAAGGTCAAACGTTCCCTCTTCTCACCTTGACGGAGTGCCTATGAGAAATTGGGTTGATCAAAGGATCAAAGTAGAAAGCTGGGAGATCAGGATCCTCAGTTTTGATGAACACAACATTAGGAGTGTGGTACCTAAAATGAAAGAAGAGTAAGCAAGCTCAGGTTCTCCGGCCCTGGCCCAACCCTCTCTTTCCCCCCACCATTGCTTCAGCTCTCACCAGGTAAGGTGGACATGGTGTGGAAGGTTGTTGTACAGGTAAGGAAAAGCAATCTTGTATTCAGTGCGGATAGGCTGCCGGATGATGATCTTGTTAATATCGTTGAATTCATTCCAATCTTCATCCCTAGGGCACAAAATTAAAGATGAGCAGACTAACTGGGGAATTTGGAAACTACAATAGGATCAAGATTAGATTTTATTCAACCCAAGATGCCTATAATCCCTAGTATCTCCAACTTACTGGAGATTGATGTCTCGAACAAGAGGTTCAAATTTGGGGCCTCCAGGAATAGCCATATTGAGTGCTTTGGAGGTAAAGAAGGCCTTCAGATCAAACAGATAGAAGTAGTTGTCATCTACCAAGTCTGTCAGGAGCTGATTGGCCAGGCGGTAGAGAGTAGACATCATGGGCAGTGTGAACTGCCAGCGCTGGTAAGTAGAGCCATTCACATACCTAGGAAAGAAACATAGGCCTATGTCAGGAAGAATACCTAGCCAAGCCATTCTACCTATTGCTCACCCAGGACTCCTTCTGGATTTTCAAAAGTCTAACAGGAACAGAAACTCCAACCACCACTCACTTCCGGCTGTCCCTCAATGGCTGGTGGTCATAGAACCAGTCCAACACAGGGGCATCCTCCTCAGGGTCCAGCTCTAGCTGAATGGCCTCCAGTGGTTCAACATCTAGGATGTTGTCAGCATAGTCCAAAGGTGGCTCCTCATCATCAAAAGGGGGAAAACGCATCCTCTTGAAATGCCTCCTGTCTCTTTTTTCTCGACGCATCATAATCCACATTGACCTAAAAGTCAGTAATGTCACACTATGGTTTCCACCCACTGCCCCCAACCATTAGAGCCGCCGCCGCCACCACCACAACTACCATCACCAGCGCCAACAACAGCAACAACCATATTCCAGCCCTTCATACCCCCACTGAGAGATGTAGACAGGTTCAATGACCCAGGGAATCTCATTGACAAAAGAAATGGCTCCAGTGATGTGGTACAGCACAGGCACATCCCGAATCTGCTCCCAAGGCATAGGCATGTTCTCCAGGAGTTTGAGGACTGCATGGGGCATGTACTTGAGGGCACTGCAACATCAGGGAGAGAGAGGACATAAATGACAAGGTGTTCTGCTACCTGTACCGCAGAGAAGCCACATGGTTATCACAGTACAGCATTCCACAGGAAAGCTTGCCTTACAGTCCAAACTCTCAAACGTAGCACACAGGCCCTCCCTGACCAAGAACCCTGTTCCCCAGCCTCCAATTGTGCCACTCTTGCTCTTAAACTTCACAGTCCACAATATTGGGTTTCTGTCCCTTTATATCAATAGGTGTCCCTCTAAAAACAGCTTTTGGACTATTTACTCTCTGTACCTTCCCATAAATAATAAAATACTTCTCATATTTTATCGTAACCATCTTTCTCATGTCTGTCATGCCACTAAACCATAAGATCCAGAAAGGCCATTATTTTCTCTTCACTGCTCTATCCCTAGCCCCTAGCACAGTTCTCAAAAAACGTTTTTTTTTTTAATAAACAAAACATCTATGGCTATCTTTTTTAAAATAGCTATCTCAGACCAGTTTATTAAGTGGCTAACATTTTTACATCCAAATGGAAAAGAGATTTGCTAAGGCACTTATACCTGTATTCACTCAGCTTGGAGCCACAGAAAAACAAAGAGTATAGAGGCCTCAGGAGTTAAATATCCTGAACCTCAGAATTCTGCTCACTGAGGAGTTACAGGTAACAAGAATGTAGTGTCCTCTTATGGATTTCAACCCAAAGATAGGGACATCTTATCATAGCTTCAACAAGATAAATTAGTACCAGGTCAAGAAAAAAAATTAGGGCAATCAAGAGAGTAATTGAGTATCTGGAAATATCACAGAATCCTAGTTTCCTCTCTTCTCCTCTAACCACCAAGATGGGCTGTCATAGAGGATTCTTGTCGCAAAATGATAGAGCAACTATCCAGGATAGCAACCTATGGGACAGGGAAAAGGGGAAAGGGCCATACTCCAAATTCCAAGAGATTCCTTACCCCAAGTAGACCCTTTTGTCATGGCGAAACTTCCTGTTGGTCATGTCTCCATGGTCTCGAATGATCTTCCTAACATGTTCTGGGGGCATGTCTTCCTTCTGAGCATCCACAAATCCAAACTTCCGCTTTTCCGCATAGCGCTTGGCCTGTAATTGCTGCCATTTTCGGGCTACAAAGACAACTCAGTTTAAACAACTGCACACCCTTACCCTAATCATCCCCACATCTCACCCCAGGGTAAGCCCCTGTCAGGATGTAGGAGTTAGAGGTGGGCATAACAGGAGCACTCCTTGACAATTCTCTTATCTCACTCTGCTTTACTTTTTCCTTTAGCACATTTATGCAATTTTGTTATAGATCCTTAAGTTTTTTATTGTCTACATCCCTCATTGCAACTCCACCCACCAGGGCAGGTTTTTGGTTTTCTTTTTTCCATTGCAATTGCGTCCCCATGGCTTGGATCAGTGGCTGCAAATAACAGACACCTTTAAACACTTAATTAGATGAGAAAATAAATGGGGCTATAAGTGAGCGGGCAGCTTATGCTCTGAACCTTGCCAAAACCGGGAAAGGCAAACCCGCTGCGCGCAGGCGCACACCCGCCCTAAGCCTCGGGGCCTGCAGGCGCCGCTCCCGCACGCGTTCTTCACCTTTCTCTTGCAGCTTCTCCTCCGACATGTAATCTGGCAATGGCGCTAGAGGGCCGGGCACCGGGTTACCCGGCCCTCGGTAGGGAAATACTCCGGCCATTCCCGGAGAATCTAGGAGACAGAGAGAGGAAAAATATAACGAGCAATAGGGCCCAGCAGGAACACATCGACACCCCCGGCCTGCAGTCCTGCTTTGCTCAGAGTTCTCCCAGCCCGGCCCATCCCAACCTTCCGGTTATCCAGCCCGACCCCATCACGCCTCCTGCAGCCCTTAAAGCCCGCAACGCACCCCCACAGGCCCTCTCACAGACAGCCGCTTTCTTCGCAACGCAATGGCGGCAGACCTACGTCCGCTGCGCGTTCCCAACGCCGGGAAGTACGCAACTCTCGTTCAGCACCTCATCCAATAGGAGCCCGGGTGCTCAGACGGATTAGAGAGCTCACCAATCAGACTTGCAGATAGGGCCAGAGGGGGCGGGCCTATAGGCGGAAAGCTAAGAACGCAAGAAGGTGGGGTCCAGGAGCGCAAGCCCCGCCTGCCGCCTTTTTCAGGTTTCCTTGGGGACCGGTAGTAGGTGTTCTTCGCCTTAGCGTCCGCGATCGGGGGCCATCAGACTATCACAGACCTTATTTTTGAAAAATAAATTTGTTAACATCTGCATTTTACACTGTGTCTAGTTTCGTAAATGTATTCTTGAGGTCGGCTAGCTCCGAGTCCTTCAGTCCTTTGTTCATACATTCATTTATTAAGCCCTTGTTTATTGAGTGCCCAGTATGTATCAGAGGTTGGAAATGCAACAGGGGAAAAAGCCAAACCTTGTGGAGTTCATAGGGAGCGGGGAGGTCAATAATCTCATAATGCAATGTGATGGGAGTTGGAGGCAGGGCATATCCCTGCCCGTGAAGTCCAAGAGTTAGACAATGAACCCAGAATAAAAAAGAAGCCTTGCGGAACAACATTGCTTGATGTCTTTACCCCTCCCCTTCCATTTCTTCTCTTTTCTCTCTGGCAATGATTGCGTTATGGAGTATATAGTGGACACTTTATAAATGCTTCTTGTTTTCCTCAGGCTCTGCCCATGTCTTGCTGCCTGAATTGTGTCCCATCTCCTGCCACCCTTGTTTCACTTCCTATCTCTCTTACTCCTTCCTAAAACTTTAAATCTGCCTTGATCAACAGGTAAATTTGTTTGAATTCACACAATTTACTGTGGAGGATGCCAAGGAATTGCAACGGATACAATCTCCTAATCTGGTTTATAATTTAGGACTCAAAGGTAAAATAATTAGAGAAGAATGCAAAGGAGAGTTCAGGCAAGAGCTGGCTGGTGCAGAGATTCACACAGGTCACAGAAGGGAGAGGAGCGTTAGTAAAAATTTGATGGAAATGGGTGAATGTGAAGGATTTGATGGAATAAAGAAAGAGGAAGGAAAAAAGAATCCCAAGTGATAGAAACTGCTAGAGTTGGAGTTTAGAAAGAGGAACCAATATGGCGTGCTCTGAAAACAGCCAGTCTGGCAACAGTAGAAATTCCACTATCATCATTTTTATGTTCATCATTGTCATTGTCACGAAGTTTCACCTGTATAAGGTTCACATGTGTGCCCGGTATTGTTCTAAACCCTGGTAATCTCCTAGTATTGTCTATGATTTTGTTAAAAGTACTGATGTCAATTTCTGGTTTTGATTTTTCTGCTATCATCATGTAAGAAATTCTCAAGTGGGTGAAAGGTACATGGAAACTCTCTGTACTCATTCATTTTCTGTCCCTGAGATCAAGTTTTGAGCTGAGACCTAGAGTTGAACACTTAACCAACTGAGCCATCCAGGCACCACCACCCCCCTTTTTTTAAGATTTTATTTTTGGTAATCTCTACACTCAATGTGGGGCTCTAACTCACAACCCCAAGATCATGTTCTCCACTGACTGAGCCAGCCAGGTGCCCCTGTTCTATTTCTAAACAGTATTATTGAGATATAATTTGCATTCCATAAAGTTCACCTGTTTAAATGATTTTAATCATTTAATGATTTAAATGATTAATGATTTAAATGATTAATGATTTAAAATTAATCATTTAATGATTTAATCATTTAACGATTTTTAAATGATTTAAATAATCCAATGATTTTTAGCATATTTATAGAGTTGTGCAATTGCCATTACTATCTAGTTCAGAACATTCTCATCATCCCAAAAAGAAACCTTGTACCCATTAGCACTCACTGCCCATTTCCTCCTACCTCCTACTCCTCAGTCCTAGACAACCACTAATTACTTTCTGAATGTATAGTTTTACCTTATCTAGACATTTCTTATAATTAGTATCACAATAGTGATCTTTTGTGACTGGCTTCTTTTACTTAGCATGTTTTTGAGGTTTGTCCTCAAAATATACACATGTATACACACATAGGTATATACACATCTGCCTATACATATATGCCTACATATATATAAAATCATCTTTGGAGAAATATCTATTCAGATCTTTTGCCTATATTAAAATTGTGTTGTCTTTTTATTATTGAGTTCTGAAAGCTCTTTATCCTAGATACAAGTTTCCTGTCCTTTATCTGATATGCAAACATTTTCTTTCATTCTTAGGGTTATCTTTTCATTTTCTTGATGGCTTCTTTGAAGGTCAAAAGTTTTCAATTTAAATAAAGTTCAACCTACAAATCTTCTATTGCTTATGATTTTAGTGTCAAATCTTAAAAATTATTGTCTAATCCAACTTACAAAGATGTACTCCTATGTTTTCTTCTAAGAGTTTTATAGTTTTAGCTCCTACATGTAGATCTACGATTCACATCCAGTTATTTTTTGTGTGTGGTGTGAGATAGGGGTCCAAATGACTTCTTTTGTATGTGGATTTTCCGTTGTCCCATCACCATTTGCTAAAAAAAAAAACTATTTTTTTTTCAGTTTTGACTTGTCTTGACCCCTCTGTCAAAAATCAATCAACCATTTGTTTCTTTCTTGATACTCTTTTATTCCATTTATCTATATGTTTATGTTCTCTGCACCACTTTTGCAATCTTAATGTGAGCTTAAATTTATTTCAAAATAGGGGCGCCTGGGTGGCTCAGTGGGTTAAAGCCTCTGCTTTCAGCTTGGGTCATGATCCTGGGATCCTGGGATCGAGCCCCACATGGAGCCCCGCATAGGGCTCTCTGCTCAGCAGGGAGCCTGCTTCCCCCTCTCTCTCTCTGCCTGCCTCTCTGCCTACTTGTGATCTCTGTCAAATAAATAAATAAAATCTTTTTAAAAAACTATTTCAAAATAAAAAGCTAACAAATAAGGTAATTTAGGGATGCCTGGGTGGCTCAGTGGGTTAAGCAACTGCCTTCAGCTCAGGTCATGATCCCAAGGTCCTGGGATGGAGTCCCACATCCGGCTCCTTGCTCAGCAGGGAGACTGCTTCTCTCTCTCTGTCTCTGCCTGCCACTCTGCCTGCTTGTGCATGTGCGCGAGCTCTATCTCTCTCTCTGACAAATAAATAAACAGAAATAAATAAAAATAAAAATAAAAAATAAGTTAATTTAATCCTCAGAACAACCTTAGAAGATATTATTATTATACCTATTTTACTGATGAAAGGCCCAAGTTCAGAATGATTGAATCATCTGCCTAGGTCACATGGCTGATTACACAAAGTATTTGTCAGGTTTTTGTCTAACAACTTTATATGCATTAGTTCATTTAATTGTCACAATAATCCAACAAGGTAGTTGCCTTTTTTTTAAGGATTTTATTTATTTATTTATTTATTTATTTATTTATCTATTTATCTATTTGTTTAAGACAGAGTGAGTGAGAAAGAGAGCATGAGTAGGGGCAAGGGAGAAGAAAAAGCAGACTCCCTGCTGAGTAGAAAGTCACCCACGGGGATTGATCCCAGGCCTCTGGGATCATGATCTGAGCCGAAGGCCGATGCTTAACCAACTGAGCCCCCCCAGGTATCCTGGTAGTTGCTCTTATTAGCCCCAGTTATAGATAAAGAAACTGAAGATCAGAGAAGCTGAGCCACTTGCTCAAGCTCCCACGGAGAGTAAATAATGGAGCCTTGGTCTTACTGTAAGCAACTGGATCCAGAACACATGGGGTTTGTTTGTTTGTTTGTTTGTTTAATAAATTCTGTCCCCAGCATGGGGGTTGAACTCATGATCCCGAGATTAAGAGTTGCATGTTCTACCAACTGAACCAGCCAGGTGCTCCTGGGGCTTATGTTCTTAACCATACTGCTACATCATCTCCTATGGTCATGCTAAGAAGCATAATGTTGGATGGGAAAATCTGTCCTAAGCTGTAGCTGGTCTTGAATTCCAGAGCTTGGGCAGCATTTTGACTTTTTGCCAGTAATTTGATCTATTTCTCAATGTTTTCCAAGCTTTTTCTTTTAAAGCTGGAAAACATTTTTGTAAGTGGAATAACTTATAAATGAAGAAACTTTAAGACTTAAAGAGTTAAGAACTTCTCTTAAGGTCTCTTAACTGGTCAAACATAGTGTGAGTTAGTCTGATGAAGACAAAGCTAAGAACAGATTTGAACAGAAAATATTACCTGCCATATTATGGACCATTCATTACAACCAAGACAGTCTCCTTATTGTTTATGGAGTTAAAAACTGGACTTGATGGGTGCCAGGATGGCTCAGTCAGTTGGGCATCTGTGTTTGGCTCAGGCTGTAATCTCAGGGTCCTGGGATTGAGCCCCAGGTAGGACTCCCTGCTGAGCAGGGAGTCTGCTTTTCCCCCTCCCTTGGCCCTTCCCCTCCACTCATGTTCTCTTTGCGCTCGCTCTCTCTCTTTCAAATACGTAAATTAAATCTTTAAAAAAAAAAAAAACCACCTGGAATTGGTGATTGTGGGTTATATAAATGAAGGAGTCCTCTGGCTAGAAATACACAAGTTTTGAGTCTGGGAGCTCAGGCTAGATATTCAATCAACAGACCAAAGCTGATGCTAAAGCCATAAAAAGAGTGACAGAAAGACAGATGAGGAAGCCTGGAGACACAGCCTGGAACAGAAGGATGCCGGAAAAAGCCAGGGAAGTAATAGCTGGAAAGGTTGGGAGAGGCCCATAGGAAGGAAGAGCTTCATGAGAAGGAAGTCCTCTACCGTGTTAGATGATGCAAGAACTAGAGGAAGACTGGGAAAGGACAAGATCTTGCAAAAAAAGAATTCTCTGGCCGAGGAGAGCAGTTTCAGAGAAATAATGGGACAGTAAGTTTCCTGGTTGCCAAGGAGATTCATAAAACAATGAACACAATGGGAATCAACCATTCATTTGAAAATTTAGCCATTAAAAAAGAAACACAAGAATTTGGACTGTAGCAAGAGTGTTAAGAGAAACTGAGATAAGGAGGAAGGTAGATTAGAATCACTGAAGTGGCGGAGGGGCACCTGGGTGGCTCAGACAGTTGAGCTTCAGACTCTTGGTTTCAGCTCAGGTCATGATCTCAGGGTCATGAGATCAAGAAGCCGCAGACTCCAAGCTCAGCGGGGAGTCTGCTGGAGGTTCTCTCTCTCTCCTTCTCTCTCTGCCCCTGCTTACATGCTCATGCTTTCTCTCTCTCTCAAAACAAATCAAAAAATCTTTTTAAAAAATCTTAAAAAAGAATCATAGAACTGGCAGAGGCATCAGAAATTATGTTTCCAAAGTCCTATACAACACAGTAAGTCTTTTCAAAGCATACATGCCCTTAAAGATGTCTTTCTTTCTTTTAAGATTTTATTTATTTATTTATTTGACAGAGACAGAGACAGAGAGGGAACACAAGCAGAGAGAGTGGAAGAGGGAGAAACAGACCCCCTGCAGAGTAGGCTTGATCCAAGGATGAACCACCAGGCACCCCTGAAGATTTATTTCTACAAAAGTTTAACACACACCGCCAGGTGCTGGCCTTGCCAGGGTGCTGGGATACAGAAGACAGCCAATCAGATCAAGGCTATCCCTGCTGGGAGCTTGCATTCTAGATTGGGTTATTAAATAGCTAGTTATACAGTTAATGTTTTTAGTTTCAGTTTTTACAAAGTTATATAGTCTCATAGAATTTGTTACAAAGAACAGCTGCCTAATGTTCCCTCCTCCGATTTCTCCCTCTCCAAAGAAAACTACTTTCACCAATTTTAGCTGATCATTGTAGCGTTTATTTTCATATCTCCAACTAAGAGTGTAATGCTACTTTTTTTTTTTTTTAAGTAGGCTCGACACCCAACACAGAGCTTGAACTCAGGACCCTGAGATTAAAAGTCACGTGCTCTATCAATTTAGCCAGCCAGGGCCCCCTGTATTGCTATGGTTGACCTTTTGCTTTCAGAGATTTACTTACTTCCCACCATAGAAAATGGAGATCCAGCTCTCCCCCTTGCCTCCGAAATATATGAATATCCTTCCCACTACCCCATTCTCCCCATCTGGTTAGTTTATAATTTTGGCAACATTTATACGCAATTTTATGTAATTGTGCATGCAATAACAATAGCTAGCCCTTATACTCTGTGTTAGGCACTTTTCTAAGCACTTTGCACATGTTAATTTAATTCCTATGATAATCCTATTACTGTCATTCCATTGCACTGAGGAGGATACTGGGTGGCAGAAAAATCTAATAATTTGCCCAAATCCACATAGCTAATAAGTGGCAGGTCTGGGATTGTAATCCAAGCAATCTGGCTCTAGAAGCCACAACCCCAGGTCCTCTCCACACTCCCTGTGGGAGGACACAGCAATGTTGGGTGCCCAGCCTCTGAGATACTCATTTATTTCCCGACTTCTTGGGTACAGAGGGCTGTGCCAAGACCCACCTCCTGGGCAGACATTTCCTTCTTGCTAAGGATCCAGGCTATAGGGGTGAATCTGCAACTTACCTGAACCTTCCCCCTAAGTCATTGCCTCTCCTGTCCCCCTGTTTAGCGAACTCACCTCCACCTGCCATTTGTGTGTCTATCATCAGTAATTTATATGAGGGTTTTTTTTTAAGATTTTATTTATTTCCTTGACAGACAGAGATCACAAGTAGGCAGAGAGGCAGGCAGAGAGAGAGAGGAGGAAGCAGGCTCCCCACAGAGCAGAGAGCCAGATGAGGGGCTCCATCCCAGGACCCTGGGATCATGACCTGAGCCGAAGGCAGAGGCTTTAACTCACTGAGCCACCCAGGCACCCCATATGAGGTTTTAATGTAAAAAAAAAAAAAAAACAAACAAACCAAAAAACAAAACCATATTTTAAAAAATCTATATTATGCCTATTTATACAAATAGTACGCACAGATTTGTAGCTCATTCATGTAGTAAACTACGATTAGATTTCCTTTCCTAAGCAACTGTTCATTTTGTCTATAGTTAACAGATGCATCTGCTCAGTTTTCTATAGATCCTTTGGCAATTACTCCCCTGGCTCCTCATTAGTTTTTACATCTTTTCTCAAATATTCAGACATATAAGGCAGCCGGTCAGTTTTGCCTTTCCCAAAAAGGAAACTTCCAGAGCTTTATGACCCTCTGTAGATACCAGCTTCCCTCTCTGCTTGTTTATTGTGTACTCTTCCTAGGATCCCCATTCAACATCATCCTGGAAAGTCCTTTCTTCCCTTTTATCTTGATTCCCCAGTTTTTTCCATCTGTGTACTCCTCTTTCTTCTTTAACTCCCTACCCCCTTTTTTGGTGGAGTGTATCTTCTAGTAGATTTCTGAGAAGGGTGCATGGAAAATAAATTTGTGGGAACAATGCTCACACTTGATTGGTAATTTGGCTGGGTATGAAATGCTAGTTTGAAATAATTTCCCTTCAAATTTTTGGTGACATCACTCCATTACCTTTCAGCTTCCAGGATGCTGTTAAAAGTCCAAAGTCATATTTATTCCTGGTGTTTGTATGTAACTTTCCCTCTCCTCTAGAACATTAATCTCAATGTCCTGATATTTACCTATGATGTTGCTTGATGTAAATCTATTTTCTTTAACTGGTCTGGGCATTCCACAGACCCCTCAATATGTAGTAACTGCAACTCATGTTCTTTGGGGTTTTTTTGTTGTTTTTCTTTGTTGTTGTTGTTGTTGTTTTTTAAGATTTTATTTATTTGACCGAGAGAGATCACAAGTAGAGAGAGAGAGAGAGGAGGAAGCAGGCTCCCTGCCCAGCAGAGAGCCTGATGTGGGACTCGATCCCAGGACCCCGAGATCGTGATCTGAGCAGAAGGCAGAGGCTTAACCCACTGAGCCACCCAGGCAGCCCAATGTTCTTTGGTTTTGAGGAGGTGTATTTCATTACTTCACTAATGATTTTCTTTCCCTTTTTTCCCCCTCTGTTCTCTCTTTCTGGGACTCCCATTATTATTTTTTATTTTTTAAAAAAGATTTTATTTATAAAAAAAAAAAAGATTTTATTTATTTATTTGAGAAAAGCAGATTCCCCAGACTCCCTGCGAGCAGGGAGCCCAATGAGGGGCTTGATCCCAGGACCCTGGGATCATGACCTGAGCGGAAGGCAGACGCTTAACAGACTGAGCCACCCAGGGGCCCCTACCATTATTATTTTTTAAAGTAAACTCTATCCCCAACATGAGGCTTGAACGCACAACCCTGAGATCAAAAGCAGCATGCTCTATTGAGTGAGCCAGCCAGGCACCTCTTCCCATTATTCTGATGTTGGGTCTCCTGGACTGGTCCCATGATTGTCTCATATTTTCTCTCCTAATTCTGGGAGATTTGTTCAACTTTCTCTTCCAACTCTCCCATGAATTTTTCATATTCAGTATTACATTTCATTTCAAAGTACTCTTTTTGGTTTTCTCTGAATGCCTTTTTTTTCTTTTTCTTTTCTTTTTTTTTTTTTTTTTTTTTGCTAGTTCTTATTTCATGGTTACAATATATTCTCTGGTCTCTCTGAGGAAAACAGTAAGAACTTTTCTGAAGTTTTATTCTCCATGCATAGTCTCTGTTTTCTGAGTGTTTTTCCGTTTTTCTTTTACTACATATACCATATTAGAGGCTTTCCTGAAATGCGCATAATTGGCTCTTTAATTAAACTTGCAATAAGTACTTCCAGTGAAAAGTACAGAGAGATTTGACCTAATTATAGAGGGAGAGTCATAGGCGTTTCTTTGGGAAAAGACATATTGGGAATGAACACTGAAAGGTACCTGGGTGGCTCAGTTGGTTAAGCATCTGACTCTTGGTTTCCTCTCGAGTCATTAATAATCTCAGGGTGGTAAGATAGAGCTCCGTGTTGGGCTCTGTGCTCAGTGTGGAGTCTGCTTGTCCCTCTCCCTCTGCTCCTCCTCCCACACTACTCTTGCCCTCTCCCTCTCTCAAATAAATAAAAAATCTTAAAAAAAAAAAAAAGAGGAGTGCCTGGGTGGCTCAGTCGTTAAGTGTCTGCCTTCAGCTCAGGTCATGATTCCAGGGTCCTGGGATGGAGCACCTCATCAGGCTCCCCGCTCTGCGGGGAGCCTGCTTCTCCCTCTCCCACTCCCCCTACTTGTATTCCCTCTCTCACTGTGTCTCTCTCTGTCAAATAAATATATAAAATCTTTTAAAAAAAGAAATGACCACTGAAAAGAGAGAATACAAAAAAAAAAGCTAAGAAAAAATAAAAGAAAAGTGAGAGTGTATAAGATGCAGGGTGTGGGTTAGGGGGAGGGGAGCCAAAAAAATGGGAGCAGTGGGTAATGGGAAAACTACCAGGCATTGGCCGTTGCCTGTGCAAGGTCCTGAGAAAGAGAGAGTGAAACAGTGAAGCACACAGTACCACGAGTCTGGAGAGTAAATAAGGGGAGATCATGCAGAACACTACAGGTCATATCCTGAGACATGCTTTTATCTTAGAAAGAAGCATCTGGTTGGTATCAAGCAGGGGAATGATATGATCAGATATGCCTTTTAACAATCACAGAGTGGCTGCTACATGGAGAATATTACAGTCTCATCATGATGTCACCCAGGCTAAAGATGACAGTGACTTTGACCAGGGTGGGAAAGCAGAGATAGAAAGGAATGAATGGATGTAGAATCTATAACAGACTGGGGGATTAATTAATCAGATATGTGAATATGGGATAGGAGGTGGGATGAAACGCTTGATAAGGATTCTTAAATCCCTGACTCACACAGTGAGCTGATGGCAGTGCCATGCACAGACCAGGAAAATGCTGAAAGGCTGCAGGTCTGGGAAGAAAGTACCTGAGTTAGCTTCTGGATGAGTCATTGGATGTCAGAATGCAACAATCCCATCAATGAGGTTGTTCGGGGCACCTGAATGCCTCAGTGGGTTAAAGTCTGCCTTGGGCTCAGGTCATGATCTCAGGGTCCTGGGATCGAGCCCTGCATGAGGCTCTCTGCTCGGCAGGGAGCCTGCTTCCCTCTCTCTTTCTGCCTGCCTCTCTGCCTACTTGTGATCTCTGCTTGTCAAATAAATAAATAAATAAAATCTTATAAAAAAAAAAGAGGTTTTTCATTCTCAGTCTGTGGATGACCCATTTGTACATTTCTTACCTTTGGTTTCCCTCCTCTGGATGACTCTTCCTTTTCCAATTTCCCACCTTAACAAAATCCTGGTTCCAGGTATCTTGTAGCCAGGCATCTGGCCTGTTTACTCAATAGTATAAATACTTTACAAATACTTGTTTGTTTGCTTTAGGATTTTATTTATTTATTTGACAGAGAGAGAGCGAACACAAGCAGGGGGAGCAGCAGTGGGAGAAGAAGAAGCAGGATCTCCACTGCACAGGAAACCTGATGCAGGGCTGGATCCCAGGACCCCGGGATCAAGACCTGAACTGAAGGCAGATGCTTCACCAACTGAGCCACCCAGGTGCTCCTAGCAGTGCTGTTCTAGGCCAGTGTGGCAACAGGATGTTGTGGCGTTCCAGTTCTTCAGGCTTCTCCGTCCTCCCCTAGCCATGCCCTGACCTGCAGTCTGGGGCAAACACTGTGCCAGTCTCTCAGCCCCCAGGATTAGCAAAGCCAACCAGTGAAGTTCAAGGAGGCAAAGGAGTCCTTTCAAAGACACAGGCAGGCAGGCCAGAGTGAGGAGGACAAAGCTTAAGCCCAAGAAATTATTTCCTACCCCTGGAATGTCAGACACGACCCCAGAGTGGTTTTTGGGTTGGGCGGTTGGCAGGGAGCCCTTTGCAGGGACCCCCACATTGCACAACACAAAAGAAACTCCCATTCTATTACTCCTAAAGGCCACTGGGTTTACATCCTTCCTTCAGTTGCAAGAGCTCTCTAGGTCTGAGAATCGCTACTGTGTCCAGTTCCTGCAGGAGATGTGGCAAGTGAAGGTTTGTTTCCCACCAGGTTAGAGGCAGGGAAAGAATTCGCTCACAAAATGGAGGTCAGTGGTACTCTCCTTTGCAAGGGAAAGCTGAAATGGACCTCTATCCTGCAGTTACTATATTCCTGAAAAGCATTGAAATCAATACTTGGTGACTGTGTCTAGCTTTCAAAATGAAGCATCCTGACTTAGAAATACCACTTCAGAGGCAATTTATCTGACTTGATTGATCTGCAGTTGTCAGGTGGCTCCTATCTTTCCACTTTGAAGTTTCTCCACTTCTCAGCCTTTTTATAAAGAAAGAGCCAATATAGTATAGAAGAAGGAGTCCTGAGCCAAAGCAAAGACCTGGATTCTAATTATGACCATGCCACAAACTAGATGGGTGTGCTTGGATAAGTCACTTAACTTTTCTAGGTTTCAATTTTCTGCCAAAGGAAATAATAAGACTGGATAATCTCAGGGCACCTGGATGGCTCAGTCATTAAGCAGCTGCCTTCTGCTCAGGTCATGATCCCAGGATCTTGGGATTGAGCCCCACATTGGGCTCCCTGCTCAGTGGGAATCCTGCTTCTCCCTCTCCCCACTCCCCTTGCTTGTGCTCTCTCTCTGTCATTAAATAAAATCTTAAAAAAAAAAAAAGACTGGATAGTCTTGAAGGTGATGTTATTAACAAAGACTCACGGTTACAAGGGGAAACAAACTGAACCCATACTCACGTAAGCAAATCAAAAGTTTTTTGGCTTGTGTAACTGAAATTCCAGGGAAGTTCTGGCTTCAGGCAGAGTTTGATCTAGATGCTCAACTGATGATAGAAATTTCCATCTCTTCCTCCTCTTTCTGTCATGGCTTCATGCTCAGGGAAGCTCTCTTGCATCCTACTGGCTTAGCAATGTTAGCACACCTAGTGTATCTTAGCCAAAATTTCGAGCAGCTCAAGGTGCTGAGGCTCAGAACTCTGCTTCTGTGTCGAACTCATTTCAGGAAAAGAGGATATGGTGTTTTGATTGGCATGGTTGGGTATTTTGATGGCATGATTGGCACATGCCCATGGACAGGAGAGTGAGAGAGGTGTGGTTTTCAAAGGAAAATCTCTTACTGTGCTAGGCAGGCAAAAATAGCAGGTGATGTAATGGGGAAAAAATGGGTTAGAATGTAGATCCTGTCACTAACTAGCTGGGTAAACCTGGGCAAATTATCTAACCTCTCTGAGCCTCACTTTTCTCATCTATATAATGGGATTAGTCTCTATCGAGTGGGGTTAAGCAAGATTAAGCATAAAAGATAACTGACATGTGGAGAAGCACAATAAATGTTCAGCTTGGGGTGCTGTGACTTTAAGTTAGTGATCCCAAGCAAACATTTCATTTCTATTCAAGAGCAGTTCTTTAAAGAATAGCTTCCCTTATGTACTTTCCTGCTAAGCGATGGCTCATTTTCAGCCTGACAAATCCAGATTTTATGTAAGATAAAGCCTTGACAATTCAGTTATGGAGATTTCTGTTTAATTAATTTTCTTATTAACTCATGATTAATTTGGCTAAAAGAAAATTTGGACTTCAAACCTTGGCATTGAAAATCACTGTAAATCGTCTGAATGCATTGGCTTGCTCTAAGCCCATTCTACTGAATAAACTGGGTTTGCTTTTTCATAGTGGAGGATCTTCGAACACTTGAGGGCTTTGTAGGTCAAAAAGTTGGTGCCAAGAGGAGACCTTCCCAAGCAAAGCTTCCACAATCCAGTATTTCATTATAAATCGGACCATTAGAGCCAAGAAGAAGTGACTCAAAGAGACCACATATCACAAAAGCCTGATGCAATTATTTACATAGCAATTTATTAATTTATGATCAAGATAGTGGTTTGAGACCAAATAATACCAATGTCCCCCATCCAAGAAAGCCACTCCCCTGTGCCAGAAGACAAATAATTCATCAGCCGGTAGCTTGGTGGCATGGAGTCAGTCTTGAGGACCACCTCACTAGGCCATGATGAGGTCTGACAGATCACTGCCACAGTGACCCAACTCATTGTACCCAATGTAGCATTTGCCAACCTCTGCATGTTTGAGCTTCTCTTTTCTAGGGACCCAAATGACCATGCCTCTGAAGGACCCATCATTTGTATCTGGTCCACACCATCTATAACTGGTCTACTTGATGAGAAATCTACTTAATCAGTTATAATCATAATGCCATCCTGCCTTCCTGAAGTCTCGCTGGGTCACCATGATGAAAATTTGTGTGATCCCCAATTGTTCAGATGTTCCTTCATGTCCTACCCCCCATGAGTAGCTAATCTCATCCTTCCTGTACAAGGTTGACTAGTTAACCCACAGAAACAGCCATATTTCCATAGTGGTCAAGGTCTTGCTAGATCTCATAGATACTATCAACTATTACCTGGAGGGGTACTCACTGGAACCATGAATTTATGATAGTGGCAAAAGAAAACATGGAGGGCTTAGAATGAATCAATACTGACCTCAACACATACTTAGGGAACAGATTCCTGCCATGGGTTTGACACATTGCTTTGTCTTTGAAAACTCAAGACAATGTTTTTGTTAATCCAGACATTCAGTGAAGATGGCAGATTGAGTTTTGAAGATGCTACTTCTATGAAGGACACACACAGTTTGATAGAATTCTACTATTTCTCTACGTCACCTTTTATACATTTGCCTCTCTGGCTCTTATGTGATTACATGAAGTATCTCTGCTCTTATTTTCTGCCTGTATCTGCTTCTGGCTGTGGCAATTTCTCCTGTCTCTATTTGTTATTCTTCTCTTTGTGCTTTAATGACTCTGATGGGCATCTGTCACAATCCCTCCCTTATTTTTTCCCTATCTCTAGTCTTTCTTTCTTCTTCTCTTCATCTATTTCCTCCTTTTCCTTGTTCCTTCCTTTGGATGTTTTTGTCTGTTTGGTGTTGTGTTTCTTCTTCTTCTTTTTTTTTTTTTTTAGATTTTATCTTTGTAATTTTTTTTAAAGATTTCATTTATTTGACAGAGAGAGAGAGATCACAAGTAGGCAGAGAGAGAGGAGGAAGCAGGCAGAGAGCCCGATGCAGGGCTTGATCCCAGGACCCTGAGATCATGACCCGAGCTGAAGGCAGAGGCTTTAACCCACTGAGCCACCCAGATGCCCCAAGATTTTATCTTTTTTTTTTTATTATTTTTTTAATTTATTTTTTTTTTAATTTTTCTTCTTTTTGTTTTTTATTTTTTGTTTCTTTATCAATCTCTTCTTACAAACCCTTGTGTCGAGGGCTGACTTTCAATAGATCGCAGCGAGGGAGCTGCTCTGCTACGTACGAAACCCCGACCCAGAAGCAGGTCGTCTACGAATGGTTTAGCACCAGGTTCCCCACGAACATGCGTTGCGTGACGGGCGAGGGGGCGGCCCCCTTTCCGGCCGCGCCCCATTTCCCGGGACGAGGGGCTCTCCGCACCGACCCCGGTCCCGACGCGCGGCGGGGCACGCCACGCCACGCGGGGCGCGCGCAGCGGCCCGCCGGTGGGGACGGCGGGGGACAAGATTTTATCTTTTTAATGTAATCTCTACACCCAACATGGGGCTCAAACTCACAACCCTGAGATCACACATGCTCTATCGACTGAGCCAGCCAGATGTCCTCTTCCTTTGGATGTTTATTTAATCAGTTGTCAACACCCCCCCCCCCAACTCTTCTTTCCCTCTCTGTGGTTCTCAGTCCCTTTGCCCATTCTTCCATCTCAGTTGACATCAGGGATGTCAATTCTGACTTTTCTTCATCTTCCTACCAGTCTCTGCCTATCAGTTCCTGTCAGGCTGTCTTTGTGTTTTGCACTGTAGCTGTTTGTCCTTTGTCTTTCTGCATGTCTCCAACTCAACATATTTCCTACTTTCTTTTTCTGCCAGTGAATCTTCCCTTTGAGTGCCTCCTCCACCTTCTGTTCTTCTGCTTCTCAGCTCCCCTAACTCCCCTCATCTCTATTTCCCCCTCTCTCTTGCTCTGCCAATCTTTCTAAATGCCTCTCTTACCTCCATCTCTCCTGAGTCTAGTTGTTCCTCTTTGTCACTCTGTTTCTTTGTCTAGACCATCTGTGCCTTGTATCCTTGGGGTCCCTTCCTGTCAGCTTTTTTTTTTCTATTTTTCTGTACTGATTATTCTATATTGAAAAATCTATATAGAATAAATATAATATATTCTATACTATATTTTTCTATACTGAAGACTATATACTGATGTTTATGGCCATTTTACCAGTTCCATGACTTCGGTTCCTGTTGGCATCCACAACACTTTCTTAACATTTCTGCCGAGGATTCCCTGTCTTGCCCTCTGTCTCTCTTCACATCTGTCTCTTCGATACAGGTGATCCTTCTCTTTCTTTCAATCCGTCCCTCAATCTATGTGTGTCTATTTCTAAAGATTTTTTTAAAATTTATTTATTTGAAAGACAGAGATCACAAGTAGGCAGAGAGAGAGGAAGGGAAGCAGGCTCACTGCTGAGCAGAGAGCCTGATGCGGGGCTGGATCCCAGGACCCTGGGATCATGATCTGAGCCAAAGGCAGAGGCTTTAACTCACTGAACCACCCGGGCACTCCTGTGTGTCTATTTCTATCATCCCTTTTGTCTTTCTCTAGCTCAGCTTTTGGCCAGGATTTTTTGTTTTCATCTTCCTGTCTCTTGCTTTTGCTCATGTATCTTTTCTGTGGACAATTAAGGGTTATCTCTTTCTATCTGTTGTTTAGTAGAATAGCAATCTGAATCTTCTTTACACTTCCTATAAACTGGCTGTTCTGCCTGAAGAAAGGAAAGATTTTGCGCCACAGTTAAAAAGAAAGAAAGAGGGGCGCCTGGGTGGCTCAGTGGGTTGAGGCCTCTGCCTTCAGCTCGGGTCATGGTCCCGGGGTCCTGGGATCAGGCCCTGTATCGGGCTCTCTGCTCGGCGGGGAGCCTGCTTCCCTTCCTCTCTCTCTGCCTGCTTGCGATCTCTGTCAAGTGAATAAATAAAATCTTTAAAAGAAAAAAAAAATAAAGAAAAGAAGAAAGACAGACAGACAGCAGAAGTGGTAGGGGAGAGGGGCACCTGGGTGACTCAGTCAGTTAAGCGTCAGACTCTTGATTTTGGCTCACGTCATGATCTCAGGGTAGTGAGATCCAGCCTGGCATTGGCTGTGGAGCTTACTTAAAAATAAAATTAAAGGGGTGCCTGGTGGCTCACTTATTAAGCATCTGCCTTCAGCTCAGGTCATGATCCCAGGGTCCTGGGGTTGAGCCCCGCATCAGGCTCCCTGCTCAGCGGGAAGCCTGCTTCTCACTCTTCCACTCCCCCAGTTTGTGCTCCCTCTCTTACTATGTCTCTGTCAAATAAATAAAAATAAAATCTTAAAAAAAATTAAATTTAATTAAAAAAAATTTTTTTCCCTGTCTCTTAAGTGAGATAAGAGAATAAGAACTGGGTGGTAATAAATTACCCTAGGGGCATCAGGGTGGCTCAGTCAGTTAAGAAGCCGACTCTTAGGTTTGTGAAATGGAGCGTGCTTAAGATTCTCTCATCCCCCTCTTAAAAAAAAAATAAAAAAAAAAAAACAAATGGCAGTGGAGAAAAGAGAGCGAGAGCTTGCAAATGAATCCTAGAAGAGAGTTAGATATTCCTTAATCCCTCTGCAGCCAAGTGAAAGCCTCCCTTCGTCCACTTCTGCCTGTCTTCATTCTTCCATGAAGGCCTGGGCCTTGGAAAACGCTACACTTGGCACCCAGAATGGGTGTTTGAGTCCCTGCAATGGCTCTGGACTTCAGTACTTTCGTAAGAAGACAGACCTAGTCCCATGCTCATTCCCTTAAGAAGCTGCATTTTCTTTGAAGAGGTCAGAAGATAGTAAGAAAATTTAAAAGGCAGATGCTGGGCTTTTTAAAAATTTAAAAGGCAGTAGGACTCGCGTTAAGTACAAACACGGTAGTGTGACTTCAAGAACCAGAAGTATCAGCAGCGACTGTAGTGGATCAGTTCTTCTGTTTCTTGGCCACTAGTATGTCCATCCCTACTGGCTACAGATAGCACCTGTTGTGGCCTCCTCTGCCGCCTGGAATTTGGTCACAGGTGAGGTCTCTCTTCCCTCTGAACCCACCCCCTCCACATCAGATCTCTCTGGTCCTAATAAGACCTCACCTTTGGGGGCGCCTGGGTGGCTCAGTTGGTTCAGCGTCTGCCTTCAGCTGGGGTTGTGATCCAGGGATTGGGCCCCCTGTTGGGCTGCTCTCCCTCTGCCTACCACTCCCCCTGCTTGTGCTCTCTCTCTCTGTGCCAAGTAAATAAATAAAATTCTTAAAAAAAAAAAAAAAAAAAAAAAGACCTCGCCTTCCTTCACCTGTTCCTGTGCTAAAAGCGGAGGATGTCATTGGCAGTTTCACTTAGCTTCATGCCTCCTTCTTCCCCTTATTGGCAGCACTGGCTGTACCTCCAGAAGTTTGCTAGAAGAAGCAGTCATCTGATGATGGAATTCACTGAACAATAGCCCAGTTTCCCACTCATCCAAGAACATCAGCATTTCTTCTCAGATCCTAGGAATGGGGGAGGGGTGTGAGTTACTTGGAAGAGGGACTGAGATACTGAAAATTCAGCCCAGTCCTTACCCCACAATGGACTGGACACTGTAGACCACGATCTCCCCATCCTGGCCCTACCTGCCCCAGGCCTGGCAGAAGAGGAGCCTGAGGCCTCTTTCTAGTCTTTCAGGAGGAGAGTGGCATCGTCCCTGGCGACAAGCTCACCATCACGACACCTCCTTGTGCCCCCAGTTTCCTTGTGCCCTGGGATGGGTGGGCGGGGCCGAGCCCACAGGACATCATTGACCAAAATACGTACGCCCAGTGTGATGCTTATGGCACCCACAGTGACCAGCCCAGTTCCACTAAGGATGACCAGAGGGGGAGGAACCTGGTGTTGCTGCCAGATTAGCCACAGACTCATCCAGCCCAGAGGCACTAGGCGGAAGAGGGCCAGGGTGGCCAGGGTGGCCCAGCTGGCCACGCTGAAGGCCAGGGATGGGGCCTGGTGAGAAAGCAGCAGCAGTTTCCGTAGGTGCAGGCAGACAGAGTTCAGCTCCAGGAGCAGAGACACCACACAGAGGCCCACGTACTGGTTGGACAGAATGGCAGTGCTGAGGCAGCTCACAACCTGGGGAACAGGGGTCAGAGGTCAGAGGACCTTCCATGATCTTTTGCCCACCACGTACCAACAAACCAGGCCTTATTAAGACAGGGGCTCACAAGGATTTTGTGGCACCCTATCAAGAACCTGCCCTTTATAGTTGCCCTTATGTTGGGGCCTGAATGGCCTTAAAATAACCCTTCCATAGAATCGAAGCAGCCTTGGCCCTGAGGCTATCTCCCCTGGGGCAGCAGCAGTAACCACCCCCCCCACAACTTCCAATCCTGAGCTTTCATGCCCCATGCCCTCTTCCTATACTGGGACTCCCCTTTGTCAGAAAAGCTCCAGACGCAACATTTCTGCAATCAGATGGGACACTAGAGGGAATAGAAGCTACTTAGGCAGTGCTCAGACTCCAGCTGAGGCTAGAACTCAAACCTCTCCCCTGCAGACCAGCCCAAAGTTGGGGAGATCAAGCACCAACAACGGTCAGAGACTCTAAGAAGTCATTGGACAGAAACCTGAAGAGAAACGGGGGACCCCAGACTGAGCATACCACCCTTCCTGTGTCTCCTTTCCCTAAGTCTCACCACTGAATGATGACAGAGAAGTTCCCAGGCCTGGCCCAAGGTCTGATTCAACAGCATATCAACTCCATCCGCCAAGAAATAACCTGTGGGCGTGGCATGAGGGGGGAGGGGCGTTAGGGTTCCCTAAGTAGTTGTATCTCCTGGAGAGAAATCTTCACCCCCTCCTTTTGCCAGGTCTTTCGTTTCCTTCAGCAAAGTTGCCAGAAATATTTGACCTCTATGGAAAGGGGGAAAGGGGACCTGAAATTATCATTGGTAGGTTGCTCCCCGACAAAATGGCCCAGCCTTCCCTGCAGACTCACCCACGGACACAGCCACCAGCACCAGGGCCCAGGATGGGTGGCCGTTAATGGGGTCAGCAGCCATCTGAGGGTACAGCGACAACCTGTAGGAGGTGGGGGACCGTGGTCAGCATCATGCAGACTCAGACCCCATTCGCCCTCTGTGCACGCTCACTCACCCATTCACACCCCCATGCCATGTCAGACTCTCGAGGTTCCGGTTCGATTTCGAAGGTGCCCGCCGGGTCTTTCAATCTCAGCTTTCCACCCCTCACCCTCACCTCGGTGCCTCCCGAATCTCTATACCCCGCACCCAAGCAGCGCGCAGACCCCCGTGAGCAGGCTGTGCACCAGGGAGACACAGATGTTCCGCCACTTCCAACTGTCCTGGGCAGCAGATCCTGGCGTGGGCAGCAGCTGAAGCGTCCAATGCAGCCCCCGGAAGACCGCGAAGGAGGCGCCGGTCACAAGGAGCCCCCAGGACGCCATGGCCTGGCGGGCGGGCTAGGTCCGGTTCAGTCCCTTGGATCCCCGCACTCTCAGCCGGGACTCCTCCAAAGCCAGCTGCGGGGACTGTGAGCTGGCTTCCGGACAAGATGGGTCTTTGGCCTTCCCAGCCCACCGCGGCTTTGGAATCCTCTGTAACTTTTCCAGGGCTTGACCACGCCCCCATCATTCGGCTAGGTGGCGATTGGAGCAGCCGTGGGGCCACGCCCCGGAGCCACAGCCACCGATCGCGTCCCGCCCTAGCGGGGGATGGAGGGTTGGGGGCTCCCGGCTGCCAAGCCTGGCCTGGGAGCTCCGGGGGACTCTCATCATGTCGATAGAGATCTTCCCTAACGCCCTGTGTCCCAAACCCCTCCAAGCTCCAGAAATAGGTCGCTAATCTCACCTGACATTCCCACAGGCCCCGCCCCGTTGTCTTTCACCTCCTCTCCCCACGCTAACCTCTCACCTGCTGGTCCTTCTTCCCACGGGATCCTCACCGACCTTAAGGTAGAGGCCAGCGCACACCCACTCCCAATGCTTAAACATCGCCACCGCCCTGCTCCGCACCAACCCCCTTCTCAGCTGTGGGGGCACCTCACTTCCTCGGAGCCACCCTTTCCACCTCCCGAGGTTTCCAGACCTTTAGCACATCTTAACAACCCGATGATTCCAACAGTCCCGTTCCCTTACACAGTACGTTCGAACGGAACAAGAGCTCCCATTTTGGAGAAGCGACCCACTGGAACTCCTCCCCCCAACCACTTTTGGGGGCCCTAGAGGGTAAACTTGCTATTAGGAAGGGGAGGCGAAAGGAAACCACTCAGCACCGAAGTCTTGAAAAGCACCCCTCCCCCCAGGGCTTGGTAGGTGAATGGAATTCTCTCTTCCAATCTGAGGTGGCAAGGAGAGGTCACGCAGGGTCACCTCAAGGTTGGGGCAGAATCAGAGAATAACAAAGACTTATAGGATTCCAAAACCTTTCAGCCTGGAGAGGAAAATCTACCCTTCCCCCCTTCCCCATCTTCCATCTCCTGGAGAGTGACAGGTTTTCACTGTTTTCCTTACTCCACTCCACACCTCTTTAGCTGGCTGAGAGCCAGCAATTCAGAGAGCTGTTTCCCGCACGTGGAGAGGGTAGATTGCAGCTACTCCTGGAGAATGAAGTTCTCCACATTCTCACAACCCTCTTTCTCCACCAAAATCCCATTATGTCCAAAGGGCCAGGGGCACCCCTTAATTCCTCCCCACCCACCTCTCCAAGCTTTTAAAAAAAAATTACACTGATTCTTTTAAAATTTATTGTATGAAAATCATACTCAATATAGAATAAAGTTACAGAAAAGCCAAAGAGGAAAATTACAATGGCTTTGTTCCACTGTCCAAAGATAACCACTATTATTAACATTTTGTCTTTTTCGTGTTTTATGTATACAAGAATATATCCACCTTTAGAAAACAAAATTGAGATCACATAATACACACTATTTTTATAACATTTTTAATATTCAAAGAGCATTTTTCTTTCCAAATGTTCTTCTACATGACTTTTAATGGCTGTGCAGTACTCCACCATCTGGATGGATATACAATGATTTACTTAAGGAATCCCCCATTGCAAATTTTTATTACAGCAGAAAAGAAATGAATTCCCAATCAGACAGTTGCTTCTCATTTTCTCTACTGCAATACTCGGATGAGCATCTTGTGACTAAATCTTTCATTATTTTCTTAGGATAAATTCCCAAATGTACAATTACTAGGTCTAAGGCGATGGAAACTTTTAGAGTATTTGAGACCTATCACCAACGGTCAGGAAGGCTGTACCAATTGGCCCCCGCTACAGGCAATGTATGGGAGTGTTATTTTCTTATTTCTTTGCCAACGCTGGTTCTTTTTTTTTTTTTTTTAATATAGTTTGCTGAGGGAAAAATGCTTTCGGCTATATTTGTCTTTCTTTAATTACTAATGAAACACATTGTTTTTCATGGTTTTATCCATTTGAATTTCTTCTCTGAATTTCCTACTTATGTCCTTTCACAGCTGGTTCTTGCTCCTTGAGTCCACTTTATATAAAAATTAAAAGGTAAGGAGGTAGAAGTAGGAGAATGAAGCCACAGGACACTGTGATACAGTCTCCTATCTCTGAGGGAGGCAGTAAGTACAATGGAGAGAAATAGTGAATGAGGCAGATGGCTGGGAGCTTATCCTTGAAGGAGGCTGGCTGTCCTTCCTCCTCCTAGGGTGTTTCTGCCCTTTATGGGTCCCCTCTGAGGGGTGCCCAGACAGGGCCCTGTGCTCTCTAGGCCTGGTCCTTCACTGGTCTTCTGCCTACCTCTGTGTTCCCAGGCTGTTCTTCCTCATCTTTACTTCACGATGGGTCAGGATGGGTAAGGATGGCAGAGCCCTAGAACCAGGGCTGGACAGAGACACTGTGGCCAGTGAGGCGGGGAGGGGAAGAAAGGATGGAAGCAATGTCCAGGGACAGAGCAATCTTTGTTGCAGACTCTGAATTGACTCAGTCTACCCACACCCGCCACTGCAGTCCCACATACACCTCCTGCAGCTTAGGCTGCAGGAGGGTGGATTCGATGATCTACTCTCCCCTAAATCTGTTTCTCATTAATGGAGACTAGGACCCTGCTATCTCCACACCTCCTGCCCCATGACAGGACAGCTCCCTCTAGCCGCTGAATTTGGCCACCTTCAGGTAGGGCATCTGGGCCATGGTTGAACCACGCCGGAACTGAGCCCCAAGAGTTAGACTGCATCAGGAGCTGGGGTGAGGGTGGTAGGCTTATACTGCTTGATGTTCCAAAGGGCATCACATCCCACAGTTCACCTCTCCTGGTTGTTGGAGGGAATTTCCTGCCTGCACAAGCCTGAGCAGTCTCACAAACTATCCTGGAAGGTAAAGTGAGGAAGAAACAGAACAGCAGTTGGAACCCTATCAGGGGCTGCAGTCCTGTTTTGGGTGGCAGAGGAAGCCTGGGGCCACCTTTGCATGGTGGGATGTCAATGGAAAGAATGAGCTCCTCCTGGTCCCCTGCACTGGTATAACCCTACACCCCCTTTCTAATCCTCTCCCCCACCCTCCTTGGGTCATGGTGTTCAGGGAAGGGGGGAGGGGCAATAGCTTATGTGGAAAGCTGTTCTGTTCCCACCCACAGGGAGAGAAGAGCCCAGGCTCTGAGCAGTTCACAGAAGTAGGCTTCTGATTCCCTCCTGCACACTCAATTGTGTGATTCCCCATCTCACAGGTGGAGAAGCCGAGACAAGAGGTCTAACAAGTCCCACATATAGGTGATTATCACCAAATCTAGAGTCTGGGCCAGTCTAAGGAAATAGACGGAAAGGTAAGAGCATGGGGATGACTACTCACATGGGAGTTTCAGTATGACCTCTTCCCTGAAGAAATTTACTTTGGACCTCACCTGGAAAGGCAGTAGGAAAGAAAGGGAAACAAGGAAGGAGGGCCAAGAAAGACATCTGGGTAAAGG
The DNA here is from genome assembly GCF_010015895.1 of Lontra canadensis. Lineage (NCBI taxonomy): Eukaryota > Metazoa > Chordata > Mammalia > Carnivora > Mustelidae > Lontra > Lontra canadensis. The sequence goes on along the minus strand of NW_022631174.1, from coordinate 1,757,549 downwards.
GGTAGGCAATTTTCTTTGCTCCTGTTATCTTCCTCTTGTCACAGCAGTGTAGACCAACTAACCTTGCTTGGTCACAGCCATCTATTCCCCAAACCAACCAGGGTCTCTAATCTAAAATTGTTGTCTCTTGCTGGGCCAGTCTGGCTGAAGGCTCTCTAACTGACCAGGTTCCCTCTCCCAAAAGGTATCATCACTCCCACTGTTCGGACCTTCCCAGCCCCAGCTCTGTCACCTTCCAGATGAAGGGGAAAGCAGCTCCTTCTCTTCTTCCTCCTCCTCCTTGAAGCCAGTGGCAGAGGGCAACAGTTCTTCAACTGGCAGCTTTAGCTGGGTCAGGACATAAAGCTTGCCACTGAAGAACTACTGCGGCTCAGCCAAGTGAGGATGTGGGAGGGACAGGCTCCTAAAAGGAAAAGGAAGACAAAATGGGAAGGATCTGAACAGGGCCATGTCACAGGGACACTGTCCCACTGGCGAACAAAAGTCCAGCTCCAACAGATGCTCAACCTTGTAACAAAGTGTTCTTGGCTCTGACCTGGGCCTGCAGGAGCGGTATATATCTTACTTCAGTAAGAAGCAAGAGGCAGTTCTAAACATACTTCCTTGTGCCTCTTTGCAGAACCAAAGGCTGTAGAGACCCAGGTCTGCTCTCACCCCTCCTTGCCCCATCTATTCATGGAGGGCCCAGCCTCTTCAGCATTCAGAGAGGGCTGGACTTAAAACCCGGGACACATTGCACCGGTTGCCCAGGTACTAGGTGAGAAGTTGGACCTTAGGTCCAGAAATGTCAGTTCAGTGATCAGCCCAACTGACTTGTTCCCAGGGAGTTCAGCTGGAAGAGTTCTGGGGGCCCACATCTGGGGAAGAGTGAGGAAGGGAGGTCCAGAGTTTGGAAGGTCAGCAGAGGCTCCAGGGACTGCGAGGAGAGGACAGGGGACCAAAGGCTGGAGGGGAGGGAGGTATGGGTAGGGTGGATGGGCAGCTTCCCCAAGACTCTTAAATGCCAGGCATTCCGCTTGCGCATTCCGGGTACATCTGGTATGAATTCCAGGCTGTCTGCCGGCCCCTCCATGTCTGAACTTTGTTCCAAGTTCCAAGCCCCGCCCCCACAGTTCCAACGCATGAATCAGCAGGAAAAGCCGGGCCCTGCAGCATGGCCCAGGGAGGGGGCTGGGGGCGTGGCAGGCTTGAGGGCCTAGAGCTGGGGAGGCCGGGTCTGTGCTGACACTCAGTCCAAGGGCATGGCCCATGCCAGTGTCAGGAGCCAAGGCAGTCTTGCCTTGAGACTTCTATACTCAGAGGGTAAGAAAGATTAGAGTGGGGGGTGGGAGGTTTTCAAATTACAAAAACCCTCTTGGGGAGGCATGAACTTTGTGGTATCTTCCTTCCCCCAGGTGACCAGTCCAACTCCTTCCCACTCTCCTCTGTCTGAGCCAGCTCTGTTCAGCCCATAGGACTCAAGGGCTGCTTAGAGTCTGTGCCAAGCAGGTGCCCTTGGCTGCAGGGTGGGGTGGGCCCAGGTCACTGACCCTCTGACCAGCTGCTCCATCAACCCTTTGGCACCCTGACAATCCCTAGCCCAGTCTGACAGCCAAGATGACAGGCCAAAGGAGTTGGAGAACTAGGGCCGGAGGGAGGTGGGGGCGATAGCCTAGCGAGAGGCCATAGGGAGGGGCCAAGAGTTGGCCGAGAGGTGGGGAGAGAGGGAGCCCAGTGATGACTAACCCAGGCGCCCCACCCAGCCAGCCGGCTTCCCAGGCGGTCAGGGCCAGGCCTGGGCTAGGGGCCCCACAACCGGACATGCTGGGGGGAGGTGCAGAGGTGACCTTCTCTGGGCCCAAGACGGCCAGTTAGGCTGGGGAGGGGGGGGGGGTTAGAGTTTCCAGGTCCTCCTCCAGCCCGCTTCCCCCACCAACCGCGGTGAAACCCTAACCTTTGGGTTGCATAAGGCCCCCGCACCGCCGCCCCCTACTCCTCTCCCCTCCCCCCTTACATAACATCCCCTGGAGGGAACGAGAGGAGGGGCCGGCCCGCCCAGAGACCCCTTCCCTGCCAGGGCGCTCAATTGGCCCTGACCAACTGACTGCCTGCAGAGGAAAACTACCTCTCCGCTACCCCCCAGGTCCAAACCCTCCCCAAGCTGGGAGGCCAGTTCTCATATCCTCTGACCAGGGGGCGCCGAGGTTAGCTGCCCCCAGCCCCCTAGCCCCTCGTCTTCTTTTTAGCCACTCTGCAAAACCCTCCGCCACGACTGTCGTCCCGGACTCTTTCTTTAAGCCTCCTGCCAAACTACTCCAGCCAGTCCAGGACCCCTCACCCCCAGAGCTTCCCTGCCCCCGCCGCCCCCTCACCCCTCCCCCGGAAGGGCAGGGTGTGGCCACCAGGACCCTACTTTCCCCTATTACCCCGTTAGCATGGTTCCCTCCAGTGCGGCCGGGACCCCAGGTCACACCCACCTGGTGCTGGGTGGGGGGGTTGCTGAGGGTAAGGGAGCAAATCAGTGCGTCCGTTCCCCACGGCCCGCGGCGCTGTGTCTTCCCTGCGCCCAGCACACACCGGCTCCAGTCTCCGATCAGCTGGCGGCGTCGTGACGCACAAGCTGCGATTGCACCGCCCAGGGCCAATCACCGCCCACTGCTGGGCAGCGTGACCACACCCACTCGGGGGCGCCAGCACTGCGTCCAGGTCCCGCCTCTCCCGGCGTCTTAGCTCTGATTGGCAAGGAGGCCACCCCTTCGCCTGGTGGAGCTGCGATAGACCACGCCCACCAACTCAGGAGCTCGCCAATACATGAAAGGGTGTGGCTGAGGCCTCCGCCTAAGGCCGCTAGCTTTGAGGAGCGCTACGTCAAACCAGAGTCCTAAAGAGCAGAAGGAAGTAAAGGCATGTGTGTTTGCGGTGCACACTGGTCAATGTAGTTCTCGTCTGACACCTCGTTCCCACAATCCAGCGCGCTCTGTGAGTTGGCATTTTTAAACTCATTTCTGAATCCATCCCGGCGAAGTCCTTAAAGGGCTACAGCCACCCCTCTGGGGAGCCGTGAGTGTTTCTTTTAGACTACCCCAAAACGGATTCGCTGACTTCTGCGCATGAGGCGATAGCTCCCTAGGGAAAGATGGAGCAGGCAAAGCAGCAGGAGTGGGTAGAACTGAAGATGGAAATCAGCCTCCGCTTAGCAGGCTCTTCCATTGCATGAGGACTCCTGAGGGCTTTTGGGGAAGGAAAACTGCCCACCTCGCCTAGTGCTAGCTTTCACTGGAAAGAGCTAGTCCTCCCCTTGTGGCGGGCTCTTACTAACCAGGAGACTTTTCTTGCAGAGTATGTCTCATCCCAATCGTAGTCAGAGCCTCTCAAGCAGCAGACTCCTAACAAAAGATTCATAGTACAGTCTTCACCTGAGGGTAGAAGCAAGACTTGTGGTCGGAAACTAGGGGATGGGTCGTGCCAAAGTATCAACTGGTAAGCAACCCCATCCTCCGCCTAATACCCCATTCTGTCCCGCCCTCGAGAAGCCTTTCACTGACTCAGACCTACTTAGAAGGGATTTCAAAGGTAGAGACCAATGAGGAGTCTGGCCCTTCCCCAGGGGCCAATCAGAGCTGAGGCGGGGGCGGGGAATGGGCAAAACCAAGAGGAACCCAATGACTTGGCAAAAGCTGCTGAACCGCTTATTTAAAGGGGCAAGTCGGGGACTCGCGGCAATTTATCACCCACCCGCTTCCCCACCCCCCCGCCCCGCCCCCGCCTCCAAAGACGAACGTGTCGACAAGAATCCATGACTTTTCCATAGCCTCCAAATTGAGTGTGAGGGTAACTGAGCCCAAGGATGAATCTCGGGTGTGAGATAGTTTCTCTGTACTAAACACCGGCTCCACCAAGTAATTGCTGTGGTTCCTAGGAGCTCCAGAATTCTTGACTCTGCGTTCAGAACAGTGTGCCTTTAAGGAAACTTCCTGCCTTCCACCCCAGTAACAGCTGATTGTTGGAAAGTGTGACCTCAGGGGACGAATCAGCTGTTACCACATCCTCCTCCATCCTCTTATCCCCCCACCCACCCCCGCGCCTCCGCCCCAACCCTCTCTGGTCCTGAGGGAAGAAAGGAGATGGAACTCCAAATATGGGGGACCTGCTTGTATGTTCTTTACTCTTTCACTCCAAGACCGTCTCCCTCCCTCCCAACGTCCCCACCCCCACCGTCTGCAGGTTAGTGCTTCAGAGGTTCTGAGCTTGGAACGAGAAGTATTTCCTGTTTGCACAGTCAGCTCAGACCCGCCTTCCCAGGTCTAGAAGGAGGCCAGTATAAGGGAAGCCCAGAATGGTGGCTGGCTGGATGTGTGGGTGCCCCAGGAATGGGTGTTGGGGAAGGTCCAGTGAAGCAGCAAACCAAACCTAGAGGAGAGGAATGGCTGTGGAAAGCAAGCCTCCTGGGGTCAGAACCCTGCTCCCCAGGCCATGTGCCCCTACTCCCTACTCAAGTTGCCCTGTTCCTTCCCAGACAGGGACCCCCTAAGGGGACTCTATTGACTTTGCCTATTCAGTCCACTTCTAACCTAGGTGCTACCTGACCCTTGTTTTATTTACACTCTCACCCTCCACAGCAAGGGTGCTAATGTGGGCTGCAGGTGGAAGGCATCGATTCTAGGAACTAGGGGCTTTGGGAAGTCCTCCAAGAAGGCCCAGGTGAATATTTTACCTCAGCCCTGAGCTAGGAGTCAGGGTTATTCCAGGACAAACTTAGTGTGAAGTCCTAGGACTGACTTGGCAAGGCTGGGAGAAACTGAGCAGGGCCTTGGCCAAGCTTGGAAGAATGAGAAACCTCACCAGCTGCCCCCATTATCCACTATCCTTATCTTGGAAGTCCCGTTCTCTTCCTTCCCAAGGCCTTTGAGGTAGGCCCATCTCCACTTTGTTCTACTAACTCTCTCTCCCCTCACCCTCCCACCCCATAGGGCAAAAGAAAATGCTTTCAGTCCAGGTTTTCTCCACCTCAGCACTATTGACATTTTGGGCTAGATAATTTCTTGTTGTGGGGACTGTCATTTGTAGCATACTTAGCAGCATCCCTGACCCACTAGATGAAATTAGCAACACCCCTACCCTGCAGTTCGGACAACCACAGGTGTCTCTGGACATTACCAGATATCCCCTGGTGGCCTCAATCTCCCCCAGTTGAGAATTACTGAATTAGACAATTCATTCTAATTCCAGCCCTTACCAGCTCTGAACTTGATGAAGATATTTAACATCTCTGCACCTCAATTTCCTCATCGGCAAGAGAGTGAATAATAAATTCACGGTTTATTGTAGGGATTAAAAAGGATTTTATTTGAAAACACCTAGCACAGTATCTGGCCCACAGTTGCTGCACTAAATGTTAGCTTCCTTCACTTTTCTCCCTGCCAGATCAGCAAGAACTAACCTCACTCAGCATGGGCTAACTGCCTGGGCAGCTGCAGCTTCCCTCCCCAACTATCCAAGCCATGACCTCCAGGAAACTCAATATTGAAGTTGGCAAAAGGGAGTAGCTAATTTGGTCCCAGATTCCCCAAAGCCCAAGGGTGCTTGGGTTGGGATTCCAGGGAGCTGTTACAGTTTTACAATTGAGCTGTTACAGATCATTACATTGAGATGTGGCCTGCAGACGACCTGCATTAGAATGAACTGGGGTGCTTCTTAAAAATTCAGATTCCTGGGTCTCACCCCAGACTACCGAATCTGAAGTGCATCATCAAGTTTGAAAACCACTGTTTTAGACCTCCGATTGGGGAAGGTGTCAGTGCCCCCAGAAATCTTAGTGCACCAGTGCCCAGCATTGTAAGGGCATCCTATTCAAGAAAAGAATCCTTAGGTTAGTTACACTCAAGGTCATTGTTGATTGCAAGCGAAACCACTAGAGGGCAGAGCACACACCGATTTGCGGGAAGAAAAAGCGCCTGCTCAGTCTAGGTAAACCGACCAGAGCAAAGACCTGGTGGACCCAATTTCATAGGTTCTTAGCAGCAGGCACTATCTTTTATCAAAACCCGTTCTCTGCCTTCAGGTACTCAAACCAAATTTGGGGGTGTACATCGTGGTGAAAAAATAATACTGTATGGCCAAGGAGTGCAGTGAGCATTGGTTTTAGAATGAGATAGTCTGGGTTTGAATCTTGGCTCTACCACTTCTTTCCTAGGTGACCTTGGGCAAGTTACCTAAGGTAGTTAGTTACCTAAGGGCAAGTTACCTCCTCATCCTAAATGGTTATAAAAATATCTTTTTAAAAGGGTTGTGGTGAGGATTAAACAAAACAAGATATGCAAAGTGCTTAGCAGGGTGCCTGGCTCCTGATCAGTGCTCCAGGAATGATGGTTGTTAAGTTTTTACTGCTCCAGGTCATGTGACCAAGCACAGCAGGGCTTCCGCTGCTTCAAGAAAGAGGATGCAGATGGAATCAGATCACTGCTGATCCATTTGTTTCCTCTGTAATTGGGACTTTAGTTTTTCTTAAGCATCTTTATGGATCCCCCAAACCTCTACACCAAACTCCTCCATGAGGCAAAATCTCCTTCTAGAGGAGACTAAAAAAAAAAAAAAAAAAAAAACCAGCCAGTGGTTTTATTGCAATGGCCTATCTGTCCTGCAAATGAGTCAGAACTGAGACCTCTAGAAGTCGTCTAGTTTTGGTGCCAGTTCTCTGCTTTCTGCTCCTTGTCCTATGCTGCACCCCCCTTTTCATCCCCCACCCCCCAGCCAAGGTAGCAACTGTAAGGCTCTGACCATAGCAGCAGGCGCTGGCACCTCAGAGGCGGATCTTCAACGGGAAGTCTTGGGGGAACATTTCCTCCCAAGAACCACAAGCATCTGGGCCTGGGACACTTCTCTCCCTCTCAGATCGCCCAGAATTTGAAAGAAAGAGAGAGAGCCCCAAGAGGGCTGGGGCACGGGGTAGGGGTGCGGAGGGAGGACTCCAGGGCAGAAAATTTGTGAACCAGGTTCCAAGTTTCCATTCTGCCACTTGGGCAAGTCTCTTTGGTGGCGCTTGGTTACCTATTGTAAAGTATAAACAATATTACTATCTTTTCTACTTCAGGGGTTGTTGTAAAGACCAGATGTAATGTTATTGAAGTAATGTGTTGGAAAACTAAAAGCTGGTTCACTTGGTAGGTAGCATGGAGGCGCTGAAGGGACTTAATGCCAAAAGCCCCAGCTCAGCCTGCGGTTCCTTATCTGTAAAACCAGAGGAGCGCGTGGGATCAGCCCGCTAAAGGCTGGAATCTCCGGGAAAATCGTCCTTAAATCCGCGTTCTGGTGCATGCAGGAGGAAGCAGGGAAGGGAGGGGAAATCTCGTGGGCCGTTCAGCACCCCCCTCCTCTGTACTCCCAGGAAACGAAGCCGCCACCTGACCAGAGCAGAGCGCGGAGAGGGAGGGCGCCGCGGCCTGCCAGGCGGGGGCGCCGGCGGGAGGCGCGGTCCGGCCGGCCTCTCCGAGCCACGTGCGGTTGTTTCCGTGCGGGGGCGATCACGTGATCCCCGTCAGCTGACCGGTCACGGCAGAGCCAGACTCAGGCGCCCCGCAGCCCCTGCCAGGCTGCGCCCGGAGCGCAGGACTTTGCAGAGGGGTAAGAGCGTCCCCGGCCTCCCCTCCTCTGTTCCCGGCCCACCCCCCGCCGCCTTGGTCTCATCCCGGGTCCCTCGCCCATCCCTCCCCGCCCGGCCTGGCACCCCGGAAGACGTCGCGGGCAGGGCCGTGGCCGGGCTCAGCCCCGCGCTGCCCCCAGGCGGCCGGGAGGGGATGGCTCTGGGGAGCAAGGGGCGGGAAGTCCCTCTTACCCACGGGGCGCAAGGCTGGTCCCCGCCCCCAAGCCCGGACATGGAGGAGCTGCTCCAGAGCGTGGAGAGGGACCTGAATATCGATGTCCGGCAGCTGGCTCCGGCCCCGGGGGGCACCCACGTGGTGGCCCTAGTGCCCGCGCGCTGGCTGGCCAGCCTCCGCGAGCGCCGGCTGCCCCCCGGACCCTGTCCCCGGGTAGAGGGCCTGAGCGAGGCGGAAGTGAGGACTCTCCTGCAACGCTCCGTGCAGAAGCTGCCCCACGGCTGGACGCGCGTGGAGGTGCACGGGCTGCGGAAACGGAGGCTGTCCTACCTCCTGGGCGGCGGCTTGCCCTCAGAGGAGGGCTCCAGCAGTCCCGAGACCCTCACTCGTTTCATGCAAGATGTGGCTGCCCAGAATTATCACAACCTGTGGCGCCATGCTTATCGCACTTATGGGCAGCCTTACAGTCACAGCCCTGCCCCTTCAGCTGTCCGCGCATTGGACTTAGTCCGACAGGCTCTGCAGAGGGTCTATGGTTGTTCCTTCCTGTCCGTGGGTGAGTTTACCCAGGGCCAGTCATCTGCAAGAGAGGGTGCCTGTCCCCCTCGGGGCAACCTGGCCTGTCCCAGTCTTCTGCGAGCTGAGGCTCTGCTGGAGTCTCCAGAGATGCTGTACGTGGTACACCCATACGTGCAGTTCTCCCTGCACGATGTTGTCACCTTCAGCCCTGCCAAGCTGACCAACAGCCAAGCCAAGGTGCTTTTCATTCTCTTCCGTGTGCTGAGGGCCATGGATGCCTGTCACCGCCAGGGACTGGCCTGCGGGGCCCTAACTTTGCACCACATCGCCGTAGATGAAAAGCTTTGCAGCGAGCTCCGGCTGGACCTGAGTGCTTACGAGAGGCCTCAGGAGGATGAGAATGAAAAGAGCCCCGAGGCAACGAACAGGCTAGGCGTCAGACCTGGAGACGAGGGAGGAGAGGGACCCAGGTGTCCCACCTGCCGGGAGGAACTTCGGGGTCTTGTGCTAGATTGGGTCCATGGCCGCATCAGCAACTTCCACTACCTCATGCAGCTAAACAGGTTGGCGGGTCGACGGCAGGGCGATCCCAACTACCACCCTGTGCTGCCCTGGGTGGTGGACTTCACCACCCCCCACGGGCGCTTTCGAGACCTCCGCAAGTCCAAGTTCCGCCTCAACAAGGGGGACAAGCAGCTGGACTTCACATACGAGATGACGAGGCAGGCATTTGTAGCTGGTGGTGCGGGGGGCGGGGAGCCACCTCACGTTCCTCACCACATCTCAGACGTGCTCTCCGACATCACATATTATGTGTACAAGGCTCGGCGGACTCCCCGCTCCGTGCTCTGTGGACACGTGCGGGCACAGTGGGAGCCCCACGAGTATCCTGCCAGCATGGAACGCATGCAGAGCTGGACACCTGATGAGTGCATCCCTGAGTTCTACGCCGATCCCTCGATCTTCTCCTCCATCCACCCAGACATGCCTGACCTGGATGTGCCCGCCTGGTGCGGCTCCAGCCGCGAGTTCGTGTCCGCCCACCGGGCCCTGTTGGAGAGCCGAGAGGTGTCCCAGGACCTGCACCATTGGATCGACCTCACCTTTGGCTACAAACTGCAGGGCAAGGAAGCTGTGAAGGAGAAGAACGTGTGTCTGCACCTGGTGGATGCCCACACCCACCTGACAAGCTATGGCGTCGTACAGCTCTTCGATCAGCCGCACCCCCAGCGCCTGGCCGGGGCTCCTGCCCTGGCCCCTGAGCCCCCACTCATTCCCAGAATGTTATTTCAGACCATCCAGGAGAGCACCGGCCGGGAGGACTTACCAGGACAGCTTACGAATGGGGCAGGCAGGCTGGTTTTGGAGGGCACTCCCTGCGAGGCTGGCTGGGCCAGAGACAGGCCCGGGGCAGGGGAAGATGACTTGGAACAGGCCACGGAAGCTCTGGATTCCATCTCCCTTGCGGGGAAAGCCGGTGACCAGCTAGGCTCCTCTTCCTTTGTCTCCAGTCAAGCCCCACCAGGCCTCCTGTCTTTCTCAGTAGCCTCAGCCTCTCGGCCAGGCCGCAGGAACAAACCTGCCAGTGCAGACCCTGGGGAAGGGGATGAGGGGAAGATTCTTCTTCCCGAGGGCTTCAATCCTGTGCAGGCCCTGGAAGGGCTAGAGAAACTTGGCAACTTTCTGACCAAAGGCCTTGGGAGCCAGCTGGAAGTGCCTGAGCAGCCCCAGATCCAGCCACCCGTGCAACTGCGGGAACTTCTCCATCGGGACATGCAGGCGCTGGGGGTCCTGTTGGCTGAGATGTTGTTTGCCACCAGGGTCCGAATGCTGCCGCCTGACGCCTCTTTGTGGGTACGCTTTGAGGCCATCCGGGGGCTCTGCCTACGTCACCCCAAGGAGGTCCCCGTGTCTTTGCAGCCCGTGCTGGACAAACTTCTGCAGCTGAGTGGACCTGAAGGCCCTGTGGTGGCAGGGAGGGGCAAACTAGCCCCACTCTTTGAGTACAGGCCAGTCTCCCAGGGATTGCCCCCTCCCTGCCCGGCCCAGCTCCTCAGCCCCTTCAGCTCTGTGGTTCCCTTCCCCCCGTACTTCCCAGCGCTACACAAGTTCATCCTCCTGTATCAGGCAAGACGCGTGGAGGACGAGGCCCAGGGGCGGGAACTGGTGTTCGCGCTGTGGCAGCAACTGGGGGCAGTGCTGAGTGACATCACCCCGGAGGGGCTGGAGATCCTGCTGCCCTTCGTGCTGTCACTCATGTCTGAGGAGCACACGGCCGTGTACGCAGCCTGGTACCTCTTTGAACCGGTCGCTAAGGCCCTAGGCCCCAGAAATGCTAATAAGTACCTCCTGAAACCTCTCATCGGTGCCTACGAGAGCCCCTGCAGGTTACACGGCCGCTTCTACTTGTACACTGACTGCTTTGTGGCCCAGCTGATGGTGCGGCTGGGCCTGCAGGCCTTTCTCATCCACCTGCTGCCCCACGTCTTACAGGTGCTGGCTGGTGTGGAGGCCTCTCAGGAGGAAAGCAAGGGCCTGGTGGGTGCCCCCGAGGATGAGGAGAGTGAGCTCCCGGGGGCCAGGCCCAGCTCCTGTGCTTTCAGGGAGGAGATGCCAATGGATGGTGAGGCTGCAGCCTCCTCGGGCCTGGGGCTCCCAGACTACACGTCTGGCGTCAGCTTCCACGACCAGGCCTATCTCCCTGAGACCGAGGACTTCCAGGCTGGGCTCTATGTGGCAGAGTCCCCACAGCCCCAGGAAGCCGAGGCTGTGAGCCTGGGTCGGCTGAGTGACAAGAGCAGCACCAGCGAGACCTCCCTGGGCGAGGAGCGGGCTGCCGAGGAAGGGGGTGCTCCCGTGGACAAGAGCAGCCTCAGGTCAGGCGACAGCAGCCAGGACTTGAAGCAGAGCGAGGGCTCAGAGGAGGAAGAGGAGGAGGACGAAGGCTGTGTGGTGGTGTTGGAGGAGGAGGAGGGGGACGGGGAACAAGACGAGATCACCAGGGCCTCTGAACTCACTCTCTCTGACACTGTGCTGTCCATGGATACGGTGGTGGCCCACGGTGGCGAGACAGATGGGGAGGAAGAAGAGGAGCCGCTGACTGAGCAGTCGGAGGGCAAAGAACAGAAGATCCTCCTCGGTGAGTTCTCAGGCCTTAAGGTGTTGGTCAAACAGTCCTCTGGTCATTTATTTATTGAATGAAGTAAGCTTTACACCCAGCATGGGACTTGAACGCATGACCCTGAGATCAAGAGTCCCATGTTCTTCTGACTGAGCCAGCCGGGTGCCCTGTGGGTGTTTTTTTGTTTTGTTTTGTTTATTTATTTTTTTAAATTTAAATTCCAGTATATTTAACCTGGAGTGTTTTCTTAGTTTTCAGGTGTACAATAGTGTTTCACCAAATCTATGCAAGTCTCTGGGCTCATCACAACACAAGTACTTCTTAATCCCCATCACCTATTTTCTCCACTCCATCTCCTCTTCCCCTCTGGAGTTTGTTCTCTAGAGTTAAGAGTCTTTTTTTTTTTTTTTTTTGGTTTCTCTCTCTTTTTCCTTTGCCCTTTTTTTTTTTTTTTTCAAGATTTAGTTATTTGAGAGAGAGCACCCTAAGCAGACTGCACCGACCACTGAGCCCAGCGCAGGGCTCAGTCTCACGACCCTGAGATCATGATCTGAGCCGAAACCAAGAGTCGGACCCTCACCGACTGCCCCACCCAGGCACCCCATGCTCTTGTTTGTTTCTTAAATTCCACCTGTGAGTGAAATCATAGGGGATTGGTCTCTCTCTGACTTTTTTTTGCTTAGCATTATACTCTCAGTCCAACATGTTGTTGGGCGTGGCAGGGTATGATTCTTTTTTAAGCCTGAATAATATTCCACTTATATATATACTACATCTTATTTTTTAATTTTAATTTTTTTAATTTTAATTTTTTGGTGAGGATCAGAGAGGGAGAGAGCACAGACAAGAGCAGCAGCAGACAGAGGGAGAAGAAGGCTCCATGCTGAGTGAGGGGCCCGATGCAGGAGTCAGTCCCAGGACCCCGGGATCATGACCTGAGCTGAAAGCAGACACTTAACTGACTGAGTCACCCAGGCACAACTATACTACATTTTCTTTATCCATTCATCTATCAGTGGACACTTGGGCTGCTTCCATAGTTTGTCTGTTGTAAATAATGCTGCAAAAACAGGGGTGCATGTATCCCTTTGATTGAGTGTTTTTGTATTTTGGGGGTGAACACCAGTAGTGCAGTTATTGGATCACTACCCTGTAGTACTATTTTTAACTTTTTAAAAAATATTTTATTTATTTTCTGAGAGAGAGAGAGAATGAGTTGGGGGGAGGGAAGGGGGAGAGGGGGAATTAGACTCCCCTCTCAGCAGGGAGCCCAATGCAAGGCTCGATCCCCATGATCCTGGGATCATGACCTGAGCTGAAGGCAGATGCTGAGCCAACTGAGCCACCCAGGCGCCCTGATATTAGAGTTTTAATTTGCATCTCCCTGATGATGAGTGATATTGAGCATCTTTTCATGTGTCTGTTGGCGATCTGGATATCTTTGGGAAAATGTTCATGTCTTCTGTCCATTTTTTAGTTGGATTATTTGTGCTTTGGGTGTTGACTTATAGCAGTTCTTTATATATTTTGGATACTAAGCCTTTATCAGATCTGTCGTTTGCAGATATGTTCTCCCATTCTTTAGGGTGCCCTTTAGTTTTATTGTTTCCTTAGCAGTGCTGAAGCTTTTTATTTTGATGTTGTCCCAGTAGTTAATTTTTGCTTTTATTTCCCTTGCCTCAGGAGACATTTCTAGAAAGATGTTGCTCCTGCTGATGTCAGAGAAATTAGTGCCTGTGCTCTTTTCTAGGATTTTTATGGTTTCAGGTCTCATATTTAGATCTTTAATCTATTTTGAGGTTTGTTTGTTTGTTTTTTTTTTTATTTTTTTCTCACCATATTGAGTTTATTTTTGTGTATGGTGTAAGAAAGTGGGCCAGTTTGATTCCTTTTTTTATTTTTATTTTTGTAGGCTCCATGCCAGGTGGAGCCCAGTATGGGGCTTGAACTCAAGACCCTGAGGTCAAGACCTGAGCTAAAATCAAGAGTAGGATGGTCAGCTGACTGAGCCATCCAGGCATCTCCAGTTTGAGTCTTTTACATGTAGCTGTCCAGTTTTTTGCCATATGTTGAAGAGATTGTCTTTTTCCCATTGTATAGTCTTTTCCTCCTTTGTTGAAGATCAGTTGACCATATAATTGTGGGTTTATTTCTGGTTTTTCTATTTTGTTCCATTGATCTGTGTGTCTGTTTTGTGCCAGTATCATACTGTTAAGATTGCTACAGCTTTGTAATGTAACTTGAAGTCTAGAATTGTGATGCCTCCAGCTTTGCTTTTCTTTTTCAAGATTGCTTTGGCTATTCGGGGTCCTTTATGGTTCCATAATAATTTTAGGCTTGTTTGTACTTGTTCTGCGAAAAATGCTGTTGGTATTTTGATAGAGATTGCATTAAATTTGTAGACTGCTTTGGGTAGTTTAGACATTTAACAATATCCGTTTTTTCCAATCCATGAACATAGGATGCTTATCCATTTCTTTGTGTTGTCTTCAATTTCTTTCATCAATGTTTTATATTTTTCAAAGTATAGGTCTTTTATCTCTTTGGTTAAATTTATTCCTAAGCATTGTATTTTTTTGGTGCAATTTTAAATGTGATTCTTAGTTTCATTTTCTGTTGCTTTATAATTAGTGTATAGAAGTGCAACCGATTTCTGTACTTTGATTTTGGATCCTGTAACTTTACTGGATTCATTTATCTGTTCCAGTAGTTTTTTGGTTTTGAGTCTTTATGGTTTTCTGTATATAGTGTCAGTTTACCTACAAATAGTGAAAGTTTTACTTCTTCTTTTACTTCTTCCTTACCAATTTGGATGACTTTTATTTCTTTTTGTTGTCTAATTGCTGTGGTTTGAATTTCCAGTGGTGAGACTGGACATCATTGTCTTATTCCTGACCTTAGAGGAAAAGCTCCTAGTTTTTCCCCATTGGGGATGATATTTGCTGTGGGTTTTTCACATAAGGCTTTTATTGTGTTGAGGTATATTCCCTCTAAACCTACTTTGTTGAGGGTTTTTATCATGAATGGGTGTTGTACTTTGTTAAATGCTTTTTCTGCATCTGTTAAAATGATCATATGTTTTTTTTCCCTTTTTAAAAGATTTTATTTATTTGTTTGATAGAAAGAGAGAGAGCACGCACACACAAGTAGGGGAAGCAGCAGGCAGAGGGAGAAGCAGGCCTCCTGCTAAGCAGGGAGCCCGATGCAGGGCTCTATCCCAGGACCCTGGAATCATGACCTGAGCCAAAGGCAGACACTTAACAACTGAGCCACCCAGGAACCCCTTACTCTGGTTTTCATTCAGCATTTCTAAGTACCTCGTCTACGCCAAGGAAGTGGATTGAACAGATTCACGTGTGGCACAGGTGTGGGCCTTCCTTCCTGGAGCTCACTCCTAGCAGAGGAGGGTCCCTTAGGTAAAGTAATGCTGTAAAGAACAGGGCTAGGTACTACAAGGAACTATAAGTAGGGCTTAGATCTAGTTTTCAGGGGTCAGAGAGGCTTCCATGAAAGCAGAGTCAGGGATGCCTGGGTGGCTCAGTCAGTTAAGCATCTGCCTTTGGCTTAGGTCATGATCCCAGGGTCCTGGGATTGAGCCCCACATTGGGCTCCCTGCTCAGCAGGCAGCCTGCTTCTTCCTTTCCCTCTGCCCCTCCACCTCCACTTGTGCTCTCTCTCTAATAAATAAATAAAATCTTTAGGAGGAAAAAAAGAGGTAGAGACAGTTGAGGTCCAGTGAATAGGAGGTAGCAAGGCAAAAATGGTAGGGTCTGTGGTGGGAAGAGCATACCAGGCAGAGGGATCAGCATGTGTGAGGTTCTGTAACTCCATTAAAGAAGCAGTGAAAAGGGATGCCTGGGTGGCTCAGTCCATTAAGCCGCTGCCTTTGGCTCGGGTCATGATCCCAGGGTCCTGGGATGGAGTCCCTCATCAGGGTCCTTGCTCAGCAGGGAGCCTGCTTCTCTCTCTGCCTCTGCCTGCCACTCTGCCTGCTTGTGAGCTAGCTCCCCCCGCCCCCCGGCAAATAAATAAATAAAATCTTAAAAAAAAAAATAAGGAGAAGCAGTGAAAGGCTGGCCTGGTTAGACAGGGAGACTGGAGGGAAGAAGAGGGAGCACAGGCCATAGTGGGAGGGAGCTAGGGCCTGGCCAGGCCTCATTTAGCAGCTTAAGAAGATTCACTGAAAGGATGACCTTCCTGCAAGTTGTACCCGAGGGGAGGATTCTGGAGCAGCCTGGAAGCCAGGGTCACCTGGAGCAGTCCTAAAGCCACAGGTCCCCTCTGGCACTGTGAAATAGCTAGTGGTGGTGTGGGGTGCAGGCTGTTTGGCAGGTTTGCACCCAGGATTGGCTAGGAGGGGTGCCGTGGGCTGGGGTGAGAGGAGTGGCAAGCCACCGTTATCTGATGAGCTCAGGGCCTGCTCCTGCCTCGCAGATACGGCCTGCAAGATGGTCCGCTGGCTGTCTGCCAGGCTTGGCCCCACTGTGGCCTCTCGCTATGTGGCCCGGAACCTGCTCCGCTTGCTGACATCTTGCTACGTTGGTAAGGCCTGCGGTCAGTGCCGGAGAGGGGGCTCCATCTCAGACCCTCTGTCCATCCTCAGCCCCCTGTAGGGCATCCTTCCCCCTTCCACGTCCCTGCCAGGTCCCGGGTCCCAGTCTGTAAGCCACTTCCTTGCTCGGGCAGGGCATGGTGTGGGCCCCAGGCTAGAGGGAATGGGAGCGGCTACCCTAGTTCCTGGAAGACTGACCTCCCCGCTGCCCGCCCTGAGCCACTCGAGGCCGCTGGCTCTTCCTCGGCAGGGCCCGCTCGGCAGCAGTTCACCGTGAGCGGCGGGGGGAGCCCCCCGCTGAGCGCGGGCAACGTCTACCAGAAGAGGCCGGTCTTGGGCGATACAGTGTCTGGGCCTGTGCTCAGCTGCCTCCTGCACATCGCTCATCTGTACGGGGAGCCTGTCCTCACCTACCAGTACCTGCCTTACATCAGCTACCTGGTCAGTCACTGCTGGGGCAGCCTCAGGGGAGGCTGAGGAGCTTGAGGGCAGACCTGAGCAATCTGGGGGTCCCAGGGGTCCATGGGCGGCCTGGCCCTCATCCACTCTGTGGCCCTAGGTGGCCCCAGGTAGCACCTCGGGCCCCAGTCGACTGAACAGCCGTAAGGAGGCAGGGCTGCTGGCGGCGGTGACCCTGACCCAGAAGATCATCGTGTACCTCTCGGACACCACCCTCATGGACATCCTGCCCCGAATCAGCCACGAGGTCTTACTACCTGTGCTCAGCTTCCTCACTTCCCTCGTCACTGGGTAGGCTGCTGCACCACCCCTGTGCAGGGAGTAGCCCAGCTGGGGATGCTGCCTGGGAGGGGCTGGGAAGCTTGGGAGTGAGACTGGGTGTCAGGAGTCCTGGTTCTGATCCAGCGGTGCGACCCTGGGCAAGCCGCAACTCCTCTCTGTGCCTCAGTTTCCTTATCTCATTTGGGCCAATCAGTCTTGGAGCTCTGTTCATTGAAAGCTTTTTGGTAGATTCTGGGCAAGTCCTGCAGAGTGGGGGTTGGTGTAAGGGGGGCACTGGAGCTCGTGTGCTTTCTTTCCAGGTTCCCGAGTGGGGCCCAGGCCCGGACTGTCCTGTGTGTGAAAACCATCAGCCTCATCGCCCTCATATGCCTGCGCATTGGGCAGGAGATGGTCCAGCAGCACCTGAGTGAGCCTGTGGCCACCTTTTTTCAAGTCTTCTCTCAGCTGCGAGAGCTTCAGCACCAGGTAGGCAGACCTGCTTCCCTTACCTGGCTGGACTGGGTGGGGCAGGCACCGTGAACTTAGCTGACTTGCCCTGGGCTGTCCTGCCCCCAGGATCTGAAGCTGGATGCTGTGGGCCGCAGCGAGGGCCAGCTGCCGGAGGTGGCCTTCTCCGACGGGCAGCAGCGGCTAGTGGACCCCAGCCTGCTGGAAGAGCTGCAGAAGGTGTTCACCTTGGAGATGGCGTACACAATCTACGTGCCCTTCTCCTGCCTGTTGGGTACTGCCCCATCACATTCCCTTGCAAAGCCTTTGTGGCTCTGTCTCTTCCCCTGGGAGGGCTCCGGTGCTCCCCATGCCCCCCTAGACCCTGTAGCTGGTCTTCAGCACAGTGTTGTGCATCAGACCTCACCGTCCCAGGTGACACGTAAACAGAGAGTGAGCATTAG
This sequence comes from Lontra canadensis, assembly GCF_010015895.1. Taxonomy (NCBI): domain Eukaryota; kingdom Metazoa; phylum Chordata; class Mammalia; order Carnivora; family Mustelidae; genus Lontra; species Lontra canadensis. The sequence continues at coordinate 1,739,933 of NW_022631174.1, read as the reverse complement.
CCAGCAGGGAGGCATGGGAGCTGGTCTAGAGTATCCCTGGGGAAGGCAGGGGCCTTGGGCCGATGTACAGACATCTCTAGGAGTTTCTGGGAGGAATAAGTAAGGTGTCCACCTTCTGTGTAGTCTCAGACTACACCTTGCAGGCCTGGCACTGCTGCGTGGTTATGTATGTTGTCCCCCTGAATGGGAAAAACGGCCCTGTGGTCAGATACGTTATTGTTCCTCCACTGAAATCTGGGTCCTGAGAAGGGGAGCACTGGCCTTCTTTCTCACCGTTCTGTTTCCCATGTGTCACATGGTGCCCAGCACATACAGAGGATGTGCATGTGAGTGAATCCACGTCTTCCTAGGGAAGAAACAGGCTCAGGGATGAAGAGTTAACTTGCCTAGAGTTTCACAGCCAGCACCTGCCCTGTCTCCTGTTCCCAAGCTTTGGCGGGGTGGTGGCAGCTGCCTGCCGTCTTCCCTGATCTTAGGATTACTCCCACCCTCCCATCTAGGTGACATCATCAGGAAGATCGTCCCCAACCATGAGCTGGTTGGGGAACTGGCGGGGCTGTATCTGGAGAGCATCAGCCCAAGCAGTCGCAGCCCGGCCAGCGTGGAACCCACCATGCCCAACACGGGCCCCGAGTGGGACCCCCAGAGTGGGGGTGGCCCACGGGATGACAGCCACTCAGGGACCTTTGGGAGCGTTCTGGTCGGGAACCGCATCCAGATTCCTGACGACCCACAGCCTGAGAGCCCCGGCTTGCTGGGCCCCGTCCCGGGGGCGGGCAGTGGGGGCGTCAGCAGCGAGGAGGACAACGCGCTGAAGCGGGAGCTGCCCCGGAGCGCCCACGGGCTGAGCGGGAACTGGCTCGCCTACTGGCAGTACGAGATTGGCGTGAGCCAACAGGACGCCCACTTTCACTTCCACCAGATCCGCCTGCAGAGCTTCCCGGGCCACTCTGGGGCCGTCAAGTGTGTGGCACCCCTGAGCAGTGAGGACTTCTTCCTGAGTGGCAGTAAGGACCGCACGGTGCGCCTCTGGCCGCTCTACAACTCAGGGGATGGCACCAGTGAGATGGCTCCGCGCCTCATCTACACCCAGCACCGCAAGAGCGTCTTCTTCGTGGGCCAGCTCGAGGCCCCGCAGTACGTGGTGAGCTGCGACGGGGCCGTGCACGTCTGGGACCCCTTCACAGGTGAGCAGGTCCAGGTGAGGCCTGTTCTCTTGCTGCCATCCTGGGCGCTGCCAGGCCTCTGGGTTTGAGGACCCAGGGTTGGGCGGTTGGGGTGTAATGGTATAGGGGGTGGGGTGACCCAGTGAGGCCGCCCAGAGGAGCAGTTGGACTTGAGTTTGAATTGGTTCTGCCAACTTTATTTGTTGGGTGACCTTGTGCAAGTCACCTTGTTGATCTGTAAAATGGGAATCAGAACGGGGTTAGAAGATGATGCACATAGGAGTTTGGCCTAACATGTAGCATGTCATAAAAGTTTGGCAGATGGTTGCTTGATTGTATTTTGGCATCATGGGGGAGGAGAAGTAAGGTTAATAAGGTTTTTAAAGGGGGAGGGGATTGGGTAGTGTTGAGGTAGACTGAGTAGAAGTAGTGTTTGATCAGGGGGTGCCGTGGAAAAAGAAGAGGTTGCTCCGGGGACCGGAGCCTGGCCTGGCCTGGCCACAGAAGCAGGAAGGTGGGAGAGTCAAAAAGCATCTTCAGCATTTTCTGAGGTCCTCTGGAATATGAGAAGCAGATCCAGGGTAGGTCAGGGAGATAGGAAGAGTTGAAGTGCTTCTATCAGCTCCTGGTACCCCAGATCCAGGGTGCCTTTCCTTCCCAGGGAAGACCCTCCGCATGATGGAGCCATGGGACAGCCGCGTGCCCCTGACTGCTGTGGCCGTCATGCCTGCCCCCCATACCAGCATCACCATGGCCAGCTCTGACTCCACCCTGCGCTTCGTGGACTGCAGGAAACCTGGCCTGCAGGTCAGGGCCGTCCAGTTCCCTGAGCCCGGGCCTGGACGCCCGGCAGGGAGGAGAGACCCCAAAGAGAGAAGGCCAGAGTGTCGTTTAGACCAATGACCCACAGCAGCAAACCCTGAGTGGGGGGTGGGACTGACCTGAGATGGAGGGGGGCCCTCTGCTTGATAGAGGGGGCGGGGATAAAGGATCAGGCCTTTCAACTGTGTGGGCTTGGGAGGGAGCGGGACCTCAGGGAGAAATGGGTTGGGGTGGCACGTTAGCTCATCTCCCTCTGTCTGCAGCACGAGTTCCGCCTCGGCGGTGGGCTGAACCCCGGCCTCGTCCGCTCCTTGGCCGTCAGCCCCAGTGGCCGTAGCGTGGTGGCTGGCTTCTCCTCGGGCTTCATGGTGCTCCTGGACACCCGTACTGGCCTGGTTCTGCGTGGCTGGCCGGCCCATGAAGGGGACATCCTGCAGATCAAGGTGACTGACCAGGTCTCTTTCCCCTCCTCACTGCCCAGCCCTGCCCCTGCTCCAGGTCCTCTTAGGGCCCACTCAGGACAGGCTCCAGCTAAGGTAATCTCCCTTTTACCTGCTCCAGGGCGGATGGGCACAGAGGGTTAGGAGCCAGAGGCAGGCCATGGGGGCGGGAAGCAGGGGGTGAGCTGACCCTGCTGCTCCCTGGGGATGTTCTAATGAGTAACCCTTGTCCATATTTGCCTTGCTTGGAGGATCAGGGGTCAGGCCCTGTCCGTGACCCAGTTCAGGTTAAATAAAGCTCAGCTGGGAAGCTGTTTACTGCCCCCAGACCACGGAACAGAGTCCATGTCCCATGCTGGGCTGCCCTCATGGGGGCAGGGACGTCCCCGCCTGGGGATCCTACCCGTACCCCCGCCCATTCTCAGGCACAGACTTCAGGGAACTGCCCGGGGAGGGACAGCAGGGGAGGAACAGGGCTCTTTGTGGGAGGATATTTCCAGGCAGCTGGCACTTCCTCCCTGTGCTGACTGCAGCCAGGGGACCTGCATTGCCACTGCTAAGGACACACTGGCTCCAGCTGTGTCCAGGACCCCAGGGGACCCAGGGGTCCAGGTAGCTTTCAGTTTGGACCTTCCAGGGATGCATTCAGAGGGCTTTGGGGTCAGCCTTGGTGTTAATCCTGGCAGTGCTACTTACTGGCTCTCTGACCTTGGGAGGATTACTTAACTTCTCTGAGCCTCGGGTTCTTTCTCTGTAAAATGGGAATAACAAGAACATTTACATCATTGAGTTGTCCTGAAAATTAAATTTGGTAATATGGCATGCTGCACACAATGCCTAGAGTGAGCGCCCAAGTTACAGTGGTGACTAGGTTCAAGACACCTGAGCACAGTGACATCAACCAGCCCTTATAAGATGTGGTGGAGGAGGCAGCTGGTCTCCTGCCCAGGACCCCTCTGTCTTCCTGGCAGATCCCCTGCGAGTAAACAGAAGGCCCTGGAGCTCGTTGGGCACATGGGAGGGCCCGGGTCCGGCTGGCTCAGGCTCTCTTCTCCCCAAGCAGGCGGTGGAGGGCAGTGTCCTGGTCAGCTCCTCCTCTGACCACTCCTTGACCGTGTGGAAGGAGCTGGAACAGAAGCCCACGCACCACTACAAGTCTGCCTCTGACCCCATCCACACCTTCGACCTGTATGGCAGCGAGGTGGTCACCGGCACAGTGGCCAACAAGATCGGCGTCTGCTCCCTACTCGAGCCCCCCTCCCAGGCCACCACCAAGCTCAGCTCTGAGAACTTCCGAGGCACGCTCACCAGCCTGGCCTTGCTGCCCACCAAACGCCACCTTTTGCTAGGCTCGGACAATGGGGTCATCCGCCTCCTGGCGTAGGCTGAGGCAGGGCCGGCCCATGAGGGTGGGCAGACATCCCCCCCCAGGAGTCCCTCCCTCACCCGTGTTTTCCCAGCAGCTCCCTCTGCACAAGCATCAGGCCCCACACTCCGAGTGGCCATGTGGCCTGCAAGCTAGGAGGAGGCAGGAGTCCAGGGTCCCAAACTGCCAGAGCCACCAGTGCTGCCAGAAAGGATCTCCTTCATGGCTTGGGGGAGCTGCTGCTTCTAGTTAGCAGGAAGCAAGAGAGAGAGAGAGAGCATGGGAAAGCATTGCCCTCCCTTCTCCCTGGCTCTGCCCTCTGGGTCTACATGGGGACAGGGAAGCTCTGAGAAGAGGAACGGAGATGGGCCCCGGCCCAGCCAGTCTCCAGCCGAAGATGCCCCCGCACCTTGCTGAGCATTCTGTACCCCAGTCTCACAAGGACAGGACAGCTGCTCCAGTCCAGGACACTGATGGTGCTTGGACTCCAGCCTCTAATGAGGGCTGGCCGTGGTCCAGGAGTTAAGGGCCTTGGGCTGGGGTTTAAGTGTCCACCCAGCTGGGCCCTGCCCAGTGTGGGACCAGTAGGGGAAGAAAGAGGGCAGGACCAGGGGAGGGAAGAGGGACTGGGCCAGCCGGTGCCTGGCCAGGAGTGACCGCCTGCCTTGCCTGCCCACCCCTCACCACAGTGTTTGTGCCTTGAAACTGAGGAGGCAGCCCCTGGGCCCAGAACCCTCATGGTCCGACACCCTGAGAGAAGGGGCAAGAATGATCTCTGCATCTCAGGTCTCTCCCAGGGGACGGGAAGACCCAGGCATCCTGGGACCCTCATATTCGGGAGCAGAGATGAGGTCTGAGCCTGCGCCCCTACTGCCTCCTCATTATTTGCAATAGATGTAAATATGACCAATAAATCCTTTGGAAGAGCCATGGAACTGAGGGACACTTCTTGATGGTGGTATCAAGGTGGGGAAGAATTAAGAGTGGGCAGCTTCTGGGGCCATGAGGAGAGGGAGAGAAGCTGGGCAGGAAGGTGGGAGACAGCCTGATCATTGCCCTTGGGTGCCCCAGGGGACAGGCCTTCTGGTGCATGCAGCCCCAGGCCAGTTTCTTGAACCCTCAGCCTTGGGGGAGGGTAAGGAGGCAGCGCACCTGCTGGGAGGATGCTGGCTGGGGCTGGGGCTCTCTCTCCTCTCCCCACCCCTTCCAGATCTAGTCTAAAGGCAGCCAATCAGGATCCTGGGCTTGTAAGGCTTGGGGATGGGCATTCTATCTTGGGTTCTCCACATAGGCTCCTGCGGCCTCCCTTTCCTTCCCCTCAGGAGGGGGGAGAGGAAAGGACATTGGAAGTGGGAAGCTGGATGTGACCCTGAGCCCAGCTCTGTCCTTGGGCATGTCACATAGCCTCTCTGACCAACTAGAGTGGGGTTGCTGGGAGGGCCCTGTCCTTCCTGGATCTGCTCTACAGATGAGAACATTCTCCTCAACTTTCCTGAACCTCCTTTCTCCAGGCTTGGGGGGAAAGAAGGGGGACCCAAATCCACAGGGCCTCCAGGTGGCTGTCTCAGGATTAGATGCCTTGGTGGGAATGGGGCTTCCGGCCCCAATATCAATGTTTAACCGGATGTGCAGGTCAATATTTACCAGAAGAGAAAGCAATCTGAACAGGGGTTGGCTGAGAGCAAAGGTCCTGGTGGGAGGGGAGGGCTCAGCTAGGCTGGCTGGAGCCTGAGCAAAGTGTGGGGAGTACCCAAGTGGGGCCAGAGAGAAGGACATCGTGTGCAGCAGCAAGGAGCCCGCAGAGGTACAAGGGGAGGGGTGGCTTAGCCTGCTCTTTGGGCAGGAGAGGAGGTAAGAGCTGCTGTCCTAGCTGAGGGGGCCTGGAGTGAATTGATTCAGAAGGCCTCTCATTTCCCAGCCTCCTGGGGGGGATGAGGAGCCAAGGTGGGAGTTCTGGCAGGACTCCCCCTGGGACTTGAAAAACTGGAGGGCTTTTCTTGACAAAAAAATTCAAAAGCCCAGGTTGGAGGTCAGGGGCCCTGTGATGGAGGTGGGGCCAGGGGTGATAGAAGGATCCCTTGGAAGGACTGGCCCTGAGATGGGGGCGGGGTTGGAGTGTGTGGGACCTGCTCTGAGGCCAGACCAAGAACTGCCCATCTCCACCTGCCAGCCTGGCTTCCCGGAGCCGACCTGGACAGAGTTGGGGGCCAAGGCCTGTGTTTTCCGTAAGTCCAAAGGTGGCTTTGTCCAGAGCCATTCATTGGACTCTCTGGCTGGGTCAACAATGCGGCTCTCCAGCCTACCCCACCAACCCTGCTGAGACTTCAGGGACTCAGGCCTGTCCACCCTTGTGGTCAAGACCAGACCAGCGAGAAAAGGTGGGCCCTGTGGACAGCAGGTTGGATAGGAGCCCCAGTATAGAGGAGGCTTCGAGGGAGGCTTCCCAGAGGAGGGGCCTTGGGCTAGGCGGACAACAGCCCTCTTACTGAGTGCCAGGCATTGTAATCAAGGCTCACAAAGACTGTCTTATTCTGGTCCTCACAACATACCATGGGAGGAGGTAGGGACTTTTGCTACCATTTTACAAGAAAAGGCAGAGTCCAGAGGAGTTAAGGGAAATATCTAATGTCCTCCAGGAAGAGGCAGAGTCTGGATTCCAATCCAGGTGGGACTCAAAAGGCCAGGCCTTGAAGCATGAGGATTTCTTTTGTTTTGATATTTCCCCTATGAACCAAACCATTTTCAGTGCCCCAAATGTGAAAAACTGGAAAATACAGAGGGGTTAAAAGCAATTCAGGGGGCCATCCCATGCCACAGAGATGGGAACCACCACTGGTGTTTGGGGGTGTGCTGGCAGTAGCTGGGTGTCCCCTCAGCGGTAGAGGCTCAGGATCTGCCAAGCCAGGCAGCGTGGGGAGTGCGATCCCACGTGGAAGTGCCACCAGGTGGGAACAGTGGCTTCCTGTCCCGCACAGGAACATGGCGCTGCTCTGGGGGCTCCTGGTGCTCAGCTTGTCCTGCCTGCAGGGTTCCAGCTTGGTGGTGAGCCTGGGCCTGGGTCTGGGTGGGGCCGGGAGGCAGGTGGGGACGCGCCAGGGGTCCAGGCAGGAAAAGGAGGGGGCTGAGTCAGGGGAAGGTTTGGCTCTAAGGGGGTTTCCTCTACTCTCTTCATCCTTTTCTCAACAGTTCTCTCCTGCCAGCGCCATGGAGCCCTTGGACCAGCAGGTACTGGGGAGGGAGAGGCATGAGGGGGAGGAAGGCCCCGAGGGGCCTTGCCTGTGGCTCCCGCAAGGGTGGGGGAATCTGTGGGAAGGGTCACACTCCATTTGCTTCCTCCCTTCTTCAGCTAATGAGCGGGCAGACCCAGGAAAAGCTGCCCCCGCTTACCCTCCTCAAGTTGGGCAACCAGGTACAACCAGGTGGGGCTGGGGGAAGGGTGGGCGGGGTCCGAGGGAGGAGGGCCAATCAGCAGGGGCGAGGGAGCCGGGGGGCGGGGCCATGAGGCGGAGGCCAGAAGACCGAGGGTGGGAGGGACCAGAGCGAAGGACCCGGTCCCTATCAGGCCTTTGTCTCTGTGACCGTCTCTCGTCCCTCTCTCGTCAGGACTGAGATAAGGCCCTGCTGTTCTCAGGCACAGGGACTCCGAAAGGGATCCTCAACACAGAGCTGACTCCTTAACCCTCTTGACCCCTGATCTGTCCCTGTAGGAGGCCCATGGCCATACTGCCCTGAAGAAGTCCCCAAGGGACTGCAAGGGGGCCCCAACTCCGGAGCAGACCCGCAGGTTGGCCCAGGCCATGATGGCCTTCACCACAGACCTGTTCTCCCTGGTCGCCCAAAGGTCCACCAGCCCCAACCTCATCCTGTCGCCTCTCAGTGTGGCCCTGGCCCTGTCTCATCTGGCACTAGGTACCGTGGCATCCGTTTGTCTAGACCAGCAGAGCTGGGAGACCAGTAGGAACTCACTACTCCACAGTTTACTAGTGGGTGCTTCCTTCACTGGGGGCACTTGGCTGTTTGGTAAAAAGGCAGATTCCCGGGCACACCTCCAGATTCCTTGAGTCAGATCCCCGGGTATGGGACCTAAGGATAAGCTTCTGATGATTTTTATGTAGCTGCACTGTCTTCGCCGGACCAGAGGCTCTCACTGTGGGAAACCGAGGTCCAGGGAGGGAAAACAACTTGGACGGGGTGAGGTCATCCAAGATAGCCAGCAGCAGAGATGAAGGTGGAACTTGGGGGGGGGGGTTCAGTGGATGCGAGAGGCAAATAGCCGTGCACCAAGGGCATTCAACAGGGACTGGAGTGCACGGCAGGGCCGGGAAAGAGCCGGAGGCCTGGGCCACAGCCAATGCGGTCCCCTCCAGGTGCTCAGAACCAGACACTGCGAAGGTTAGAGCAGGTGCTGCATGTGGACTCAGGGCTCTGCCTCCCTCACCTACTGAGCCACCTTTGCCAGGACCTGGGCCCTGGGGCATTCCGATTGGCTGCCAGAATGTACCTGCAGAAAGGTAGGTGTTGGTGCTTGGAGCTCCCTAGGTAGTGCTCTTGGGTGGACAGGGGTGATGGGGATGGGGTTGGCCTCAGGTCGGCAGTCTGAGGATTGGTGGCTCTGGAGCTCAAGCCCCTGGGAACAGCTTGTGGCCCTTTCTGCATAGGATTTCCCATCAAAGAGGATTTTCTGGAACAATCAGAACAGCTCTTTGGTGCAAAGCCCGTGAGCCTGACGGGTAGGAAGGGGGATGATCTGCTGAACATCAACCAATGGGTGAAGGAGGCTACAGAAGGGAAGATTGAGGATTTCCTCTCTGAGCTGCCAGATGACACAGTGTTGCTTCTGCTCAATGCCATCCACTTCCAGAGTGCGTTCCTCTTCTCCCCAGGTTCCCCACCTGCCCCATAGGCTGCCCCTATTCCTGCCCCATAGGCTGAGCTGGGCTGTGAAGAAACCTTTGTTCTGAGAGTCTCTCTTTCTCCTCAGGGATGGGCCACGAGGCAGGGAGCTCTTCAGTTTGTGGCTTGGGGAAGGGTAGGAAATGGGTAACAGTGTGCCAAGGAGGGGCCCCAGGAATTGGATGAGGCTGTTGTAAAGAGAGAACCCTAGGAGGAAACTGAGTTGGTGAGGATATGGGGGGTGCTCCTGGGAGCATGGCGGGGCACAGGAAAAAAGCAAGCCCAGATTTCAAAAATGCTGCAGGGAAGAAACCTCAAATCAACTGAGTGTCACCTGGCACAGTGCCCCTTGGGGTTTCGACCTCTACCTTTTGTCCCTTGAATGGGTTCTGGGTGGGACAGAGAAGAGACAGGTGGTAGAGAACCTCCCCCTTCCCTGGGTCTACATGGCCCCTGCCTTCTGCTGGCTCTAGGTTTCTGGAGGAGCAAGTTTGATCCAAGTCTCACCCAGAGAGACAGTTTCCACCTGAACGAGCAGTTCACGGTGCCCGTGGACATGATGCACGCCCACACGTACCCCCTGCGTTGGTTCCTGCTGGAGCAGCCCGAGATACAGGTCAGCCCTGATTGTCCAGGCTGGGAGGTGGTGTAGGGAGGGGGTGGGCTGTGGGCAGGCACAGGGGTGAAGGGGGGTGTGCCCTGCCTTCCTTGCAGTCATGTTCCTGATACAGGTGGCTCTAGAAGGTCTCGCTATACCCCGACCTGTGGGACTGAGCTTCCAGGCTGTTGGAAGTTCATGAAGCTCACAAAAAGATATTGGGCATTTGCTGTCTGCCAGATACTGTCCTAGACATGGGAACTCACTAGCACGTGGGAGACCAGGTCCCTGCTGTCAGCAGGAAAGGAAAGTACACAAACGAACCTAAATCACAGGATCATTTCAGATAGGGTATGTGCTATGGGGGAAAAAAGAAAGTGATCAATTAGTAACTAGGGAAGGTATTTTAGATCCAGCGGTCAGGGAGTGTTCTTTGAGGAGGCGCCCCAGTGGAGAACCAGGTGATCTTTGGTTATAGGGGTTTGTTACCAGGGTCCATGGGTTGGTAGGGCTGCAGAGGAAGCCACCCAATGGCTACAGAGCCACTCAGGCCAAGGCATGCCTGAGCCTGGGCTCTGTGACCTGTCACAGTTCTTCTTAGAAGGGAGGATCTGGTTGCGATGGATATGTCCATATCCTTCTGGAACATTCTGATTGGATAGAGCGCTATGCGATGCTTGTCTAAGGGGAGGCCTCCCTTGCTTCTGGCCACAGTGTGGTCCTCTCAGCTTGAATGTAGATCCCTGGGCCAGTCAGCTGTGGCAGAGGCGGCTATGTTGGTTAGTTTCCGAAGGCAGCATGCCACAGGCCTCAGCCTTCTGTAGCTCTCCTGAGAGGGGCTGTGGGCAGCGCAGGCCCTTGGAGTAGCATCCCTTTTCTCTCCCTTCCACCCTGATAGGCAGCTCCTGCCAGACTGTGTCCTGCCCACACTTTCTTCACCCTTTGTCTCTTGGGTCCTGGCCTCGGCCCTCTTCTTCACACCCTCTGCAGGCAGACCCAGGCAGCCAGATGTGGGGCTCCCCCTCCCCCCCCAACCCAGGGGTCCTGCTGTCTGGCTGCTCTGTCTAGATACCGAATAATCTGCAGCTGTCAGGAATCATGGAGCACAGTGCTTCTCATACTTACGTAGCTGCAGGAACCCCATTCATGTGAAATTGCCTCAGAGCGCAGTCTTACATAGAGTGGGGCAGAGTCACTACTGAGGGGTGTGGTGTGGAGAGAACCACCTTTTGCAGTGGCTCCCCTGCAGAACCTGGAGTGGTCTGAATCTGAGACACTGAAGGGATTTCTTGACCCAAATCACAGGGCCAGCTGGTAGCAGATGAAGGGAGAGGAAGTCCCCATTTTTTTGAGCCTACGTGTTGATACTCCACTGGAGTGTCACAGGTCTGCCTGCCATGTGGGCAGGTAGTATGACTCGACTTCACGGGTAAGGAAGTAGAGGCTCGGGGAGCCCAGACACACACCTGAGAAGAATGGACCGGAAGCCCTGGTCCATCTGTCTCTGAAGTGAACACTGACACTGGGTCAGCAAACACTGACCCAGACCCCAGCTGGTCTGGGCACTTTCCTGTTCTCACATGGTTTCCTTTCCGCCTTGGTAGGTGGCTCATTTTCCATTTAAGAACAACATGAGCTTTGTGGTCATTATGCCCACCCACTTTGAGTGGAACGTGTCCCAGGTGCTGGCCAACCTGAGCTGGGACATCTTGCACCAGCCCTTACTGCGAGAGAAGCCCACCAAGGTCCGGCTGCCCAGGCTGCATCTCAACTATCAGCTGGACCTGGTGGCCACCCTCAGCCGGCTGGGTAAGGAGGCTGGGCAGGGGACTGCCCCCTGGGTCAGGCTAGGCAGAGCGGGTGATCAGGGAGCCCCCTTGCTGGCTGTGGATCGAGTCAGAGCAGACTGGTGTCCTGGTCTTTTCTGGGGCTTTGGGAGGTCAGAGGGCTTCCTAGGGCCCCCCACCCCCAGGACTCTCTTTCCTGGGCTGAGCTGGGGTGCCCCAGGAAATGACAGCCTGTTCCATCCAAGAGTGAACTTTGCAGACTCGAGAGCCTGGGTAGCATGTGGGTCTTGTCGGCTGTCCTGCAGGGGGCGCTGCGCTAGACACTGGGTGCCCCCAGCTGACAAGACTGAGTCACGTGCAGGTGGGCAGATAAGGAATCAGGTATTTACAGTTCAGCATAAGGGATAAGACAGAGGGCTTCTCTCCCGTTCACTGGAGAAAAGGCACCCGTACCGACTTAGGGGCAGGGGATTGGGAAGGGCTTCCTGGAGGAAGTGACCTGGAAGCTGATACTTGGAGGTTAGGTAAGAGTTAAGCAGGGATCTGTGGGTTGGACTAGTCCCTTGGCCAGAATGCCAGATACCGTCCCAGGCAGGTCTGGGCAGCTTGTGGGGCAGAAGGCAGCTCTGACCTGTCACCTCCTGTCCTGGGCAGGCCTACAGGAACTGTTCCAGGCCCCAGACCTGCGTGGGATCTCTGACCAGAGGCTGGTGGTAACCAGTGTGCAGCATCGGTCCACGCTGGAGCTCAGTGAGGCTGGCGTGGAGGCGGCCGCCGCTACAGGCACGGCCATGTCCCGCATGTCTCTCTCCTCCTTCAGCGTGAACCGCCCCTTTCTCTTCTTCATCCTTGAGGACACAACCAGCCTGCCCCTCTTCGTGGGCAGTGTGAGGAACCCCAACCCCAGCGCGGAGTGGGAGCGTAAGGAGCAGCAGGATTCTCCGGATGACAGGGACTACTTCCAGAATCAGAAAGCCTTCCCCCGCGGAGACAAGCCCTTCGGCCCTGACTTGAAACTTGCTCCCCCCTCAGAGGAGGACTACCCCCAATTTAATTGCCCCAAGTGAGAGGCCAGCTGCCAGTATCCTGAGTCCCTGCCTGAAACAATCTCTCCACTCCTGGACTCTTTCCAGATGGCTTGGTGGGATTACATCAGGGGCCTGGGTGGGCAGTCTGGGAGCGGAGAGGGAGTCATCTTCTCTGGTCTCCTCTCCTCTCTCGGGGAGTTTGGGGTGGGTGGGGCCAGGTCGAGGGCAGGGCTCTGGGAATCAGGGGTCTGGATCCCACATCCTTTCTTCCAAAGCGGCTCAAATGTTGTCCTTGTTTGGGGCTTGGGCAAAGGGACAGCTGTAGGTCCACTCTTGTCAGGAAGGTAGGAAGGTCTTTCCCAAAGCTGGCTGGGGCACTTCCACGTTTGTTTACCAGAGAAGGTGGGACAGGAGGGATTGGATACCTTGGCTGGGGAAAGGAGAGTTAGGCCCCCAGCGGTGGAGCCCTGTCTCACTCTGTGGGTGGGGGCCTAGCCTTCCATATAGGCGCTTCTGCCATAACTTGCCCCTGGCCCTCCAGCCTCCACCTGCCCCGATGCTCCTGTCACCGCAGACTCCCTGCTGCTCCTAGGAGATACCGACATTGCCAGGATTCTCCCTTCCTCCTCTCTCCTCTTCTTCCACTGCCCAGGTGTCTCAGGGGCTGAGGCGGGAGGGGAGGGCAATAGTTCCTTCCGGCTCTTTTGTAAAGTTTTTGTAGTGATTTTTATGACATCCGAATAAAGAATGAATGGCCCTGGCTGCTTTGAGGTCACTATTCTGGGCACTCGTGGGGGCAGGGGGCGTCCCTGAGGAAGGCAGGAGGAAGCCACTGGCTGCACAGAGCACCACGCTGGGCCTGGGCTGGGACAGCAGGCAGCCCTTTCTGCCACGTCTGTTCTCTGTTCTCGGCCACTCGCCAGCCTGTCTCAGCACAGTCCCCTCTGACCTCACCAGCCCTCTCCACGGCCACCTCCACGCCAGCCTGGCTCTGCTCTCCAATGGCTCCTCTCTAGAGGCCTCAAGCCGCCAGCAACAGGGGTGGCTCAGAATAGCGCTGGCCTCCCGCTTTGGGAGAAAACTGGCAATTAGGGAGTCCGTGGAGTTTCTAATTACATGCCAGTCCTTTTGCCAGGCGCAAGCGCCCGCCAGCTGGGGGGCAGGCTGCTGGGAGCAGCGGCTCCAGCAGGAGGCTGTCAGCGCCTAAGGATTTGGGGGAGGTGGCTGGACTCACCCTGGGCCCCCGGGCTGGGGGCGGCATGGGTGTCCACGTGGGTGGGCCCTTGTCTGTGAGTGCGGGGTGTCCCTGTGGCTGCAGCCACCCACGACCCTGAAGGGCAATGGTCAATAGCAAGGGCCTGGGGTGGACTCTTGCTTCCTACAGCCCTGCCATGTGGGGAGTGGTAATACACAGAACAAGTGAAATCGATGGTGAGGCAGAGGGTGGGAAGCACTGTGGTAAGAAGTAAAGCAGGGAAGTCTTCCCTGAGGAGGTCGTGTGGGAGCAGAGACTTGAATCAGGAGTAGGAAGTAGAGGCACCTGGATGGCTCAATCAGTTAAGCATCTGCACTTAGCCTAGAGCCCACCCTGGGATCTAGCCTCACATCAGGCTTCCTGCTCAGCAGGGAGCCTGCTTCTCCCTCTCCCACTCCCCCCGCTTGTGTTCCCTCCCTCACTATATCTCTCTCTGCCAAATAAATAAATAAAATCTTTTTTAAAAAATGGAGTAAAAAGTAATTGGAAAGTTGAATTTAGCAAGGCACCAACTTATTTTTACCTGCAAAATCTTTCTCAGCTCTCTCCTCCCCATCCTGGCTGTAAGCTCTGGATCTAGTCATCACGCCCAAGGGTCACTGCCCTTGCCTCCTAGGTTCTCCCTGCTGCTGGTCTGGCTGGCTCTCTTCTCTGCATCTCCCTGCAACTCCTTATCAGGGCCCCTGTGTCCAGCAGTGCATTAGGCTCTGGGGATGTGGCTGTGAGCAAGCAGACAAGATCCCTCCTCTCCCTCTCCCCGCCCCCCACAGCCTAAATCTAGTGGTAGAAGGGTCTAGACAAGACACAAGTTAACATCTTCTGTTGAAATATAGTATGCAAAGCACATAAGTCAGAACCATACATGAATTAATGAATTTTCTCATGAATCATATATCCCTGTGCAACCAGCACCCACGTCAGGAAATAGTACTCCTTCTCCTGACTTTTTTTTTTTAAGATTTTATTTATTTATTTGAGAGAGAGTGAGTGAGAGAGAGCACAAGCAGGGGAAGCAGCAGGTTCCCTGCTGAGCAGGGACCCCCCCCCCCCCAACGCAGGGCTCGATCCTGAGACCCTGGGATCATGACTGGAGCTGAAGGCAGATGCTTAACTGACTGAGCTGTCCAGGCGCCCTCACTTTCCTGACTTCTAACAACAGATTGATCGTTCCTGTTTCTGAACTCCATGTAAAGGAATCATACAGTCTGCTCTCTTGGGTCTGGCTTCTTTCTTTCAACCTCATGTTTGTGACCTTCATCGGGGTTGTGGATGGCAATAATCCATTCACTGTGGAAAACTTTTTTTTTTTAAAGATTTTATTTATTTATTTGACAGAGAGAGAGAGATCACAAGTAGGCAGAGAGGCAGGCAGAGAGAGAGAGAGAGGGGGAAGCAGGCTCCCCGCTGAGCAGAGAGACAGATGCGGGGCTCGATCCCAGGACTTTGGGATCATGACCTGAGCGGAAGGTAGAGGCTTTAACCCACTGAGCCACCCAGGCGCCCCTCACTGTGTGAAACTTTTAACTGAGGGGTACCACGGTCTGATCTAAGCCCTAGAAGGCTTGCTTGGTTGCTGGGTGGAGAACAGAATGTAGAGGGACAATCGTGGGTTAGCAGGCAAGAGACAGGTGGTGTGGCCCAGGGTGTCGACTGTGGAAATGGAAGAAAGGGGTCAGCATGCAGAAATATTTTGCAGGTGGTGCTATAGAGTTTGTGGGTCGATTGTACAGGACGTGAGGGAAAGGAAAGGCTCAAGGCTCGTGGGGTTTATGGTTCAGATTCCTGGATTATTTTTGAGAAAATGTGTTTCACTGAGATGGGAATCAGGGTGAGCGACAGATCTGAGGACTGACTGGAGATTTTTATTTTGAACATGTCATGATTGAAATGCCACACTAATGTAGACCAACATGGGATAGTTCAAGTCATGTCTGTAGTTCTACTTTTGCTCTGAGGAGTGTTTGGATGATAAATTGTATGTTCGTCCTACCTACTGGACATCCATATGGACTTGTCAGATAGGCTGGTGGATATCTTGGCCAGGGCTGGAAGTGTATATTTGGGAAAATACAGATGCATTTAAAGTGATGGAACTGGTGGAAGTAACTTTTATTTTTTTGAGTCAGAGAGAGAGTGAGAGAGCACAAGCAGGGGGAGTGGCAGGCAGAGGGAGAAGCAGGCTGCCCGCTGAGCAGGGAGCCTAATGTGGGACTCAATCCCTGGACCTGGGACCATGACCTGAGCTGAAGGCAGACGCTTAACCCACTGAGCCACCCAGGCGTCCCTGGTGGAATAATCTAAGAGGGGATGTAGATGGAAAGGAAAAAAGATCCCAGGATCAAGTGAGCAAAGGAGACAAAAAAACCCAAAAACAAACAAACAAAAGAAAACGCGGCATGTGAGGCAGGAGTATAGGGAATGGAAGTGTATGAAGAGGCAGAGTTTCAAAAAGGAGGAACGGTCTGCTCTCTACTGCCTGCTTTCCAGCGAAGAGACGTCCTTTTGGTGGTCAACATGAAGGTCACCCATGAACTTGGAGACAGTGGTTCCAATGGAGAGATGGGCAAGATTGCAGTTGAGGAGGGAATGGCACTAAGACAGTACAAACCCAAGGATAATTAGCTCTTTCCCTCCTGGCGGTGAGAAAGGAGACAGGAGAAACAGGCAGTAGCCTTAGGGGATGTGGCATGAGAAAGTGTCCCCAAAGAGGCAGTGACAGAGGATATTTGAGAGGGATATGGGGATTAGGCAGGAAAGCGGCCACTTGCAGGAGCAGAGCCCATGGAGAGCACAGTGGAAACCCCCTCCTTCGGCAGGAGCGGGACACCCTTGATGGCAATCGGAGGAGGAGGGATGACTCTTTCTCTGTAAGCTACCATGAGATAATGGGAGCACACAAAAAGGTGTAGTCAACCGCACAACGTCATTGCTCAGCAGACAGATCTGTGTTGATGTAAGTGGCTTCCCGGCACGATTTCTCAGGGCTGTAAGACTTCTCCACCTCTGTCTACTCAGCTACTAATAGGTTTGCAAGGAGCCTTTTTTTTTTTTTTTTTTTGCATTACAAACAGTGCCACGATAACATTCTCGTACATGCATACTTTGAGCACCCGTGTGGAGTTCTTCCAGCGCACACACTTAGGGGTGGAAGTGCCGAGTTGTGGGTTTGGGTTTACCCATCTTTAACGGCCAAGGCCATCACATAGGGTTACGCACAGCTTTCCCCTTTGGTGCCAGATTCTTCTTCAAAGTGGTTGTGTCAGTTTACATTCCCACTTCCTCACCAGCAGGGCAGGAGGGATCCTGGTTGTCCACACCCTCACCAACACTTGGTCTTGTCAGATGTTTAAATTTTGCCCATCTGGTGAGTGTGAGATGCGCTCGTGAAATTATGGTTTTGATTTGCATTCCCCTAATTATGGTGAGGATGAAACATCTTTTTCAGAAGTCTATTGGCCTGTTAGGATTCTTCTGTGAATTACCTGGGACTATGCTTCTGCTGAGTTTTTATTTTTTGTATTAATTTATAGTTTTTTACTATATTAGCATTCAAAATCTTTTTTTGTCAGTTACCTGTGTAACAGATATTTTCTCCTAGTGTAAGGCTTTTTTTTTTTTTCTTTAAATGTTATCTCTTCCTGAAAATGAGGTTTTAACTTTAGTATCAAATTTATCAATCTTTTGGGTGGCTCAGTTGGTTGGGGGTCTGCCTTTGGCTCAGCTCATGATCTCAGAATTCTTGAATCTAGCCTTGGGTTGGGATCCCTACTCAGCGGAGTATCTGCATGTCCCTCTCCCTGCTCTTGTGCTCTCTCTCTCAAATAAATATATAAAATATTTTTAAAAAAGAAAGAAAGCTTCTGCAAAAGCAGAAATTGCTGTTCATGTTTAATCCCTAATGTAGCTAGAGCTACTTTTTGTGTATGGTGTGAGATAGGGATCCAATTTTAACTTGTCCACATGGATAGTTATGCCCTTCCTGCCTCTCTATGCTTAGCTCATTCTCTCTCTCTCTCTCTTTTTTTCTTTAAGATTTTATTTACTTATTTGACAGAGAGATCCCAAGTAGGCAGAGAGGCAGGCAGAGAGAGAGAGAGGAGGAAGAAGGCTCCCCGCGGAGCAGAGAGCCTGATGCGGGGCTCGATCCCATAACCCTGAGACCATGACCTTAGCTGAAGGCAGAGGCCTTAACCCACTGAGCCACCCAGGCGCCCCAGCTTAACCCATTCTTATTCACCCTTCAAGATTCATCTTAGGTTCATATATTCCAACCACATTACCACAATTCCTTACAGAACAATGCTGTCCAATAGAAATACAGTGCAAACTACATATGTGATTGAAGATTTTCTAGTAGTCACATTAAAAAAGAAATAGGTGAAATTAATTTTAATAATATATTTTATTTAACCCAGTATATATAATCAGCATTAAAATTATTGAGATACTTTACAATATTTTTGTCATACTAAATATCCAAAGTCTGATGTGTATTTTACACTTAGAGCAGCTCAGACAGGCCACATTTTGGGGGCTCTGTGGCCACATGACTAATGGCTATTGTACTGTATTGGCTGTAGAGACTGCTGGCATAGAACGTGTCCACATTATAGTGGAATGATCTGTTTTCATACCAGCCTTTGTTACTGGTCAGTAAATTTCTGGAGTGTGACACTGAATCTTATTCATCTATCTCTTCCTCCTCCTCCACATATCTAGTTAGTGCCTTGCATAGAGGTACTCTATTTTTTTTTTAAAGATTTTATTTATTTATTTGACAGAGACAGAGAGAGAGCACATTAGGCAGAACGTCAGGCAGAGGGAGAGGGAGAAGCAGACTCCTTGCTGAGCATGGAGCCGGATACAGGACTCGATCCCAGTACCCTGGAATCATGACCTGAGCCGAAGGCAGACGCTTGACCCACTGAGCCACCCAGGCACCCCAAGTAAAAATATTTTATTTATTTATTTGACAGATGCAGATCACAAGTAGGCAGAGAGGCAGGCAGAGAGAGAGGAGGAAGCAGGCTCCCCATCAAGCAAAGAGCCTGATGTGGGGCTCGATCCCAGGACCCTGGAATCACAACCCTAGCCGAAGGCAGAGGCCTTAACCCACTGAGCCACTCAGGCGCCCCAAAGGCTTGAACCCTGACTGTTGATACATTTTTTCTACATAAAGCTGAACCTTGCGCACTGGGAAGTTCTACCCAGGGGCTCTGGCTCTGCTCCCCGAAACCTCACACGGGGTGATGTTTCCCTAAATTTTCTCTTCCTTCAGCTAAATATTCCAGAGCGCTCTCCAGCCCTTTTCTGAGCTCTCCTCCAAGCCACCACAGGACTTTGGGCTGCACTCATATCTGCCTAGAAGGCATTTTGTTAAACTAATTATTTCCCATGTCAGCATTTTTTTAAAAAAGATAGATTTATTTATGTATTTATTTGAGAGAGAGCGAGAGTGTGCTCACATGAGCAGGGAGAGAGGAGAGGTAGAAAGAGAAGCAGACTCCCGACCCGGGGATCGTTACCTGAGCCGAAGGGAGACACTTCACCAACTCAGCTCCCCTGATGCCCCCTGCCCACGTCACTATTTTATTTTTTTATTTTTTATTATTTTTTTAAGATTGTATTTATTTATTTGACAGACAGAGATAACAAGCAGGCAGAGAGGCAGAGAGAGAGGGGGAAGCAGGCTCCCTACCGAGCAGAGAGCCCGATGTGGGGCTTGATCCCAGGACCCTGGGATCACGACCTGAGCCGAAGGCAGAGGCTTTAACCCACTGAGCCACCCAGGCGCCCCAACACGTCAGTATTTTAGATTCCCAACCATGATGCAAGGTCCTAAGCATCCCAGGTGAGTGGGGCCAAGGTGTTGTCCTGACTAGGTGACCTGTACAGTGCCCAGGCTGTGCCAGGCACATACTCAGCCTCCACTCAGGACCAATGGTTAAAGCACAGCTCAGTTCTTCCTCTGGTCAGATGTTTTTCCCACTGCCCTTTCTGATCTTCAGAAATCACAGAATTCCAGGGCTGAAAAAGCAAAGAGACATCCCAATTCCATCCCTTCCCTTCCTTTTTCAGCCAAAGAAAGCCACGAGAATTGTCTTCTCCAACTCCCAGTTAGTGTCAGAGCCAAGGACCAGGAAAATCTAGAGTCCCAGCACAGGAGTGGGGTTTGCTCTGGTCTGGCCTGCTTTCCAGGCTTCCTCCAGAAGACTCTTCCTCAGCCCTGTCTCCCACCCAAGTGGGCCAGGGTGCCCTCTGGGGATGGGACCTCAGGCAGGAGGCAGGCCAGGGCCCTGGAGGAAGGTCTGCCCTGTGTGTGTGTGTGTGTGTGTGTGTTGGGGGTGTGGGGTGGAAGGGCAGCAGTGGGTAAAAGTTAACATCAGGCAATGATGCAATCACAGAATCCGAATTGAGTGCAGGTCGCTTTAAGAAAGGAGTAGCTGTAATCTGAAGCTTGCTGGGCTCTGGACTAGGAGGCGCAGCAAAAGCTCTGGGTGTTTGCTGGAGCCCCTCAGTGTGCAGACAGACCTAGGCCGGTGGCAACTGCGGCACACTCACAGGTAAAGCAGCCCCCTCTCTGGTGTGAGAACATCAGGGCAAGACTGGAGAGGGTCCCCTGGGCTGGGGGAGGCAGGAGCACTCCAGGGATCAGCAAAGAGGGGTGCAAGGGAGAGAAGGTGGGGGGACAGTGGCCCCTGCTGCTTGGGCCCCGGGGTGAGAGGATGAGAGAGGGCAGAGGGAGTTGGGGCTCAGAGGCCCAGGGCCCACTTTTCCCCAAGCCCCACTAGGAGGAAGGGAAGACTTTTGGGGCTGGGAAGACTTTTGAATGAAGTAGGTGGGTAGCCATGGGGAGGGCTGTGGTGGGAAGGGGCAGAGGACACAGCTGCAGGCTAGGTTCTGAGCAGCACCTCAGAGGGGCTCTGTGGCCCCCGTGGCCCCCCACCCCCAGGGAAGGAGGTTGCCCCTTAGCTGGGCTTCCCTGGGGCAGTCGGGAGGCAGCCTGCTCCCCTCGCCCAGTCCGGCCTTGGCTTGGGCTCAGCTTCCTGCTGCTTTTTCAAGTTCAGCTGGTGCTGATTTCTAAGCCAAGCCACTACTAGCCTGCTGAGCCCTGCAGAAGACTGGAAGGGAGGACACCTGGGCCCTTCGATCCAGCACCCATCCCTTCTCTTTGGCCAAATTAGTTGCCAGTGAACGCTGGGAGATCCATGGGCTTTGGCCGTTGGCAAACAATGACCGTTATTTAGTGCAGCCTGTGTGTGGGGTTTGGGGGCCTGAGGCCCGTGCTGGAGAGGATGGCTGCCCACACTCTTTCTGCTCCTGGGGGTAAGCCACAGCAAGGGGCAGGTCTGGGCCCAAGAAAAGCCACAGGCTTCGCAGAAACCCCATCATCGTCTGGCCCAGGCCCGTCCACCAGGAGTACAGCCCCTGGGCTGAGGGTGGGAGGCCAAGGGGGCCAGGGAGGTCTGCTTCTAGGGCCAGTCCTCCTGGGGTGTGCGGAGCGGAAACTCATGGGTGCCCCTGGTCTCACTCAGGTTCCAAGACTCCAGAAGGAATGCTGCCCCGGGACTGGCAGGGTCGCCAAGGGCGGAGCGGGCCTGGAGGGCACCCCCGGGCCCGCCCTTCCAAAGCCAGGAGGGAGGGCGGTGTCCTTCCCTGCACTGCCCAGGAGGTCCACTGCCATGTGGCTTTAGGCTGTGTGGTGCTGGAAGGAGGAGGAGGAGGGATGGTGTTTGTCTCACAACTGGATTTAATCTGAAACACATGTATTGGCTCAAGTTTATCCTCCCAGCTGGAAGACAAGATCACAAAATCCCAGTGTCTCCTCATTTTGGTAAATGCTGCAGAAAGGAAAGTCTGACCTTGGCCCAGCGGAGAGAATATCTACCTCCTCCCCATGCCCTCCCACTCCTAGTGGGACAGGAGTCTGGCTTAGATACTGCCCTTTGGACGGATGGCATCAGTGTCCTTGTGTCCCTGGCCAGGTGGCGGCTGCCTGCCCTCAGGCCACAGAACAATCACCTTGGACAGGGCATCAAGTGGGCTCAGAGAGACTCCCAACCCCATGTAGATTCTGACTCTCTGCCCTCCCAGAGCCCTTTTGGGGGGCTCTCCATAATCTCTCCTCTTCCTCCATCCTTAGGGTGGGGAGGTGGAGGATTTAGAGGCCACGAAAATACTACCTGTCCCAGCGACTGGCTGTGGGCCAGCTGGGGACGCATGTGCTTTTCATGGCCAGGGTCCCTCACCTTATCTTCAGTCCTCAGTCCCCCAACATGGGGACCATGATCCCACAACCCAGGGCTCGCACTGACTCTGTGGGGACTCCTACAGAGAAGGTTTGACCTTCAAGCGCATTTGAACTGTGAACTTGGTTTTCATTCTTTTTTTTTTTTTAAAGATTTTATTTATTTGTTTGACAGACAGAGATCACAAGAAGGCAGAGAGGCAGGCAGAGTGAGAAAGAGGAAGGGAAGCAGGCTCCCTGCTGAGCAGAGAGCCCAATGCAGGGCTTGATCTCAGGACCCTGGGATCACGACCTGAGCTGAAGGCAGAGGCTTTAAACCACTGAGCCACACAGGTGCCCCATGAACTTGGTTTTCTTAAACACTATGCCAGGCTGAGCCCCGTGTTCCTCCTGTCTCAGCTCCCTACCGGGGCCAAGCATTTCCTATACCCTTGCCGCCTAGAAATCTCAGGGAATTTTGTGGTCTCTGAAACACCAGTCTGCTGGGGCTCAGGCAAGAAGACTCCTCCTAGCTCTGGGGTGCGGCTGGGAGGACGGAGAGAGCAGCTGTGAGACTGTCTGGTGTTCCGGGTCTCTAGCTGGTATCAAAGAAATCTTGTCCTGCTGGCTCAAGGGGAGGTTCTCTCTGAGCGCCAGGGGCAGCTGGGCAGGAGAGCAGCTGGGTGAGGACTTGGGGTCTGTGGGGCTCGCTCTGGGACACAAGGTCCAGATCAGGGTTTGGGAAGAAAGCTGGGCTGCTTCCCACTTGCAGTCCAGCCACAGACTGAGCAAACTCTGAAAGGTGGTCCCTTCTTTCGTTGCCTTTCATCTCTCCAGTGTTGTCCAGTGGATTATCTGGCTTGATTCTAAGGACTTCCGCCAAAAATCACACATCCCACTCCCAACTTTCCTATTTGCTCTGAGAAGTCAGGAAAGTATGTGTGCTGCGCGCGTGGGAGGGTATTGATGGGCATAGAAATGATGACCGTGAACGTGCGGAGAGCCTTGGCCTGTGTGTGTGTGCGTGTGCGTAGGGGAGGTGAGGGTCAGGGAACACAGTTGTTATAAATTGGTGACCTGGCAATATGGGTGGTGGTGGGGGCGAGACAGGGACCAACCGAAGGTCCTAGTTACTGAGATCTTGTCCCACTTTTTAAACAGAAGGCCCTTTGGAAGATCCTATCTGCGGGACCTCCCAACTGCCTTCATCCCCTCCCACCCCACATCCTAACTCCAAGGGGTGAGTTCATGGACATGGCAAGTGCAGGAGGCTGAGGGATGGTGGCAGACATGGAGCCCTGAACCCTGGGCCCAGATTTTCCTTTTCCCTTGTGGTTCAGGGGCTAGTTGGAAGAGGCTGGTTGGAAGAGGCCACTGCTGGTTGGAAGCTGGTTGGAAGAGGCCACTGCTGGGGATATGAAGGGTCCTGGGGTTGTTTAACCTGAAGGAAAGAAAGCTCCGAGGGTTTAAGAGCTATTTTTGAGCTACTAGGGGGCAGAAGATCTGGCTCCCTAGGAGAGAAGGGGGCCCTGGGGTTCCAGGTATAGGGAGACACATTTTTAGCTCTAGGATCACTGCAGAGCTCACCTGCCTTTGTGCTGTTCATTTCTTTGGAGATGTGATCTGATTTATTGCTCATATCAAGAACTATCTGATTTCCATTTTGCAAGAGAAGATGCTGTGAGTTCTCAAGAGAGCTATTAAGACACAGAATCGAGATTTGAACCCAGGCTCTCGGCCCCTAGACCCAGTGCTCCTTAGCAGGAGAGTAAGAACTCTCCATAGAAAACTATCTCTGAAGGGAATGAGTCCCTTATGAGGCCACAGGTTCTAGACCAGAATAATTCAAGGACAGGGTCTGAGAACTTCCTGGGGATGGCGAGGAGCTGGAAGAGATGCCTCCCTTCTCTGTGTTCTGTAATTCTACCTATGGGAACTAGATTCCATCCCATTCTGACATTACCCCAAATTCTGTATAATGAGCTGGTCCTATGTCTCCAGAGAAGAGCTGTGCTGTGCATTTCTGCTAGGCCACAGCCACACAAAGGAGCCCACTGCTGGGTCTCCACGGCACTGGAGACCATGACCCTGGGGCTTGAGGCCCCCAGATCTCCTCACACACACAGGGGGACAAAAGCACAGACTCATCCTGGGGCTGTAGGCCATGAGGCAGGTGGAGGGGTGGCAAGGCACTCAGAGGGAGGGACGGTCAAGTTGAAGGTCCGCTTCCAGCCTGGGGAGGTTGGAGGTAAGGTGCCTCGTCCTGGCAAGCTCCTGCGCCCCACTCAGGGTGGCTGGCGGAGCAGGCGGTGGGTGAGGGGGATAGCCTGCTACCTCTTGTTTTCTTGCAGGCCCCAGGATGCAGGCCCTCGTGCTTCTCCTCTGGACTGGAGCCCTCCTCGTGCACAGCAGCTGCCAGGACAGCGTGGACAGCCCCCAGGAGGTCAGTGGGGTTGGTGCAAGGCGGGGTGTGGGTAATCCCCACCCCTCCTTAGAAGGCAGCAAGGGGGATGGGACAGACACCGGGTTCCAGGCCAGACTCTGGCCTTCCTGTGTAGATAAGGCCTGGATTTCTCCTTCAGCAAAACAGACAGAAAATATCTCGCCTTGCCTTTCAGAGAACACAGTAGAGACAAAAATAAGATCCCAGAAGGTGAAAAGTGAAGGCAGTCTAGCAAGCCCGGGGGTATCCCTTTCAGTGAAGACCTTTTCTCACTACCTTGGGGCACTCGTGGGTCTCACTGACAGGATGGTGGTCCTGGATTTTTGTTCCGATAGCGACCAGATTTGCAGTGGAGATGTAAGCGTGCAGAAAGGTCCCTTTTCTGTCCGGAAGAAGCACGGTCAGACTGCGGAGACAGATGCTGAGAATCTCACGCTAAGGGACAGTGAGGGCCCAGGGCAGCCCGGGCTACTGGCTGGAGTCCTGGACGTGGTCGAGAGTTCTGGCTCTACCTCTCACTTCTTAGCTTTGTTACTGCAGACAAGTCACTTTGAACTGAGTCAGTTTCTTTCTTCCTTTCTCCCTCCCTCCCTCCCTTCCTTTCTTCTTTTTAAATTTCTTTCTTTTTTTAAGATTTTATTTGTTTATATTTCAGAAGAGACACAGTAAAAGAGGGAACACAAGCAGGGGGAGTGGGAGAGGGAGAAGCAGGCTTCCTGTTGAGCAGGGAGCCCAATGTGGGGCTCGATCCCAGGACTCTGAGACCATGACGAGAGCTGAGCGCAGATGCTCAACAACTGAGCCACCCAGGTGCCCCCTGAGTCTCTTTCTTATCTGTAAAATGGGATTAAAAATACCTATCTAGGGGCAGCCGTGTGGCTCAGTAGGTTAAGTCTCTACCTTTGGCTTAGGTCTTGGGGTCCTGGGATCAAGTCCCCGCATTGGGCTCCCTGTTCTCCCTCTGGCTCTTCCCCTGTTCGAGTGCGCACGTGCGCTCGCCTTCTTTCTCTCAAATAAATACTCTTAAAAAAAAAAAGATTTTATTTATTTATTTGACAGACAGAGATCCCAAGTAGGCAGACAGGCAGGCAGAGAGAAAGGAGGAAGCAGGCTCCCTGCTGAGCACAGAGCCGGATGTGGGGCTGGATCCCAGGACACTGGGATCATGTCCTGGGCCAAAAGCAGAGGATTTAACCCACTGAGCCACCCAGGCATCCCACAAATAAATAATCTTTAAAGAGAAACCAAAACTACACTTGCAGGGCCATCGTGGCCCGTCACTTACTTCTTACCTACTGAATACCTGCTCTGTAGGGGCTGGGGCGGGGCGGAAATATAAAGGACTCAGATCTTGCCTTCAAGGAACTCAGTCTTTTGAGGTATCAAATAGATCAACAAGCAGGAAATGAAGTGACTCCAGTGAAAAGAACCAGCACAGTCTGTCACATGGTAGGTGGTTAATATGTAAGTGGGAGCTGATCCCCTAAAAAGTTCAGGAAACCAAAACGGGCCTTTAGCTTGGGGTGATTAAGGAAAAGTTGTGGAGGAGATGCTGCGCGATCAGGGGCCATGAAAGATGGGATTGGGGTGGGGGGAATCACAGGGGGGTCCAGGTAGAGAGTTGGAAGCAGTTAACAAGGGGGAAGACAGGCAGCTTGCTCTGGTCTGAGAGCAAGGTTCCTTGGAAGGGAGGGCACTCTTCTCTTTCTCTCTCTCTTTTTAAAAGGATCTTATTTATTTGTCAGAGAGAGAGGGAGAGAGTGCACAAGCAGGGGGACCAGCAGGCAGAGGGAGAAGCAGACTGCCGGATGAGCAGAGAGCCTGCTGCAGGACTTGATCCCAGGACCCGAGATCATGACCTGAGCCGAAGACAGACAGTTAACCAACTGAGCCACCCAGGCATCCCCACTCCCTCTTTTTAAGTATGTCCCAGGCCTGAGGCTCACAGGTCACTAGTATTTAAACCTGGTCAGCTAATTTCTATGTGGGACTGCCTGTCCCCAGCCAAGAACTCCGGCAGGATCCAGGATCACACTCTCCTTCTAACATCAGGCTACATGTAGGGTACTCAGCCAGGACGTCTCTAAGGGGCCAGAAGGACAATCCCACTCAAAGCAACGAGGGTTCCCATCACACACAGCTCAACTCTGATGGCCCTTGTACTCAAATCCAGGACTCCCCAGCCCCCGACACCACAGGGGTGCCCGTGGAAGAGGAGGACCCCTTCTTCAAGGTCCCTGTGAATAAGCTAGCAGCGGCCATCTCCAACTTTGGGTATGACCTGTACCGCGTGAGGTCCGGCCTCAGCCCAGCTGCCAACGTGCTGCTATCCCCACTCAGTGTGGCTACCGCTCTCTCCGCACTCTCGCTGGGTGAGTTCTCAGATGGGGACAGCCTCGGGTGCCTGGAGCGGCCTGTGGCCCCTGCAGAGAGGTGGTGAGAGAGCGGCCCACTGGGGTCCCTTTGAGTGTACCTACAACCCCCCACCCCAGCTCTGCGGAGGGTGCAGAGCACTGCTGACTTTGAGACATGGCCTCACGACCACTTACTGATGACGGGATGACCTTGACATTCCATTCTTAACACAAGCTTCTGCGTGCCAGCCATTTGGCTAGGTCCTGGGGATACAACCGCCTACAAGCGGGGGTGGTCCTTGCCTTTACTCGGCCACAGCTGAGTTCCTGGCTGGGGGCGGGGTGCGGGGCGGGGAGAGTCATGAGCAGGTGACCACCAAACTTTCTGGTAAGGGCTGTGGCCAGAGAAGCTTGGGGGCTTGAACCCTCCCTCCGGCCCTTGTTGCTCTCTCTAGGCCTGATGGCCTTCACCTGCTGGAGGAAAATCTTGTTTTTCTTCCGCTGCCTTCGAATTTCTTGCCCAGCAAGAATGCCACCAGTATGAACAGTGGAAGACCAAGAGCATGGTGTCCCATCCCAGGAGCTGGCCTGACCTGGGCCCTGGTGGCCAGGTATTAAGGCTCCCACCCCGGTCTCTGGCAGGAGCGGAACAGCGGACAGAATCCACCATCCACCGGGCCCTCTACTATGACCTGATCAGCAACCCGGACATCCATGGCACCTATAAGGAGCTCCTTGCCGCCGTCACTGCCCCCGAGAAGAACTTCAAGAGTGCTTCCCGGATCATCTTTGAAAGGAGTGGGTCACCTTGCTAGCCCGGGATGCTGGAGGAATTTGGGGCTCTATGCTCCTCTGGTGGTGGGCGGTTTCTTTCTTTTCTTCTTCTTCTTTTTTTTAAGATTTTATTTATTTATTTGAGAGAGAGAGGATGAGAGCGGGAAGGGTCAGAGGAAGAAGCAGACTTCCCACTGAGCAGGGAGCCTGATGCAGAACTCGATCCCGGGACTCCAGGATCATGACCTGAGCCAAAGGCAGTTGCTTAACCAACTGAGCCACCCAGGCACCCGGGGCGTTTCTTTCTAAACACTAGATCACGTCTGCCCGGGCTGGGCCTGGTGCTGGTGGGCAGGAAGAGGCCCCGTGAGCTCAAAAGGGATCAGAAAGAGGAAGTAGACTGAGAGAGATGGTGGGAGGGCCCAGGGAGTGTGGTAACCTGAAGAGAAACAGCAATGAGTGAAATTCGTTGTTCTTTGCCCAGCGCCTGGGGAAGCTGGCTGGGAGTCTGGGCAAGTCACGGGAAGTCACTAGGCAGGAAGTCAGGGCCTGCTGAGTGGTAAACCAGAACCTCAGCCTGGCGCGCTCTCCCAGAGCAGATGCTGGTTGGGAGCTCAGAGCACACTTAACCCTACTCCATCTCTTCCCAGAGCTGCGGATAAAATCCAGCTTTGTCACACCGCTGGAGAAGTCCTATGGCACCAGGCCCAGAATCCTGACCGGCAACCCTCGCTTGGACCTTCAGGAGGTTAACAACTGGGTGCAGGCTCAGATGAAAGGGAAAATCTCTAGGTCCACCCAGGAAATACCCAGTGGAGTCAGCATTCTTCTCCTCGGTGTGGCTCACTTCAAGGGTGAGGGCTCCACTTCTCTTTTGGCCAAGGGTGGAGGATGGGTGTCAGAGGGGCTGGGGAAGGGGGGACGTCAGAGGCAGAGCTCAGCAGGAACCGAGAGGATGACCTGGGGAAAGCACCTGCCTGAAGGCTCTGTTCTTACCTTCTGGGCCCAGACAAAACTGCGGTGTGTGTCTACAAAGTGTTAAGAGACCGTGCTAGCGGGGAGAAGAAAGTGCTAGCACTCAGGGGCCTGTTTGGGGGTGGGCACTGTGAGATTCGTGCTGGAGTCAGATGAGGGTCAAAGCCCAGCTGGGCCTTCCCTGGCATTGAGCCCTGCACAGGCCTCACCTCTGACACAGGATGACGCACTTACTTCAGAGGCTGTCTACATCGACTCGTGTCTTCACACCAGCCGGAGCCCTGTGCCCAGGGCACAAGTATTCAACAAACCTTTAGTTCTCTCATAGCATGCTGCTGTAGTGATGTGCCTGAGATTCCTCCATAGGCCGTGTGAGGCTGGCCCCATTCAGAGAAGACGTGGGTGGGATTTGGGGCAACCTCTCCTTGAAATGCTTTTCTGTAACTTCTATCAGGCAGTAGCTAGTGGGACCCTGACCTTGAGAGAGGCCCTACTTGAAGCACTGATCTCCAGAAAGTGAGAGAAGCCATTACAGGCCAGCATATTAAAAGTCAACTTGAACATAGGGAGCTTGGTTACCGCCTCACTGTTTGAGCACCTGCCAGTGCCTCTGCCCCTCTGGGCTTCAGTGATTTTCCAGGGGGTGATGTCGGGGTCCCTTGCAGCCTTATCTCCTCTGATCCTGTCCTCCAGACACCTCACTGCGAAAGGAGACACCAGCTGACTTTTCTCCCAGGCCATCACAGAACTTGTATGATCCAGATGGTCAAATCAGTAATTCCTCCCGAGTCTCTATATGGAAGCTATTCAGATCCTTGACATATCGTAGTCCGGCCCACACATTCTCAGAGCTGTTCCCTGATGTGTCGGGGCCTCTAAGATTCCTTTAGGCAGGCGCCTTTCAACCATAGGCTTTGGTCTCCCAGCCCCAGTCCCAATGCCTGTCTGGTCTCCTGGGGCTCAGGGCACTCCCATTTGTTTCATTTCAGGGCAGTGGGTAACAAAGTTTGACTCCAGAAAGACTTCCCTTCAGGATTTCCACTTGGATGAGGAGAGGACCGTGAGAGTCCCCATGATGTCAGACCCTAAGGCCATCTTACGCTATGGCTTGGACTCTGATCTCAACTGCAAGGTATGTAGGGGCTGGATGAGTGATGGGCAGAGGGGAGGACAGAGGCAGGCAGGATGGCATATAGTGAAACAGGCTGACCTTTGAGATGGGACAGCTGTCTAAATTCTGCCTGCTGTGTAGCTTTCAGCAAGTCAATAGCTTTTCTGAGCATTTCTTCTTAAAATGAAGGATGGGTCTCGAAACTCATCCTCCTAGGGTTTGCTATAAGGATTAACAGATAATGTGAAATGGGCCAAGACTGGGCAAATCACATGCTGGTGTTTTCTTGTCTTTCCCCCCTTCTTTCTCTGCCTCTCCTTTTTTTCTTTCTTTGGGGGGAACTTTTATTTCTAGAATTCAAAGCCAAATTAAAAAAAAAAAATGGTCACACACCCTAAATGGCTGGCATTCTAAGTTTTTCACAAACCTGACATCTTTTAAGTCGGTAGTTCTTAAACCTTTTTCTTTGGGAATCTGACAAAACGCCTAAAACACTTGAGAGAAATGTCATGTGTGCGCACATACATTTCTGTATGTGGGTTCAGGGGCTAAGACTCCTGATGTTGTCTGTCCCACGGACCTAAGATTAAGAACCTCTGCTCCGAAGACCCATTTTATTTTATTTTTAAGATTTTATTTATTTATTTGGGAGAGAGGCAGTAAGAGAGTGTGAGCGAGGAGAAGGTCAGAGGGAGAAGCAGACTCCCCGTGGAGCTGGGTGCCTGATGCAGGACTCGATCCCGGGACTCCGGGATCATGACCTGAGCTGAAAGCAGTTGTCCAACAAACTGAGCCACCCAGGCGTCCCCCCATTTTATTTATTTATTTATTTATTTATTTATTTATTTTTTAAAGGTTTTATTTATTGGAGAGAGAGAGAGAGACTATGAGCAGGGGGAGTGGGAGAAGGAGAAGCAGGCGCTCCGCTGAGCAGGGAGGCCGACACGGGACTCAATCCCAGGACCCTGGGATTGTGACCTGAGCCAAAGGCAGACGTTTAAATGACTGAGCCACCGAGGTGCCCCCAAAGACCCATTTTATTACTGCTTCTGTGTTCCCGTGCTCAACACCCCTGGTTCTAGTCCAGGGCTCTGTAAATAACAGCTGATCAGTAACTACTGGCAGACAATCTTTGGGAGAAAACTCTTTCAGCGCATAACTTCAGTCGGTATTAGGTTGAGGTAAGAAAAGACAACAGCCTACGTTTTTTTGAAGGAACTTCAGTAAGCATCTTGTAGCCAGAAGGCAATGGCCAAGAGGGACAGTTGTTAAAGAGATTAGGGGCTGGGGAAATCACAGTCAGGGAACCCCACAGCAGGAGAGAAGGCAGCTTGGAGTGTGTGTGTCTAGGTCTGGGCTCTTGGGCTCCAAGGAACTAACCCACGTGCTCCCTCCCTGCGGTTTCAGATTGCCCAGCTGCCCCTGACTGGCAGCATGAGTATCATCTTCTTCCTGCCTCTGAAAGTAACCCAGAACTTGACCATGATAGAAGAGAGCCTCACCTCTGAGTTCATTCATGACATAGACCGAGAACTGAAGACTATTCAGGCAGTCCTGACCATCCCCAAGCTGAAGCTGAGTTACGAAGGCGAAGTCACTAAGTCCCTGCAGGAGATGAGTATGTCCGCCAGGCCACTCTGCTCTTGGGGTGGGTGGGGTTGAGCTTTTTGAGCTTTCCGCCTTGCTAAGCAGCACTCAAGGGCTCTGTGGCTTTGTGGGGAGGCAGGCCATGGATGATTCCTTAATTCTACTAGCACTGGAGGGGAGGCATGAACTGCCCTTATCAGATGCATTCCTTAGTCCCAGAAGCCTACATCTCGCAACAGAACACTGCGTCTCAAAAGACAGGTCTGTTGAGCTGGTTTCTGGTCTTAACCTCACTCGCTGGTTTTTGAGTGCTCTTGGGCAAGTCACTTGAACCCCACCCAGCCCAGAGGTCTACAGACCTCACTGAAGGTCCAAAGTGGGGTTTTACTCCCAGCTTGTCTGCCTCCTTGAGAATCAGGATTTAAGAACCAGGACTCTACTCTTGCGCAGGGTGCTGGGTGAAGGCCGCGTTTTAATGGAAATCTCTCAATTTCTGCAGAACTGCAATCCTTGTTTGATTCGCCCGACTTTAGCAAGATCACAGGCAAACCTATTAAACTTACCCAAGTGGAACATCGATCTGGCTTCGAGTGGAACGAGGATGGGGCAGGCACCACACCCAGCCCAGGACTCCAGCCTGCCCGCCTCACTTTTCCCCTGGACTATCACCTTAACCAACCTTTCATCTTTGTACTGAGAGACACAGACACGGGGGCCCTTCTCTTCATAGGCAAAATTCTGGACCCCAGGGGCATTTAACGGTGCAGTTTCACGTTCAAATACCCTGGAGGAACAAAACCCTCAAGGGGTGGCAGATTACATATGACAGGAAGCCTGCCCCCATGTTGTTTCAGTGTATACTTTGCAATAAAGTGCTTTATCCTTAACCTTTGTTGCCCTGTTCCTCCTCCTGTTTTGAGCTCTGTTAAGTTTAATATGAAGATAAATAGCCCTTTCGAGATTTGCTGGTCCTATACTTATAGCCTGGGTCTCTCTCTAAACTCTGCAGAAAGTCACCACTTCAAAGAGCTTGTAGTTATTGTCACGGTATAATGCAGGGCCGGAGTCTCTGCTGTGGAAGTGTTTATGCAGTAGGGCCACTAATCTCCGAGGGGGCATCTCCTGCCCCCACAATCAGTGGGGTATGCTCTTAAATAAATCAAACCTTAGGGTATTTTTTTTTTAAAGATTTATTTATTTTATTTTAGAGAGAGAGAGACAGAGCACGAGCAGGAGGGGCAGAGGGAGAGACAGAATCTCAAGCAGACGTCAGGCTGAGCGTGAAGCCTGACTCGGGGCCTGATCTCACGACCCAGAGACCACGTCCTGAGCCGAAACCAAGAGTCGGCTGTTCAACCGACTGCACCACCCCAAATGGCCCCCAGAACTTTAGCTTTTATTTTTACTTATTTATTTTAAGCTTTCACTTATTCATTTGACAGAAAGAGCACAAGCAGAGGGAACAGCAGGCAGAGGGAGAGGGTGAAGCAGGCTCCCCGGCAAGCAGGAAGCCAGACGCCGGGCTCGATCCTAACCCCGGGATCGTGACCTGAGCCGAAGGCAGCCGCCCAACCAGCTAGTCACCCAGGCGCCCTAAAACTTTAGCTTTTCATGCAAGCACAGCTATCCCCCTAGTCAAGCTAATGTCACCTGACAACACAAGCTAACACATGGGCAGATAGGAGAGGTAAGTCGTAACTTAAGGAAATGTTCCATAAAGCATTTAAGGAAAGCTCCCAAGTACACCTAAAATGGGAATGTGACATCTGAAAATTCTAAACACATTCATTTTAGGGGAGCATGCCTATTTTACAGACTATAACACGACCTTTTTTTAGGAACACGAAACACGACAAGTGTTTGGGACAGAATAAAGAACTGTCCTCAGGACTAAATTTTCAAGAAGAAAAATTTATCTCCACGAAAAAAAAAATCTCACTGGCCACTGCACCTTGCCACAGGGAATGAGTAGAAAGAAGAATTAAATAAGCTTCTGCCTGACCTTCATTCACATGTTTGAATGTAAGCTGTGTTCTAAACTCTCAAGTTTCCTGAAAAGCCCCTGCCAGACATCTTGAGGCTATTCATTTCTTGACTGTAAGGCTGAGGCTAGCAGCGGGGACTTCCTGGGCAGACTGGGGGGGTTGTCAATCTCTCAAAGCACCGTGGACCTGATGTTCCTTTCCACTAACTCACTGGACCCACTTGGTCCCAGACCATGACACGGCAACCTGGGTTCAAAATAGTGTGTCTCCCAGCCTTCTGGCCGGGACGGAAGTCTAGACTACTGCTCTACACATCCAGGCATAAAAGAGCTATCACCTCTCCCTTCTGTTGCTCGAGTCTGAAACCATAAGCAGCAATGCCAGTGCTCTGGGGCACCTTCTGAAGACACCCGCAAGTGGCTCAGGACTCCTGCAGTTGGATTTCCCTTCCCAGCCTGGGGAGGTCCGGCAGAAGGGAGTCTCTTTTCAGGAGAACGGAGGCCCCCATGTCATTATCATAAGCTTGATTGTATTAGTGTTTGGTCAGGAGGTCGGCCAAGAATACAGAAGGAGAGGCAGATAATAAAGACTGGAAAACTGGTAGGAGACAAATTTAGAGTTGCCATCCCAGGAAGAGACTGCCTAACAATAAAGTGGCCCCATACTTCTTTCTCTACTCACAATTTACATCGTACTAGTTTTAACAAAGGATTCAAGAAAGCTAGCTACCACACACAAAATGGTGTCTCTGGAAGTAAGGAGCCTCAGTGATTTCTTGCTTAATAATTATTTTTCAATTACAACACAACTACTAAGAGCATAAGTGCCCACTGGAGTGGTACGTAACATTTCTTTACTACTAGAAACCACAGGAATGTTCCAGGGAAACAGACGATCATCATTAGTGAGGTGGAGTCTCGCCAAAAGCCCAGGCTAACATCCAGATGCCTGCAGATCAGCTAAAATCCCTTTAAAGGGCTTAGGCTCTCCAGACACTAGTTTTACATCTTTTCTGGAAACTGGGAGTTTCTACGGGAGGGTAGTTAACTATCTGAAGAAAACCTTGGGATCCTACACTGAAGGCCCCAGTTAGATGGGTGGCGAGTCCAATAAGCAAGATTTCATCTTCTGTAGCTCCTGGATCTCATCACTGCAAGGGCCATAGTGCACCAGCAGAACCTTTTCGGCCCTCTCAATTGTGTTCAGTGCTTCTGGGATCGCAAACCTGAACCGAAGGAGGTAAAAGGAGTGAATCCACTCATTCAGTCAAGCAAACATTAATCAAGGGCCTACCCCCACCCTGTGAAGTCGTCGAAGATCAGTTTGTCTTCAAGGATCTCACACTCTAGAAGGGTAGGGGAGAGACTTTCACAAGCACACTGCAAGGTAGAGTTTGAAAACAAAGTGATGAGAGAAAGCATGAAGATTCTAAGGTCCTGATAAACAGGCAAATCTCAAAGGGTTCCATCGGGGATTCATCCCAGCGTTTACTCAGGAGTCTTCACCTTCAGGTAACCAAGCCCACCCCAGACCTGACTGCAGCCCTGTTCTCTTGACCCAATGGGAGACCTCTGCATCTCAGGTGTCAGGCCCACAGATCATTTATGATCTTAGAATCAAGCTTCAAACATTGCCTCGCCCTCAAGTGCACCAATGGCAGCTTTAGCAAGGCTGGAAGGAAGTGCTGCATCTAGAAATAGGGCCTCCCCATGATCTCAGTGGCAAAAATGGATGACATCCGCATAGACTGTTCTTTCCTTTAAACCTTCAAAGCAGGGTTTCTCTGCCTTGACACTACTGATATTTTGGGCCGGATAACTGTTAGCTGTGGGGGGCTGTCCTGTGCATTGCAGGATGTTTAACAGCATCTCTGGCCTCCGCCCTTGATATGACAACCAAAAATGTCTCCAGACATTGCCAAATGTCCCCTGGGGGCAAAATTACTCCTGGTTGAAAACAACTGCTTTCAGAGGAACAGGATGGGGGAAGGAAGGGCCCCTGGAGTTGAAAGTGCTGAGAACGAGGGCATGAGGGAGGCGTGAGGAAGCAGAAAGCTGAGGAGAGCCGTTGGGATGCGGGTGGTGGGGCCATATGGCAACTGCTCCTTAGGAATGTCCCTTCAGTGCTAAGAGCTTTCCCTGTATCTCTCAGGAGGAAATTCTAGAGCTTCCAGTTTATCAGCAAAACTGAAGGAAAGGAGTTTTCCTAAAGGGGAGATAGAGAAGTTTCCACGTGCTTAACAGCACCACAGGAGAAAAGGAACACTGAAGAGCCTAATGAGTGTGTGGCCCAGAGGGCATTAGGAAACCAGAGAAAGACTTACCCATTGAAAAAGAGCTGGGCCAGTTTGAAGAGCTCGTGGCCCATTTCAACACTGGATGGCCCATGCTGAGCCTCAACCACTTGGAGACTCTTCTGCAGATGGGCAGCTGACTTCTGCCAGTCCCCTGCAGAGAAAAGAGAAATCTGGTTCCAGAAGAGAACCATAGTCAACTGTGGAAGAACATTTTCAGGGTGAGGAAAGCTCAGTGGAAGGGGAGGACAGCTTCAGCTCAAAGACTGAGAGGTGACCAACCAGATGAGGCTGGGCTCAGGACCAAACACATGAGGCACACATGGTCTTTGCAGCAGAAAATGAAGACAGACACGTGCCATACCTAAGGCAGCATAGGCCTGGGCCAGGGCATCCTCCATTTCGCCTACCACGCTGTGTTCTGGTGACAGGAAGCTCTCGGCATCGTGTCGGCACCCCAACAACAGCTGAATGGCTTGCTCTATCAAAGCAAAGGAAGGTGGCCTCGTTACTACATAGACCCAGTCCTAGAAACGAGCACCCAGCTCTTAAGTTCCATACTGGCTGGGCCAAATGCGGAAACCCCACTTTGTCCCTTTGTTGTGACAGACCCACAGTGTTTGTTCCCATAAAGCTGTTGTTCTCTCACAGTTTCTCTTTCAGCAGAATAGGTATGAGGTGAGGCCTCCCCACACGGACCCTGGGTTTCCAACTTCAAGTGGCAAGATTCCACTTAGGATCATCATATCTCTCGACTTAGATATCTAAGTTTAAGGTCAACTTTCACAAAGTCGGGTAAATAAATTTCTATGATGTAAAGTTCTAAGGCAGAGTTTGCAAGGATAATGTGGAGTTCCACAAGCCTCTCTGAAAACAGCAGGATGCTTCTATCTGGGCGCAAGCTCCACAGCTCCCTAGAAGAGAGGAGGCTCTGAGGAGAGCAGAGCAATCTCTCTAGAAAATTAGGCCATTAGGCCCTGGAATTAAAATAAATGACACCGAACTTCTGGAACTGCACAAAGATCACGGATGTCAGAGATAACCCTTTAGTCATCATGGGGTACTTGAACTTAGGTCTCTGCTGCCCAAGAGAACAACAGCTTAAATCATCTGGCCCTTTTCAAGGACACAGCACAAACTCAGGCGGTTCGGGCTCTGTCTCACTGGCCTGCGCAGCCATCTTGTGGCTGGCACGGGGATAATGACATGTAATTGTTCAGTCATCACTGCAGATCCTCAAGTCCAAAGTGATCCCAGAATAAATACAAAGGCAGGGGCTGGAGGACCAAAGCAGGGAGCAAGTCTCACCTAGTTGGCTGTTTCCGAGAAGCTTCCGGGCCCCCCCAACCTGCTGCTGAAGGTCCTGTACCCGGGAGATGAGGTGATCCCTGCTGACCGATTCCATACAGGACGTGCTGCCACAGCTTAGAACGTCACCTCCCTGTGAAAGCCAGTTTTGTCTTTATTCCTGTACCCCCGTCGGTTAGCAACACTGCATATGTTTTACATTATAGGGTCACTCTACAGCTTCCAACCCTATGGGGCAAAGAGATGCCCTAATAATACACCACGACCAAAGCCTGACTCAGTTGGGTTTGACGCAGCAACTCTAATGAAAGCCGCAGGTGATCCCTCCCTGAGATTTAATTTTTGCAACCAAAATTAAACTGGCATAGGTTAGAGTTTCCTTCCGTCTCTATACCCCTTTCCTGGGTCTGTTTGGGTCCAAAACTTTGGATGACAGACAGATTTCCAGTGATTATGAAGAAGCCATCAGAGTATAGAGTCGTTGAATCACTCTGTTATGCACCTGAAATTAATGCGACATTGTGTGCCAATGATACTTCCATTAAAAAAAAAAAAGCAAAAGCCAGGGGCACCTGGGTGGCTTATTCAGTTAAGCATTCAACTCTTTGGTGCCCTGCACTGCGCTCCATGCTCCGTGCAGAGTCTGCCGGGCATTCTCTCTCCCTTTCCCTCTGCCCCTCCCACTAGTGCTCTCTCTCTAAAATAAATAAATAGGGGCACCTGGGTGGCTCAGTCAGTTAAGCGCCCGCTTTTGGATCAGGTCATGACCCCAGGGTCCTGGGATCAATTCCTGCATCAAGCTTCTTGCTCAGCAGGGTGTCTGTTTCTCCCTCTGCCTGCCTCTCCTTCTGCCTGCCACTCACCCTGCTTGTGTGTGTGCACTCGCTCTCTGTCTGACAAGTAAAATCTTAAAAAAATATATATTAAAAAAAAAAAAAGAAAGAAAAAGCAAAAGTCATAGGAAAACCAAAAGGAAGAGATGCCAGGAGCGGCCTCCCCACATCTGACCATAGGTTTGTAACTTCAGCTTTACAACACATTACACTTACGGCTCCCCAAAGAATACCATCTCCTCGGCAGAGGAGAAAATCTTTGAGGTGGACTTTGGCTATTTTTTATGTTTTATTTATTCATTTATTTATTTTTAATTTTGGGGCAGAGGGGCAAAGGGAGAGGGAGAAAGGGAATCTGAAGCAGGTTCCATGCCCAGCATGGAGCCCCACGTTGGGGCTCGATCGCAGGACCCTGAGATCGCGACCTGGGCTGAAATAAAGAGTTGGATGCTCAACCAGCCACACCACCGAGGTGCCCCATTTGCTGTTTTTTAAATGCCAGTGTCTAGACCTTCATTTGGCAATGGCAACGTGATTTCTCCTGAGGATCCTCTCCCACCCTCCCATAGCCAGTGCCTGGTGGCCGGGGGGGTGGCCATGTGGCTTGCATCTGACCCATTCCTCTGGGCCAAATGGCTAGAGGAAAACAATGGGAGTCTGATGTGCCACCAGCCATGGGTATCAGGTAAATGAAATGCCATAAAATTTTTGCCCAGACTGCTGTTAGAGGAGCATACATCTAGCCTCCCAAGCCAGAGGCTGTGAGGCTGGATATCTTGCCACCACCAGAGGAAGTCTGTTTGGGCTAATCGAGAAAGCAGAGTTGAGGGAGGCAGAGAGAAATTGGGTCTCGGTGGCATTATCTGAGCCCCTGGATCTCTGATTATCCCGTGTGTGTATTCCCCAATAAGAGAAGAAACTGGGGAAAAAAAAAAAAAAAAAAAGTCGTTAGCTGAAATATCCTCGTCCTGGGACCGTTCAGTGATTTACTTGGGCAAATAACTTCTCAGGTCTTCCCCAACCCCAGACTGGTTCAGGGGGGGATTTTCTGTTATCTGCAAGACACAGGGGCCTAGATCCAGCCTCTCCTGTGGTTCTGGGGAAAGGTAACCAATGTGCGGGCAAGATGGGGAAGGGAAGGACACTGTGGCTCTCAGCCTCTCCTGAAGATGTACGGCCTCCGGGCTGGATGACGGACCAGCTCCAGCAAATGTGGAGAGGGGGGAGGGAGGAGAGAGCTTCACCTGCAGGAGCGATCCGCAGCGGCCACAACAGAATGCCTCCCACCGGGGCCCGATGGTGGCTCTGTGCTTCTCCTTCTGACACACCGGGCAGCTGCAGTCAAAGAAGTACTGAGCCCTCAGCTTCTGCTGCCTGTCGGCGACCGCCATCCTGCTGTGGTGAGGCCCTGTGGAGAGATCACACTTGGCCGATGTTGAAGGCAAGGGAGAGTCGAGCGCTACTTACAAAAACTTCAGCTCAGCAGGGGCCATCCTCCGTCATGTGATGAGTATCCTTACTCGAACATTCGTGGCACTAGATAGAGAAATAAGCTTCCAAGTTGCAAGGGAAAAAAAACCCTAAAGCTATTCTTAGCCTGTTTTTTGGAAGAGGAAGTTTATGGGATTAAGCAGGGAGATACATGATAGTTTAGACACAACAGGGCCAAGGAAGGAGGCCAGGAGGCGCCCCCCTCCCTTTTTTCTTGGTCTCAGTGTGTACTGCCTTCACCTGTCCGGGGGTTTGCTCATTCTCATTCGCCCTGTCCTTTCCTGCCAGAGAAGCGTGGCCCGTGATGAGGAGGGCGGGCTCACCATAGCAGTGCAGGATCTCTTGCCCTTTTGCAATCTTCTCTGATGCCCGGACGGTGGCGACGGTGCTAACGAAGGACATGCTGGTGTTGGGGCTGCAGGAATGGTTCAGGAGGCTGACAACAGGGAAGATGCCTGTTGCAAGGCGGACCTGCCTGCTGTTGGTGACGTTGCTCTCTTCAGATCCTGAAAGCGCTACAGGAAAAAGGAAAAATGTGTTAGGACATTAGTCTTGGCCTCGCCGTCCATCCCTCAGAAGATGAGCTGGGCCACTGGGCCTGAAGCCCATCTGAGTCATAGCTCCGGAGCCGGATCCAATAGACATCAGATGGAACATGACTCACAGCAAACCCTCGTCCCCGGGAAGCAAAGCAAATGAACACATGAAAAGTCCACCGGAATCCTGGAGCCTAACCACTGTGTCTCAATTCCAGAAAAAATCCAAAGATTAGAATGCATTAAATAATAATAATAATAAAAAAGGAACTGTCAGTTGGGAGCCTTCTAGATAGACAGTTTCATAATGTTCACCAGGACACAGAAATCAGAGTACCTGCTGAGGTTATTTCCCAAAGGCTTCTCTAGTTGAAGCTGCTTTTGTTTAACTGGTCTTTGGTTAGTTAATAGAATAAGTAACCTAATTGTTTTCCCAAACTAAGTAGGTTTATAATATATTTATAAAATTCGTATTTCTTAAGCTTACCCGGTTCCTTCAGCCGTCTGTCCCAACTTTGTGGGAAATCAGTCAGCAGCAGTTGTCACTGAAAAAAACCTCGCTGGGGGCGCCTTGGGGACTCAGTTGGTTAAGTGTCTGTCTTGGGCTCAGGTCATGATCCCAGGGTGCTGGGATTGAGGCCCGCATCGGTCTCCCTGCTCAGCGAGGAGCCTGC
The DNA here is from genome assembly GCF_010015895.1 of Lontra canadensis. Classification (NCBI taxonomy): domain Eukaryota; kingdom Metazoa; phylum Chordata; class Mammalia; order Carnivora; family Mustelidae; genus Lontra; species Lontra canadensis. Next base: position 1,699,987 of record NW_022631174.1, on the reverse strand, counting down.
TTCTCCCTCACCCTCTGCCCCTCCCCAAGTGTTCATACTCTGTCTCTCTCAAAAATAAATAAAATCTTTGGGGAAAAAAACAAAAAAACCCCTAAAACCTCTGTGGAAGGGCCCTACTCAAGAGAGTCTCATGTCCCAAACAATCTCTTCTTAGAAACACAATTAAACGGCAAATTAACGACATGAATGAAAATTGGGAAGGACGGAAAAGGCCTTCAAGTAGAGAGGCTATTTCTGCACCAAAGCTCCCACACTTAGATTTACAGATGAGGAGGTCTGTATCCTCTCATGCAGTCCTATTTGCTCTTATTTTAGCCATAGCTTTAAATGGCTTGGTTATTCAGTTCCTCAGCCCAGAGCAGTCGAGAAACAGAACTAATAAGAGGCAGGTTTTCGGACAATGGCAAAAGAGACAGGATGACAGACAGGAGAGGGAGGCAGAAAACTTACATAAGAATAACAGCCTCAGGGCAAACAAAAACCACTAGTACCACTCAAGCTTTAGGCTGTGACACTTTCTTAACCAGAGGTTCCTAGACTGATGGCCTATCAAGTGGGTTTTGTAATAGCCATACCTACCCATCTCAGGGAGAGGGAGGCACAAGATAGATAACCTTGGGCATCCAGAAAGGCTAAAGTTGTGTTGGGTAGTCTTGGTGGAAGCACAAGGAAACTGTATTTTCTTTCTTTTTAAAGACTTATTTATTTATTTATTTATTTATTTATTTATTTGACAGAGAGCACGAGTAGGCAGAGAGGCAGGCAGAGAAGAGAGGAGGAAGCAGGCTCCCTGCTGAGCAGAGCGCCTGATGCAGGGCTCCATGCAGGGCTCGATCCCAGGACCCTGGGATCATGACCTGAGCCAAAGGCAAAGGCTTTAACACTGAGCCACCCTGGCGCCCCAAGGAAACTGTATTTTCAACAGAACTGGTTGAAATCTGAATGACTCTCCTACTTCAGAGGGAAGCTTTCAGTTTTCTGCATAACTGAAAAGCCATCAGCTAATTGTCCCATCACCGTGTATGCCAGGAATTTCAACACACCAATCACCGAAGAACTGAAGCAGTCGAGTGACAAATGCAATGAATAAAGAAAATATCATGAACCACCATGTGGAAATGTTCTAGAAAGGAAAACACTAAATACAGGAATCATGTTGTCTCTCTGCAGACCGTTCTATTATCTGTTGCTATGGAGGACGAGAAGAGAACAAGTCAATAAAATTCACAGGGAATCCAAATGACTCAATTGGAGTCAACAGTCCCACAAATTGTATTGAAATCTCTCATCAGAGCTGCTCTTAAGTATTCGGCAGATTTTAGTTTACCCTCCCTTCCCCCCGTCCAATGCCTACCTTCTGGTGTATGTGCTAATGAGCAGTGAAAATGCTAAAAGGTAGGCAGCAGGAAGGAGCAGGACAGGGCACGAACAGTTTGTAGTCTGAATAATCAGCCTCTGCATCATTAAAAGTTGACTTGCATTCTCAACTACTGATAACTGGCAAGCTGTATTGGAACAGTTGCTAAAATTTTCCCAGAAAAAAATGATCACAATACAGTGAGTAATGTCAGCTTCGTGAATTATTTATAGATGATTCTCTAACATAAGTAGGCCCAGGAACTGAGTGGGGTGAATATTTATGTCAGAATTGAGTCTCTAATTATTTCTAAAAATTAAGTATAGACTTAAAAAAATTATCCAATATTTTGCATTAGTCATCTGTTAGCAGAGATAATGGAAAGTGAGAATATATATGTACCTTATCAACCAAATTTAATATGTGACATTTTGTGTATAAAACAAAAACAAAAACAGAGAGGGAGTGATTCTTTATTTTACTAAAAGGGTACCTTGATAATATCCCTTAGTGCATTTAAAATGGATTCAAGGGGTACCTGGGGGTCCCAGTCAGTTAAGTGTCTGACTCTAGATTTCGGCTCAGGTCATGATCTCAGGGTTGTGAGATCAGGCCTTGTGTTGGGCTCCACTCTCAGCGGAGTCTGCTCTCTCTCTCCCTCTGCCTCTCCCCTCATGTGCTCCCTCTCTTCCTCTCTCTCCAATATATACATAAATCTTAAAAAAAAAAAAAAAAAAGGATGGGCATCTGGGTGGCTCAGTTGGTTAAGCAACTGTCTTCAGCTCAGGTCATGATCCTGGAGTCCCAGGATCGAGTCCCGCGTCAGGGGCCTTGCTCTCCCTCTGCCGTCTCCCCTCTCATGGTCTCTCTTACTCTCTCTCTCTCTGTCAAATAAATAAATAAAATCTTTAAAAAAATAGCTCATTAACTCTTAAAAAAATGGGATTCAAGTACAGAAAAAAAGATCCATTCACAATACTTCCAGAATATACCTATCCTCGAAGATATTTTGTAACACAAGAAATTTGTGTGTATGTCACACAAATAATCAACCACACAAACTGAACGTAGATTCCTTGGCTGCTGAAGAGTGAAAGCAAAGGCCAGTGAATTAATCTGAACCTACATGGAACCTCATTAAGCCCTGTAATGAAGCCAGATACATCACAAATCTGCCATTCCCTCTGAGATAGAACCATACGGACCAAGGTCTACAATATCATCAATGGCTAGTTCTGTGCCTTAAGATTCATACCAAAGAAAGGTTTCTGAGGAACTTTGATTAAATAGTATTTATGCAAAGATAATAACATACACTTTCATAGGTTTCGGTCAAAGTCTATCCTAGTTAATGCCTGAATCCTTCTGTGCTGCTAATGAAAGACCTGCTAATGAGATTCCATAAGAACACTAACAGGGAAGTGTTGGAACCCCAAAGAAATAATAAGAAGGGATATATCAAGATTAGAAATATGAGCCGACTAAAACAAAATTAGATAGGATTCAAAACTGAAAGTGAACATTGCTGGTAGGAGTGTAACTGGTGTAACCTTCCTGGAGGGCAATTTTGCAGTATTTATCAAGTGCCTTAAAAATGTTCTTACGAAAATTAAAAAAAAAAAAAAAAGGAACGCCTGGGTGGCTCAGTTGGTTAAGCGGCTGCCTTCAGCTCAGGTCATGATCCCAGCGTCCTGGGATCGAGTCCCACATCGGGCTCCTTGCTCAGCGGGGAGCCTGCTTCTCCCTCTGCCTCTGCCTGCCTCTCTGTCTGCCTGTGCTCACTCTATCTGACAAATAAATAAATAAAATCTTTAAAAAAAAAAAAAATGTTCTTATGGGGTCACCTGAGTGGCTCAGTGGGTTAAAGCCTCTGCCTTTGGCTCCGGTCATGATCCCAGAGTCCTTGGATCGAGCCCCGCATCAGGCTCTCTGCTCAGTGGGGAGCCTCCTTCCCCCTTTCTCTCTGCCTGCCTCTCTGCCTACTTGTGATCTCTATCTGTCAAATAAATAAATAAAATCTTAAAAAAAAAAAAAAAAGAAGTTCTTATGGGGGCGCCTGGGTAGCTCAGTTGTTAAGCATCTGCCTTCGGCTCAGGTCATGATCCCGGAGTCCTGGGATCGAGCACCACATCAGGCCCCCTGCTCAGCAGGAAGCCTGCTTCTCCCTCTCCCACACCCCCTGCTTGTGTTCCCTCTCTCTCACTGTCTCTGTCAAATAATAAATAAAATCTTAAAAAAAAAAAAAAAGTTCTTGTAAGGGGTCCTGGGTGGCTCAGTCAGTTGGGCTTCCAAGTCTAAATTTCAGCTCAGGTCACGATCCTGGTGTCATGGGATCAATCCCCACCTCGGCCCCACTTGAATCTGCTTGAGTTTCTTTCTCCCTCTGCCCCTCTCCCAGCTCATGCACTCCTGAACACTCACTCTCTTTCTCTCTCAAATAAATAAATCTTTAAAAAAATTAAAAATGTTCACATTAAAGAAGTTCCTATTGTTTTAATTACTTTTAGTATTTAGAAAACTAGTTAAAATTACAAAAGGAGTACATGGTAGTCAGAAAAAAATTACAAAGTAAAAATTATAAAGAAAATAAGTCCTCTGTGAGCCTATCAGCCACGTACAATAGTTTGGGGCATTTTTTTCTAGGCCTCTGTCCAGTCTTATATATGAAATTCCCATGTGATACACAGAGCAATTTATAAGTTACTTCTTTTCACTTAACACATTATGGCCATTTCTTTATATTCTAACCTAAAATGCATATTATAGTTAAAAAAAAAAAAAAGAAGGCAACACAGCAACTCTGCCAATGTGATAGGGAAAAATGGTATCTTGTTTTAAGTACAGGAGGGGCTAAACATGACCATATTTACTACTGCTTTGATAAAACGCTTGCTTATGTACCTTTTTAACAGCCTTTTAAAAACATAATTTATCTACCATAAAATTCACTTATTTTAAGTGTACTAATTCATGATTTTCTTCAGGAAATTCATATAAGCTGTGCAACAATTACCACAATCTAGTTTTAGATTTTCACCACTATTGTATATGTTTAAAGACTGACTTTAAGAGCTGCATAGTTCCTAGAAATGTTCTGTCATTTTGCTATTTTCATTTTAGTTTATGGGCTTTTTCTCCCCGGGGTTGGTTTGCTTTTAAAATAACAACTATTTCGGGTGCCTGCATGGCTTAGCTGGTTAAGTGTCCGACTCTTGATTTTGTCTCAGGTCATGATCTCCTGGTGTGAGATTGAGCCCTCAGTATTGGGGAGTCGGCTTGTCATTCTTTCCTTCTGCCCTTCCCCCCACTTGCATGTGCACCCCTGCTCTCTACGGTGAATAAATAAATCAATCTTTAAAAACAAACAAAAACAACTATTTCATGTGTTTACAGTGCTCTGTGCCAGCAACTTTGCCCAGAGTTTAGCTACACATGTTTTCTGCTGGTCTTTCCCGGGATTACTCATATTATTGCATTCATCTAGCATATAGTCTTTTTTTTTTTTTTTTAAGATTTTATTTATGTATTGGTTAGAGTGAGAGAGAGAGAGCACAAGCAGGCAGAGTGGCAGGTAGAGGCAGAGGGAGAAGCAGGCTCCCCGTGGAGCAAGGAGTCCAATGCGGGACTCGATCCCAAGACACTGGGATCATGACCTGAGCCAAAGGCAGCCACTTAACCAACTGAGCCACCCAGGCGTCCCGCATATGGTCTTTAAAAAATATATATTTTATTTATTTATTTGACAGAGAGAGACACAGCAAGAGAGGGAACACAAGCAGGGGGAGCTGGAGTGGGAGAAGTGGCGGGGGGGAAGGCTTAGGGGGAGAAGGTGAAGCAGATTCCCCAGAATCCCTGTAAGCAGGGAGCCCAATGAGGGGCTTGATCCCAGGACCCTGAGATCATGACCTGAGCGGAAGGCAGATGCTTAACAACTGAGCCACCCAGGTGCCCCAGCATATGGTTTTTTACCCTCAAGAAGGCTAGACTTAAAAAAAACAAAGAAGGCTAACCTAGGCTTGTTCATATGGCTACACACCATCATTCCAAGAAAATGACATGGAAGCTACAAGGCCTCTTAAAGCCTAGACTCCAAAGTCACACAAGGTCACTTCTACTGCATTCCAAGGGTCAAAGTAAGTTACAGGGCTGGCCCAGATTCAAGGGCAGAGAAAAGAGACTCTACCTCTTGATTGGAGAAAAAGCAGTATGAAGTTGCAAAAGGGCAAATATACAGGGGTGGGTGAAATTGTTGGGGTATCTTTGCAAACAATCTTCCCCAGAGGCCAGGAGGTTCATCCAGTCCTCTCATTATCCATGGGAGGATGCTGAGTGAAATTTCTCTGACATCAGCAGTAGCAACAGCTTTCTAGATACATCTCCTGAGGCAAGGGAAACAAAAGCAAAAATAAACTACTGGGACTACATCAAAATATAGCTTTTGCACAGCAAAGTAAATAACCAACAAAACTACAAGGCAACCTGCTGAACAGGAGGAGGTATCTGCAAATGACAGATCTGATAAAGGTTAGTATCCAAACTATATAGAGAACTGATACAACTCAACATCCAAAAAACAAATAATCCATTTAAAAACAGGCAGAAGACAAGAACAGACATTTCTCCAAAGAAGACATCCAGATGGCCAACAGACATATGAACAGATGCTCAACATCACTCATCATCAGAGAGATGCAAATCAAAACCTCATACCTGTCAGAGTGGCTACAATAAAAAACTCAAGGAACAATAACCATGGCGAGAATGAGGAGAAAAAGAAACCCTTGTGCACTGTTGGTGGGAAAGCAAACTGGTGCAGCCACTGTGGAAGACAGCTGGGAGTTTCCCCAAAAAGTTACAAACAGAACTATCCTATGACCCAGTAATCACACTGCTGGGTATTGACCCGGAATATGAAAATTGGGAGGGATATATGCACCTTTATGTTCTTTGTAGCATTATTTACAATAGTTAAACTATGGGAACAGCCCAAGTGTTCACTGATGAATGGATAAAGAAGATGTGGTCTATATACAATGTAGTATTACTCAGCCATAAAAAAAAGAATGAAATCTTGCTGTTCTAACAACATAGATGGAGCTAGAGAGTATAATGGTAAGCAAAATAAGCCAGTCATAGATAAATACCATGTGATTTCACTCATATGTGGAAACTGAGAAACAGAACAAGGGGCACCCGGGTGTGCCAGTTGGTTGTGTCTGCCTTTGGCTCAGGACATGATCCCAGCATCCTGGGATTGAACCCTGCTCTGGGCTCCTTGCTCAGAGAGGAGCCTGCTTCTCCCTCTGCCCCTCTCCCTACTTGTGCTCTCTCTCAAATAAAGAATAAAAAATTAAAAAAAAAAAAAAAAAAGAAAAAGAAACAAATGAGCAAGGAAAAAAAGAGAAAGAGAGAGACAAACCAGGAAACAGACTCTTAAAGATGGAGAATAAACTGATGGTGACCAGAGGGGAGGTGGGTGTGGGGATGGGGGTAATAGGTGATGGGGAATAAGAGTACACATGTGATGATGAGCACTAAATAATGTATATAATTGTTGAATTATTATATTGTACACCTGAAACTAATATAACATTGTTGGGCGCCTGGAGAGCTCAGTTGGTTAAGCGACTGCCTTTGGCTCAGGTCATGATCCTGGAGTCCCCGGGTCAAATCCCACATCAGGTTCCCTGCTCAGTGGGGAGTCTGCTTCTCCCTCTGACCTTACTCCCTGTCATGCACACACTCTCTCTCTCAAATATCTCAAATATTTATCAAATAAATAAATAAAATCTTTAAAATAACATCGTCAACTACACTGATATTAAAAAAAAAAAAGTATACTAAGTGAGGCACACAGAAAGGTTAAGCAATCTGAGTTCATATGGAGAGTTAGCAGTTAGAATCAGTGGAGTGGAAACCCAGGCCTGTTGCCTCCCAGTCCCATATTTTCATTCCTTCAGGGATCTCTTCCACCCACATTCTCTGTCTTCTTTGGTGATTATAGCGCTCTTGATACTTGGTCTTTAGGTTAAATCTAGCTATCTTTAATTACTTAAATTGGATATTCTATGCTTTAAGAAGCTTCTCTCACCCTAAGACCATGTAAGTGTTCACTTATCTTTTCCTAGATATTTGATGGTTTAATGTTTCCCTGTTTAACTTTTTAACGATTTGGAGAATTTAACACTTTTAGGGGACTATCATATCAGTACCATCCTGTCTTTCATTACTGTAGCTTAATGCTGATATGAAATCTGATGGTACCAACCCCCTTCAGTACTCTTCTATTTATTATTATTATTATTATTATTGGAGCACCTGGGAGTCTCAGTTGGTTAAGCCACCGACTCTTGATTTTTGGCTCAGGTCCTGATCTCAGGGTCCTGAGATAGGGCCCTGCCTCCAGCTTCAGCTCTAGGCACAAGTCTGCTTGAGATGCTCTCTCTCCCTTTCTCTCTGCCCACCCCCCAACGCTCACTCTCTCTCACTAAATAAAATCTTTAAAAAATATATATTATTTTTGTTGAACAGGTTACAGAAGAGATGTAGTTAAAAAGACCAGAGCGAACATCATCATCAGGCTCCTCTGATTCTTCTTTCTTTGCCTCCATCGCCTTCTCACTGGGGGGCAGCAGTGGTGCTAGGATCCCCCTGATGCTGGGACGGCTCCACCAGTGCCTTCATTGCTAATGGGACTCTTGGTCTTGACGTTAGCCAAGGCCTTTGCAAACAAGCGGCGTGGGAAGGGTTGGACATTTACACCAGGGACTCTCTAGGAGGACACTGATGGTAGCCTTGGTGAGCGCCACCTGGTCCTGCGGGATATGAGCTTGGGGAGGGAGGGTGTGGGCTTCCGAGTTCAAGGATTCAGTACTCTTACAAAATGGCTATTCTCACCACTTATTCAAGATGAACTTTAGCATCAGTGTCCAATTCCATGAAAAATCCAATTGTGATTTCATGTGGAACTGCATTGCACTGGCTGGGGGAATGCAGGGGAACTGCCATTTTTAGTTTTCAGTGTTTCCATCTCAGAATATGGTCTGTCTCTTATGCGAACCTGTGTATCCCTCCAAGTTAACATATGTTTGCATTTCTGGATGAAACCCTTCTTGGTCATCTCTTGGCATTCCTTCAATGAACTGCTGGATGTGATGATGCAGCAGTGATTTTCTCAGGATTCCTACAGTGATATTCACAAGTGAGACTAATCTATAGTTCTTATCCTTGGCTTTGCAAAATGAATGGGAAAGGACTCCAGGTTCCCCCATGCCCCGGAACATTTTATATTGTATAAAAATGATCTGTTCTTTGAAAGGTATTTTTTATTAAAAAATGTGACTACGGATGCCTGGATGGCTCAGAAGGTTAAGCATTTGCCTTCAGCTGCGGTTGTGATCTCAGGGTCCTCGGATCAAGCCCCGTGCCAGACTCCCAGCTCAGCGTGGAATCTGCTTCTCCCTCTCCTTCTGCCTCTCCTGCTTGTGCTCGCTCTCTCTCCTAAATGAATACTTAAAATCTTTTTTAAAAAATGTGGCTAAATATGGTCCTTAGAAGTATTAAAGAACTTACATGGAAAAGAGTGGGTCTGGCTTCTTTTTATGGAGATATCTATCTATCTATCTATCTATCTATCTATCTATATCTAAGATTTTATTTATTTGTCAGAGAGAGACAGAGAGAGCACAAGCAGGGGGAGCCACAGAAGGAGAGGGAGAAGCAGACTCCCTGCTGAGCAGGGAGCCTAATGAGGGGCTCGATCCCAGGACCCTGAGGATCATGACCTGAGCAGAAGGTAGACACTTAACTGACTGAGGCACCCAGGCGTTCCTGGAGATATTTTGACAATCTTTAATTTCTCCCACAATCACTGGATATTTGAAGTGTTCTCTTCCTGAGAAAATGTAGGAAATTTATGTTTTCTACAAGTTTTCTACTTAATGTTTTCAAATTTAAGAGTCTAAAATGATATTAAATAATTGCTTAAAATTTAAAAATTAATTTATATTATTGGCTATACTCCTTCATTGCTCCTAATTTTGTGGGCTTTTTCCCTTTTTACTAAATAGATATCTTAATTAGATTTGCCAAATCTCTGTCTCTGTCAGGAGTCTACATACTGTAACCTGTTGGCCAAATCATGTGGGATGCCTGTTTTTGTAGAGTGTAGTCTAAGAACTGCTTTTACATTTTTAAGTGGTTGAAAAAAAAAAAAAAATGAAAAGAACAATGCTCACTATGTGAATTCTAAGAAATCAAATTTCAGAGTCCATCATGAAGTATGCCTGGAACCTGGCCATACAGTCATTTTCTGCATTGTCAATGGCGACTTTGGTGCTGCAATGGCAGAGGTGAGTCAGAGACGCCATGGCCTGCAAAGCCTAAAATATTTACTGTCTGGCCCTTTATAGAAAAAGTTTACTGAACCCTGTGATGAGGAGAACAAAGACTAAAGAAAAGTAAGTAAAATTAAATTTCCTTACAACTTGTAGCCGCCCATTGACAAATACTTGAGACAGGCAGAGTACGACAATCCTCAAGGAGCTCACAACTGCCTTAACGTTAAAGCTTTCCTAGAGGCAAAAAGCAACCTTAGCTTGACAAGAGCCAGATTTCCAGGATTCTCTCTCACCCTCTGCCTCTGCCTGCACCCCCCCATCATGTGTGCATGAGCTCGCACTCTCAATAAATGAAAACTTATTTCAAGATTTTATTTATTTATTTGATAGACACAGCCACAGAAGGAACACAGCAGGGGGAGCAGCAGGCAGAGGGAGAAGCAGGCTTCCTGCTGAGCAGGGAGACCGATAAGGGGCTTGATCCCAGGACTCTGGGATCATGACCTGAGCCAAAGGCAGACGCTTAACCAACTGAACCACTCAGGCGTCCCTGAAATCTTAATTTTTTAAAAATTTATTTATTTATTTAGAGAGAGAGAGTGAGAAAGAGCACATGAGCAGGGGCAGAGGGAGAGGAAGAGGGAGAAGCAGGCTCCCCCTGATGTGGAATTCCTTCTCAGGACTCAGGGATCACGACCTGAGCCAACGGCATACGCTTAACTGGCTGAGCCACCCAGATACCCCTAAATGACATCTTTAAAATAAATAAATAACTGAATAAAAATATATACATAGGAGAAAAGGATGACTAAAAGCAAAAATACCAAAATCTTAACAGTAATCAATTCTGAAGGTAGAAGTATGGGTGACTGCTACCTTCTTCTTTGAAGAACTCACTACAGTTTTAAAATTAAAAACACTGATTCACACAGTAACATTATTCTAGTAAATTTTTAAAATGGATTGGGGGCACCGGGGTGGCCTGGTCAGTTGAGTGTCCAACTCTTGGTTTCAGCTCAGGTTGTGATCTCGGGGTTGTGAGATCAAGCCCCTTGCTGGGCTCAGAGGTCTGCTTGAGGTTCTCCTCTCCCTCTCCTTCTGCCCCTCCTGCTGTTCTCTCTCCTGCTCATGGCACATACTCTCTCTCTGTCTCTCTAAAAGTAAATAAAGAAATATTTGAAATGGATTGTATACCTTTCCCTTTATTCTAGTTTTCTTAACACATGAAAATCCTTTTGGAAACTTCCATATCTCTACCCACCCAACTTAAAAGTATATAATCAATCACTACTCACAACCCCAGTGCAGCTCTTTCTGCCCATGGGTCCTATTCCATGCTTTAATAAAAGCACCTTTTGCACTGAAAATATCTCAGGAGTTCTTTTTGGCCGTTTGCTCCTGACCCACAACACATCACCGTGGTCTAACGCATACAAGTTCTGATAGATGTATGTACTGAATGCCATAGTATTTGAGTTATCTTGGCTTCAAGATCCTTATTTTTGATATATTTGGTCAAAATCAGAGTGGTATATTAAAGTTTCTCACAACTATGGTGTTTTTGCTAGTTTTTCCTGGTATACTTAATAATTTTTGCTTTGTAGTTACAATCTCTATGTTTCTGAGAGCTAAGATTGATGTATTTCAGCGTGGAAAGTATCCTCTAAAAAAATAAAATTCCTTCTTTTTATTAGGTACCTTGGGTACCTAATCTTAATATTTCATATTAATTCCAATATCCTGATTTGCCTGTGATTCCCAACATGTCTTGTCCAAACATTGTGTTGCTTTTGTAAACAGAGTAGAGCTGGATAAAAAAAAATTTTTTTAACCAATTCTGAAAGATTCATTTCACTTTATCATCTTGTTGCTCAGTGAACTGGTTTTTATTTTAAAAATTTTTATTTTAAAGATTTTATTTATTTATTTGACAGAGAGATAGCACAGGCAGGGGGAGTGGTGGGCAGAGGGAGGGGGAGAAGCAGGCTCCCTGCTGAGCAGGGAGCCCCACATGGCTCGATCCCAGGACCCTGGGATCATGACCTGGGTGGAAGGCAGACAATTAACTGACAGAGTGATCCAGGTGCCCCTCAGTGAACTGGTTTTTATGTTGTTTTTTTTTTAATTCAATTTATTTTATTAAAAGATTTTATTTATTTGACAGAGAGAGATCACAAGGAGGCAGAGAGGCAGGCAGAGAGAGAGGGGGAAGCAGGCTCCCTGCAGAGCAGAGTCCAATGCGGGGCTCAATCCCAGGACCCGGAGATCATGACCTGAGCCAAAGGCAGAGGCTTAACCCACTGAGCCACCCAGGTGCCCCTGAATCAATGTTTTTAATTTTAAAACTGTAGTAAAAGTTCAAAGAAGAAGGTAGCAGTAACCCATACTTCTACCTTCAGAATTGATTATGGTTAAGATTTTGGTATTTTTGCTTTTAGCCTTTTTTTTCCCTCCTATGTATATGTTTTTATTTAGTATTTAATTTTTTTTAAGAGCACACTTATCTATTTTTTTAAAAAAGATTTTATTTATTTGGCAGAGAGAGAGAGTGAGCACAAGTAGGGGGAGCAGCAGGCAGAGGGAGAGGGAGAAGCAGGCTCCTGGTGCGGCTCGGCAAATGCTCAATGACTGAGCCACCCAGGTACCCCCAGTTATTTATTTTAAAGATTTCACTTACTTATTTATTTTGAGAACGAGCTAGAGAGCATGCACACTACTGGGGCAGGGAGGGGCAGAGGTAGGGGGAGAGAGAGAGACTTTCAATCAGACTTGTGCTGAGCAGGGAGTTCAACCTTGGGGTCGATCTCACAACCCTGAGATCATTACCTGAGCCGATATCGAGTTAGATGCTTAACCGACTGAGTCACCCAGGCGTCCCTCTTTATATATATTTTTAAAACATAAGGAATAAATTGTACATAAAATATAGAGCCTGACAGGTAAAGCCAAAGTTTCCAATCCTCTTTCCATCACTCCAGGTAGCAGGTATCATGCTATGAATCTATTTCCCTCATCCTTATTAGCCACAGAACATACAGGTATTCCTGCCTATACATACATTTACTATCCAAAAGTTTATTCTCAACAATTTGGGAAAAATTTTACCCGAAACTTGCTATGCAAATAAAAACCTGACTATAATGATATGTCATGCACACAGAGCAAAAACATTTAGGCTAAGATTCTTTGACAGTTACAGACAGGCCACTGGAGGAAAGCAGATGGAAGTCTCCTTTGGTGCCCATGGCTTGGCCATTCTGCCACAGGGATTCAGCCTACTATTGTTTAGCCTGCTATTGTTTACCTGGACAGTAGTTTCTATAGTTTTCAGAGCTCCTGGCATTTGTATCTTTTTTGTATGTTCTATTAAGTACTTTAGAGGCAAGACACAATAAAATCAGGAGTCGGTAATTTTCTGCCACTATAATCTGGAAGCCCCATATACTGGTTTTTTTTTTTTTTTTTTATATTCACAAAAACAAAAATATATGAAAAAAATATTTTTTAAAATGCCAGTGAATGTACCCAAGGGAAAACATAATTCTGGAAAAACACCCAACAGAAGTAGTTTAGAAGGTAGCAATGGCTCAGAGAAGCCAATGGAAGCAGAGGAGAGAATGGAGACTGGCTTGCAATGGGATTTCCTAGCATTATAGGATGAAGCCAGGGCTATTCTGGGGGTGTTCCATGTGCTTCAGGATGGGGAAGACAGTCTTCCTCCAAAACACTTCTCGTGAAATGCCTACACACCATATAACTTGGCAGCTGCATTAAAATTAAAGATAAAAACATATATATAAAAGGTTGATGAAATTCTAGATTACCTAATGTGAGAAGATCAAAAGAGCTAAGCATGCATAGCTTCCTAAAGCCCCATTTACATCAGTCTATAAATCTTAGGTTTAGGTAATATCCAATTTTTCCCCTCAATAGAGTTAATTAGAAATTTGAGAAAGGTATAATGACCTAATTGAACCGAAAGACATCTGCTAAAAAGGAGATCCCACAATAGAAGTACCAGAAACACTGTTTCTTTTCTATAGTATCCGTTGTTGGTACAGTGTCACTCATGATGCTGGCCACATTCAATCTCTCCATCTAGCTTAAATAGCCTTGGTCTGTAGGGCCTGGTTCAGACAACCAGGTCTAGGCTGGTCTGTGTCTAGAGGCGGCCCCTAGATTGTTGGCCCCTGGCCAAAGGACAGCCCAAACAGGCTGGCCAACAGTTCAATACTGTGTGAAAAGCTATGCTTGGCCAGATTACTCTCTTGGAAATTTAAAACAGAAGGACAGAAGAAATCCGTCAGCTGGAAAGAGAAGAGACAGAGTAGCTGAGTCACATGAATAAGATTTTGACACCTTAACTCAATGGTAGACCCTTCTTTTTTTAAGATTAAAAAAAATATTTTATTTATTCATTTATTTGAGAGAGAGAGTGAGAGAAGCAGACTGTCCGCTGAGCAGAGAGCCCTACGTAGGGCTCAGTCCCAGGACCCTGGGATCATGACCTGAGCTGAACAGATGGTTAACGTACTGAGCCACTCAGGCGCCCCATGGACCTCTCTTCTTTCTGCAGTCTTATGATTTTAGTTCTCCTTCACAATAAAAATCCCTCCGTAACAGGGTTTTTAATTTTCAAGTGTATTTGTAAACAAACACCTCATCATCACAACTCAGTAAAGTTAGGTGGGATTAAACTACCTGTTGCTGAGACGAGACAACCGAGGCAGAGTGGGCTCAAAGAGTTTTTGGGTCACACAGCTTCTCAATGGTGCAATCATGGTAACACAGGACAGTTAGCCGTGTTTTCCCATTAGACCACCACTACTGTTTTCGTTCACAGTTCTTTCCTCCGAGGCGTGAGCAACATCAAGAACAAAAGAGTAAGGCAAACAAAGCTCCCCTCTTACCTGTCTGCTGAATGGTAGTTATGGCCTGAGCATTGCACTGTAGCTGTAACATGTGCTTCAACATGGCCACTCCCCAGGTACTCAACTCGGAACACAAGATAGGAGGCGCTGCGGCGTCCGGCTTCGAGGAGTTGGCTGCTTCCAGCTGCCTGCAGAGCGCCGACACACTGAGGGCACAGAGGAATTTGTATTCTGGGCTATGGTGCTCAGTATGGGGCAAGAGGTGGAAGACAGCATTGTAGTTATTTTCGTATTTGCCGTTGACATCACAGCCTGGAACTGGGGTCTGAACTATGTTGCCATTCTCCTCACTCTCCCCTCCCAGGTCAGGACGGAGTGTGTGTACTGGAGTCTCGCTGTCAGGTGAGCACATGTCCTTGTTACTAATCTCACCGCTAAGCTTCCTTATGACTTTGCTGGCACCCTCGAATCTAGCTAAAAGAGTCGCCCTCAGCGCGACGTGGCAGAAGATACCCAGTGTGAGCAGCAGCCCCCCGAGAGGACACTCTCTGTTATGGTAGAGACCCCAGGCCTGCTGCATACACTCGTGGCTGCAGTACTTGGCATAGCTGCAACCGTCACAGGGAACCATGGCCAGAGTGTGCGTCAAACATCGGTGACAGTAGAGATCCCCGTTGGTGATTCTGGTATCCCACTTGCTTGCTAGGCCTTGATGTAGTGGGGGCCTTTCTCCTGGGTTAAGGACACTCACGAAAGCATCCTCCTTCACCAAGAGCTCTCCAGGGAGAATATCTTCTGTGGCAATCAGATAGCGGCCTCGTAAAGGATCCATGCACAGGCTGACAGAGGACGAGGCACAAGGAATCTGTTCATTCACCTCCCTTAGGTCCATATCCTCAAAGATTTTTGTTAGAGTTGTTGGGAAGGTTGCTGTGAGCCTCTCCCTTTCTTGTACTTTCATTTTCAGACGACACAGGTTTCGCTGCAGAATTTGAAACTGGGCAGCTGCTACGGTTGGTTTGGCAGCAAAGTTACTTTCAAGATCCCTGATGGTCTGGCCTGCCTCCTGTAGTCTCCCCAGGGTCACCAGACACTCCACCTTTCGCAGTGTCACCTTGGGTTGCAAACTTTCTGGATACCCATGCATCTGTGCCCTCGTAATATCTTTAAGACACATCTGAAAATAGAAAGGAAATCCCCCATGAACCCCTTGGACCTGACTGTTCAATGTCTACTGAAAATCTTAACAAAAATCTACAGGAAAGTTAAAGATGATTAAAAATGGAGCGACTCTAACTACATGCTTGCTTATTTCTTTAGATCATACTCTGCTGTGTGATCTTTTAAGAAATTAAGTCATACTTGCCAAGGATATTGAATTTAATTGTCTTATTAAATATTCCTGTTTTGAGGGCGAAAGAAAGTCTTACAGACAGAAGAATTGTAGTGATTAAAGGAGTAGGCTTAGAAGCCAGACAGATCTGCAATCCACTCCTGACTGCTTCTTACTAGCTGTATGACCTTGTGCAAGCAACTTAATTTCTCAGTATCTTAGTGTTCTCATCTGAAAAACAGAGATACCTCACAGGGTTGTTTTAAGGATGAAATAAGGTAATATACCTAAAGTGCTGAAAAGAGCACATGTGTTCAATATATGGTAACTGCGGCTACAAGAAGGGAAATAAAAATAACCAACGTAGAGAGGTTATAAAGGGTTACATAGTTCACAAGTTCTTCCAATTGTTGTCCTCAATTGCCTAGGACTTTCCTGCTTAGGGCCTAGAGTTAAATTCTTGTTCGCCTCTTTTATTTTATTTCATTTTTGGAGACAGAGACAGAGAGAGAGATGGCCAAGAGTGGCAGAGAGGGGCAAAGGGAGAGGGAGAGAGAGAATCTTAAGCAGGCTCCACGCCCCAGCACGGAGCCTGATGTGGAGCTCGATCTCAGGATCCTGAGATCATGACCTGAGCCGAAATCAAGAGTCAAGACACTCAACTGACTGAGCCACCCAGGCGCCCCACTTGCTTGTCTCTTTCAGTTCAAAGGGCAATAAGTGTGAACTTGTGATTATTCAACTAGTTCTTAACTCCAGGGCATATTTTAAAAATTCCTGGGGCATTCCAAAATGGATGTTACCAAAATGACATTTGAGAGCTTGGCTTTAGCTGCCAATTGGGGAATGAGAAAAAAGCCCACTCCTATCAAGCCCACTCCCTCAGAGGCATACACAGGCATTGTGGCGCAACTTCTAGTTGCCCATTCAAAATGTGTATGGAGGGTGAACCATATGACCTCAAGGATAACCCTGAACATGCTCCACTT
This sequence comes from Lontra canadensis, assembly GCF_010015895.1. Classification (NCBI taxonomy): domain Eukaryota; kingdom Metazoa; phylum Chordata; class Mammalia; order Carnivora; family Mustelidae; genus Lontra; species Lontra canadensis. Next base: position 1,683,098 of record NW_022631174.1, on the reverse strand, counting down.
ATTAAGAAACAAACAAGTAAATAGTTTGCAAACCCTTAGAACCTGAAGTATTATTAGCAACACATCTCACAGCTCATCTTGACCCTGAGAACTGCTGACCCACTGGATATATATAGTCCCTGGCCCCGTGCCATGTGCCAGGACTCCTGTCAACCAATACCACCCCACATGATCAGCTGTGATAGGTAAAATGAATCAGGAGAAAGAAAAAATGCATCAGAACAAATTTGGGAGGATACCAATTTTCTTCCAACTTGACCAGTTCACAGCAGGGGCCAGTTTTAGTGCTCTAAGGTAGGAGCAGAGCTGAAGATCTAGTCTTCTAGTGAACCTCCTACCAATCGTTTCCAATCACACCAGGCACCCCGATACTCACTTCATACTCATCCATGTAGAAGAGGGCTGCAGAGCGATTGGCATAACACAGTGAAATGTCTGCAGTGTGAGGCCTCGCATGGGATATTCCCTGCAAAACAATGAATCAGTTAAAGACATCAAAGGAAACTAGTATTTTTTAAAATAATTTCTATACCCAATGTGGAGCCAGAACTCATAACCCCAAGATCAAGAGTCATATGCTCCACCTACTGAGCCAGCCAGGCACACCAAAAACTAGCATCTTTAAGGTGTTTCTTGGGGGGATACCTGGGTGGTTTAGTCAGTTAAGTGTCTGCCTTCAAGTCAGGTCATGATCCCAGGGTCCTGGGATCAAGCCCCGTGTCCTGCTCAGTGGGGAGTCTGCTTCTCCCTCTCCCTCTGCTGCTTCCCTGTTTGTGTTTGCACACGCACTCTCTCTCTCTGACAAACAAATAAATAAAATCTTAAAAAAAAAATAAACCTTTTTTTTTCAGATAATAAGGGCTATACTATGAAAGATGATAGGAAATTGGTAAAGTTAGTGGATCTCTTTGTGCTTCGGCTTCATTTTTAACTACCTTAGAGCCAAGCCGTGAAGATCAAATGAGGAAATAAATATTCAAAGCACTTTGAAGACAGCAGCATCAGATGGAGCTTCAGCCCCAAACAATACTGAAGGTAAATGAAAATGGAGGAAAATATTGCAAGCACAATCCTGCACATAACAAAGGGTGAGTGGCACAAATAGAAATGCACAGAAGAAACACTAATGATACTTATTTCTTAGAAAACAAACAGTTAATTCATTTGTGGATCACAAAATATATGAAAACGAAAGCACACAATGTTTCGGTTTTTTCCTACCACCAAACTGGCAAGGATTAATAATTATCATAAAGGCAGCATCGCAAACCACTGAAGAAAAAATAGACATTACTCGGTAAAATTATTGTGACCAGAAGGTAGCCACTGAAGACAAAGCTGGCTCTCTATGATAAACCTTTCATTAGGATAAATTCTAAATTTTAGGATCAAAATCTTAATGTAAAAAATGAAACTCGCAGAGCACTAGAAGAAACTATGGGAATAACCTAAAGCGATGCTGAAGTGAGGAATCCCTTTCTAACTATGATACAAAACCCAGTTTTATAAGAGGTTAATAAATTTGACTATATAAAACATTTCTTTACAGCAAAAACCAATAAAAGCAATCTCAAAAGGCAAACATGGAACTGGAAAAAATATCTGCAACTCCTATCACAGGCAAAGGGCTCATTTCTTTACTTTATAATTAGTTCCTACAGATCCGTAAGATGATGACCAATAATTCAATAGGAAAATATGCAAATAATAGGAACAGAGAGTTCTAATGGGAAATATAAATGGCTCGTAAACATATGAAAAAATGCTCAACTTCATTCCTAATCAGCAAAATGCAAATTAAAACTCTACTGGATTTTGAAATGATTATGCTAAGGGAAATAAGCCAGAAACACAAGAACCAATATTGTATGATTTCACTTGCAATGAAGTGCCTGGAATTGGCAGTATCATAGTGACAGAAAGTAGAACAGAGTTTGCCTGAGGTGAGGGGGAAGGGAGGTATGGAGAGTTATTGCTTGTTTGGGCTGGTGAGAATGTTCTAGAAATGTATAATGATGGCTGCACAACACTGTGAATGTGCTTATTAATGCCACTGCATTATATATACTTAAAAATGGTTAAAATGGAACATTGTGTGTAGTGTGTATTTTACCACAATAAAAAAGTTTTCATCTGATAAATTGAGAAAAATCCCTATTTTTTACCTATCAGACTGGCAGAGATAAATAAAATTGATAGTGCACTGAGTTGTCAAAGGAGTGGGAAAATGGGCATTCTGTTATGTTGCCAGTGGGAGTATAAGTTGGTTTCAAGATTAGGAAGGGCAAGTTAGCAATATGTATGTATCTTTCACATCCATCCGTATCATTTATATCTCCATTACACCAGCAATTCTTCTTGAATTTATCCTACAGATAGAAGCCTTTACCCTAAAGATATGTACAAAATAACATATGCAAAGTTCCTCAACACTAGGTTGTTTGGAATAGCAAAAGATAGGAAACAACTTAGATCAATTATGAATAGATCTACAAGACACTGGTTAAATAAACTATACATCTATATTATGGAAAATCATGTAGCTATCAAGAAAAGAATAAGGACGCTCTTCATGTACTGATGTAGAATGATCTTCAAGATACTATTAAGTGAAAAAAGCATGGGGCTGAATAGTGTATACAGAACGTTATTTATATGAAAAGTGTGTGTGCGCAGGAATAAGAGTATTTGTATTCATTTTTATATGCCAAAGTATCTCTGGAAAGATACATTAAAAAAAAAAAAGATTTATTTATCTCCTTGAGAGAGAGAGAGAGCACATGTGAGCTGGGGGAGGTACAAAGGGAGAGAATGCAGCAGACTCCTTGCTGAGCATTGAGTGAGGAGCCTGAGGTGGGGCTTCATCCTAAGACCCTGAAATCAGGACCCTGAGATCATGACCTGAGCTGAGATCAAGAGTCAGAGCAGTTTAACCAACTGAGCCACCCAGGTGCCCCTGGAAAGATACATTTAACCAGGTTAGCTTCTGGTGTTGGATAAACAGGTGGCGATTGGAACAGAATAAATAGACTATATTATAAATATACTCTCTACTTTTTGAATTCGAACTATGTAAATACATTTCCTATTCAAAAATAAATAGAAGGGCACCTGGGTGGCTCAGATGGTTAAGCGTCTGCCTTGGGCTCAGGTCATGATCCTAAGGTCCTGGGATCAAGCCCCCTCTGTGAGCTCCTTGCTCAGAAAGTTTGCTTCTTCCTCTCCTTCTGTCTCTCCCCCTCCTTGTGCTCTTTCTCTCTAGCTCTCTCTCAAATAAATAAATAAAATCTTTAAAAATAAATAAAGTAATAATAAAATCTTTTTGTTTTTCAGATTTTAGTTATTTATTTGACAAAGAAAGCAAGAGCGCAAGAAGGGAGAGCTGTAGAAGGAGAGTGAGAAGCAGGCTTCCTGCCAAGGAGGGAGCCCAATGCGAGGCTCTATCTCAGGACCTCGGGATCATGACCTGAGCCGAAGGCAGATGCTTAACTATTTGAGCCACCCAGATACCCCAAAATCTTAACTAGTATTGCCTCCTCTCTTTCTACCTGCCTCTCTGCCTACTTGTGATCTGTCTCTCTCTCTTTCTCTCTGTCGAATAAATAAATAAAATCTTTAAAAAAAAAAAACTAGTATTGCTAAGGATATAGAGAAATGAATGTTCCCATACTTCACTAGAAGGGTTGTTAACTAGTTCTTTCCTAGAGAACAATTCAGCATTAAGTACCAAAGGCCTTAAAGAAATACATTCAACTGACCCAGCAATTGCTCTTCTCAGAATTTATCCTAAGAAAACCATCAGATGTGTAAAAATATTTACATAGAAAGACGTTCCTTTGTAGCTGTGCAATACCAAGCAATCTGCCAGCATTAAGAGGCGTTAAATCAAGTACAGTTCCCTGTAATGGAACACTGAGCTAGCTGTAAAAAATCATGGACTAGCAGAAAATTTAATAACACGAGAAAATGGTCACAATAAATTGTTGAGGGAAAAAACCAGATTACAAAACAGTAAGTGCAGCATTATCCCAATTTTGTAAAAGAAAAACATATTTTCGGAGGAAAAAGTGTCTGGATGGATATAAGCAAAAATGTTAACAGTGCCTATCCTTGGTTATGGGATTTTTTAACTCCTTATGCTTCTATTTTCCAAGTAAATTACAAAATATAGTACTTTGATAATGAGATAAAAACAACAAACATTATTTTTAAAAAGAGAGAAAATAGCAGCTTTGTAGAAAACTGCAAAGTGCCATAACCACCAAAATTCTAGCTTCATGAAATAGGAAGGCTCATCTCCCTCCATATCCAGAGCAAGCCTTAATTTTTTTTTAAGCCTTAATTTTTTTGTCTGATTTCACTTTTTTACTTGTTTTCCTTGAAAAACTTCCCATGGGATCACACTTCTGATGTGCAAGCATAAAGTAGAAGAGATTAGCTCGGAAAAAGAACTATTAAGCCATTTATTAGTGTATCATTACATCTAGTGAACCTTAATTCTTCAGCATTCACTAATGCTTACAGGAGTCCAGTAAATACTTTATGTGACAACATTACAAAGCAAAGCCTTCATCAGTCCCAGAGGCTGTTGTTCTAAGTCTGATAATTGCTGGAAAACTAACTCCAAATATTAACACTTGGCCCTGGTAAAGATTCAGAGTAGGGGTACACCATTCAAGTTCATACTCATTCTTTCAATATGCAAGATCACAGATGGGGGTGCAGGGGATCGGTTCACTCTTGCTTTAGGCCCATATTTATCTCTTAAATGTTATAGAAGAAAGTCTCTCAGGGATCCTGTTTCAGTTTCTACCATGGAAGCCGGACAGTAAGGGAAGCAGATCGGTAAAAGCCACTCTTTCTCATCAAAATCTAGCTCAGTGATGCTTAATTTTAAATATTGGCATACCTCATTTTAATGTGCTTTTCGGACATGGTATTATTTCCCCCCACAAATGAAAGGTTTGTGGCACTCCTGCATCGAGCAAGTCTGTCGGTACCGTGTAATAGCATCTGCTTACGTTGCGGGTTACATTTCGTTAATTCCTGCAATACTTCAAGCTGTTCATCATTATTATATTTGTTAGAGTGAGCTGGGATGAGTGACAATCACTTGCTGAAAGCTCAGATGGTGGTATTGTTTTTAGCAATAAAGTATTTTTAAATTAAGGTATGTATACTTTTTTTTTTAAAGATTATATCTGATAGAGATCCCAAGTAGGCAGAGAGGCAGGCAGAGAGAGAGAGGCAGGGAAGCAGGCTCCCTGCCGAGCAGAGAGCCTGATGCGGGGCTCAATCCCAGGACTCTGGGATCATGGCCGGAGCAGAAGGCAGAGGCTTTAACCCACTGAGCCACCCAGGCGCCCTAGGTATGTATACATTTTTTGTAGACATCATGCTATTGCACACTTAACGGACAACGGTATGGTGTAAACAACCCTTAGATGCACCAGAAAACCAAAAAATTCACTTGACAAGCTTTACTGAGGTAGTCTGGAACCAAACTCACAATATCTCCTAGGTATCTCTGCATCTGTTGACAACCTTCCAAATGGAGTTCAAATAGGCTACGGCAATTGAACTTATTTTCCTTTCAGACTTCTAAGTCATACTGGTTGTAAACTATCACTGTGGCTAGCTAAAAATCGAGGTGCTCTCTAAACTGGGACTATCAAACCAACAGCCTCGTTGGTCATCAGATAAAAATGGCATGCAATTCAATGACAGCTAACAGACACTGGGCAAGGCAGAGCCAGGGGTCCAATAAACCTACAGTGCTACAAGGTGTGTGTGGGAATTTGAGATTAGAAGTTTCTGGATGAAACCCAGGACACACAATACAAACTACCTGTTGTCCTGGCATATAACCAACAGAGAATTCTGCCGGTTTTCTTTCTTTTTTAAAGATTTTATTTATCTATCTGACAGAGAGAGGGAGAGATCACAGGCGGGGGGCGGGGGGCAGGGGGAGCAGGCTCCCTGCTGAGCAGAGAGAGCCCGATGTGGGGCTCCCTCTCAGGACCCTGAGATCATGACCTGAGGCGAAGGCAGAGGCTTTAACCCACTGAGCCACCAAGGTGCCCTTGCCGGTTTTCTTTATCAAATTCAATTCACAAATTATAAACAAAGCAACCAATGGCTACACAATTCAGCAAAAAGCTTAAATACACATTGCTAAATTGTTAACATAGCCCCTTCTGCTGAGCTGGGGGTGCCTTACCTTAGAGTACAGTACTGTGGCTCCCACATAATCCTTCTTCTGAAATTTTTTATTTCCTTCTTCTCTGTAGAAAGGGGGAGCGTTGGGGTCCTTTCCCACAAGGTAACCACTAGCCAGACTTTTTAAAAACGTCTCATCCTCAGGCCTTCATGAAGAAATAAACAAAAAAGAGCACACATTTGTTATTTCAAGAGAAGCTCCTAACCATTGAACTTGAAATGGGAGTACCTGTAAAACCCTGGGACACATGAGATTGTGCCATGTAATGTGAATGGGGAAGAGTGACATTGCCTAAAACAATGGATTCTTTGCTAATAATTTCCTTCTTCTCTACTCCCTTTCTACCTTTAAAAACCTTCCCTTTCCTGTAGCCCTTTGGAGCTCCCCTCTACTTGCTAGATGGGATGCCACTCAACTTTTTTTTTTTTTTAAGATTTATTTATTTGAGAGAGAGGGCATAAACAGAGGGAAGACGTAGAGGGAAAGGGAGAAGCAGGTTCCCCACTGATCAAGGAGCCCGATATAGGGCTCAATCCCAGGACCTTGGGATCATGACCTGAAGGCAGATGCTTAACTGACTGAGCCACCCAGGCACCCCAGGATGGTGCTCAATTTATGAATCAATTAATAAAGCCAATTTGATTTTTAAAATTTACTTGGTTGACTTGTATTTAACAAAGGAAATCACACAGAAATTCTTTCTCTTTTTTTAAAGATTTATTTATTTATTTGAGAGAGAGAGAGAGAGCACAGCAGAGGGAGCAGCCGAGGGAGAGGGAGAAGCAGGCTCCCCAGTGAGCAGGGAGCCCGATCCCACGACCCTGGGATCATGACCTGAGCCAAAATCAACAGTCAGATGCTTAACCAACTGAGCTGCCAGGTGGCCCTAACACAACAATTCCTTGGTACTATTTTTTCAAGTAATTCTGAAATTATTTTAACCTGAAAAGCTTAAAAAAATAAGTATGCAAATGCTCTATATTATAGTAAAATTAACAAATTTGATCTAATACACACACAAATATACACACACACTGGCAATGGAGACTGTACCTTTCTTCCATCAAGGAGAAATACTATAGAATACCCTAGGTTCTCTCTCTGACTGTAAAGCAATAAAGTAAAATACGCATAATGTGAAAACTAAAACTTCTCTTAAGCAACTCTTGGGTCAAAGAAATCAAAATCAAAACTTAAGAATGTTTAGAAAAGTGCATTTCAAATTTTTGCTTACAAAGACCTGTAGTAGGGAATAGCTTTTAAACCATGATTCAGTGTGATGCATCTGAGTATGTATATATTGAAATTTCACAAAACGTTACTATGCATGAGTTAATATCAAATACCTTATTAGTATTTAAACACAATATAGAAAAAATCTCAACACAAAAACGAAAATTAAAAAAAGATTTAATTTAATTTAAAAGGTGTGTTTGGGGAGCCTGCGTGGCTCAGTTGGTTAAGCATCCCAACTCTTGATTTCAGCTCAGGTCATGATCTCAGAGTCCTGGGATCGAGCCCCGTGTTCGGCTTTGTGCTCGGTGCAGAGTCTGCTTGTCCCTCTCATTCTGCTCCTCCCCACACTGGGACTCTCTCTTTAAAATAAATAAATAAAATCTTTAAAGTGTGCTTGTCTGCTCTAAATAAATTCCAGTCTCAAACATTATGAAGACTATACCCCATGCATATCTGGTGTACCATAAGGCCTGTTCTTTTTTATTTTTGTCTTAAATTAGGTTAACCCCGAAAATCCTAATTCAAATGAAAAGACTGTGAACTGCAAAACTCTTCTTGCCTAACAATGGATATTCTTTATCCTAATCCAAAATGATGATAAATTCAATATTGTCTAATTGTTCTTCAGGGCAATTAACAACTTAGCTGTAATCATTTTCTTTTCTTTAGGCACCAAGTTAACTCAGCAATTGATTCAAAGTTTTCAAAAGCAACTGGATGTTCTCTCTCTTTTTTTTTTTTTAATATTTCAAATTTTCTTCTGGAATAGTACAGTAAGAATTCGAGGAAGTGAGATAAAACAATTTTTCCAATTAATCTTTTTATGGTGGTAAAATACACATGAAAAAATTTACATTTTAGCCATTTTTAAGTGTATAGTTCAGTGGCATTGGGCACACTCATAATATTGTATAATCATCACCACCATCCATTTCCAGAACTTCGTCACCACTGCAAACTGAAACTCAGTACTCATCAAAAGATAACTCCCCACTCCTCCTTCACCCTAGCCTCTGATAACCTCTATTCTATGTTCTGTCTCTTTGAATTTGTCTATTCTAGGTACTTCAGGAAGTGAAATCATACAATATTTACCCTTTTATGCCTGGCTTATTTCACTTAGCATACTATTCCCAGGATTCATCCCTATTGTAGCATGTATCAGAATTTCATCTTTTATGGATGTAGAATATTCTATTCTATGTACATACCAAATTTTGTTTACCCATTTATCTGTGGATGGACATTTGGGTTTTTTCCATTTTGGACTATTGTGAAAAATACTGTCATAAACACTGGTGTGCAAATATATCTGTGCAAGTTCTGTTTTCAATTCTTTGGGGTACAAATGCAAAAGTGGGATTGCTGGATCATACAGTAATCCTAGTTTTAATTTTTTTTAAAGATTTTATTTACTTATTTGATAGCACCAGCTGGGGGAGAGGGAGAGGAAGAAACAAACTCCCTACTGAGCAGGGAGCCCAACAAGGGACTTTAGTCCAGGACCCTGGGATCATGACGTGAACTGAAGGCAGACAATTAATCCACTGAGCCACCCAGGCGCCTGTCTAGTTCTAATTTTTTGAAGAATTACACTGTTCTCCAGAGTGGCTATACCACTTTACATTCCCAGCAGCAATGCACAAAGGCTCCAGTTTCTCTACATCCTCACCGACACATGCTATTTTCTGGGTTTTTTCCCTAGGAGTCATCCTAATGAATGTGAGGTGTTATTTCATTGTAGTTTTGATTTGCATTTCCCTAATGACTTTTCATGTGCTTATTGGCCACTTATATATCCTCTTGGGAGAACTACTTGAGTAATCTGTCCATCTTTTTAAAGCTTTTTATTTTTATTTTTTTAAATTTTTTAGTTTTATTTATTTATTAAGATTTTATTTATTTATTTGACAGAGATTACAAGTAGGCAGAGAGGCAGGCAGAGAGAGAGGAGGAAGCAGGCTCCCTGCTGAGCAGAGAACCTGATGTGGGGCTTGATCCCAGGACTGAGATCATGACCTGAGCCAAAGGCAGAGGCTTTAACCGACTGAGCCACCCAGGCGCCCCTGAAGTTTTTTATTTTTTTAATTTGAGAGATAATGAGTGAGTGAGAGCATAAGCAGTGGGGAGGGCCAGAGGGAGAGGGAGAAGCAGACTCCCTGCTCAGCAGGGAGCCTGATGTGAGGCTTGATCCCAGGACCCCAGGATCATGACCTGAGCTGGAGGCAGACACTTAACTGACTGAGCCACCCAGGTGCCCTTTTTGTCCATTTTTTAATCAGGTTGTTTGTTTTCTTGCTGTTGAGTCTAAGAGTTCGCTATATATTCTAAATATTAATTCTTATCAGATACGTGATTTGCCAATATTATGTCCCATTCTCTGAGATGCTTTTTTTTTAAACAATTTTATTCATTTATTTGACAGAGATCACAAATAGGCAGAGAGGCAGGCAGAAAGAGAGGAGGAAGCAGGCTCCCTGCTGAGCAGAGAGCCCGATAGGGGGCTCGATCCCAGGACCCCGGGATCATGACCCCTGTGGGATGCTTTTTTTAAAAAAGTCTTTATTTTTGTTTTTAGTAATCTCTCTGCCTAACATGGGGCTTGAACTTATGACCCTGACATTAAGAGTCGCATGCTCTACTGACTGAAAGAGTCAGGTGCCTTTTTACTCTGTTATTATCTTTTTATGCACCAAGTATTTTAATTTTCATTTGTTGTCTATTTTTTTCTTTTGTTGTCAGTGTCTCTGGTGTTATATCCAAGAAAATATTGCCGGCCGGTCATAAGCTTTTGCCTTAGGTTTTCTTCTAAAAGTTTTATAGTTTTAGTGCTGAAGTTCTAAGTCCCTGGGCTATTTTGAGTTAGCTTTTGTATCTGGTATAAGGTAAAGGTCGAACTTCATTCTTTTCATGTGGATTCTAATTAGGGAGCAGACAGAATCAAGATTCTTCTTCCAGTCTTGCCTTTTCTCTCTAGATACCTACAAAGGGAAAGCCTCTCTTGTCAACCGGCAAAGCATCAAGTCCTAGCCTCAGCACAGGGTACAGAGAGGATAGTACATCTGATAATTTTTTTGTTTTTCATGACTGACTTTTTTGAAGACTCAAGGCCAAGAAATGTTCCACACTCTGGTTTTGTGTCATTGCTTCCTCATGATCAGGTTCAGATTAAATGATTCTTGTCAAGGATATTAGTACATAGACAAATCTGTATAGTTCTTATTGCTTCAAGTCAGGAGACATATAATATCAAGTAGTCTCCATTGGTGATGCTAAGTTTGGCTGCCTGGTTAAAGTGGTGATTGTGGATCTCTCCAATGTAAAGATACCTTTCCCTTTGAACTTAGTAAGTAATCTAAGGGTCATACTTTGAAACTATGTGAATAACCTGTTCCATTGGTCTTTCTTCTAATGGTTTGAACATCCATCGATGACCACTGCCACAATCGGTTATTATCCTGGGTTATAAAATGGTGATTTTCTAGTTCTATCATTATTTCTAAATTTATTAATTGGCTTTCTGTAAAACAAATGTTTCCTCCTTTCTTTCTTTTACTTATTTATGTCTTTGAGTATCACCATAGACTTAAAATAATTCAATGTTAGAAACTATTTTTAGGGGTGCCTGGGTAGCTCAGTGGGTTAAGCCTCTGCCTTCGGCTCAGGTCACGATCCCAGG
>NW_022631174.1:429276-447305 GCF_010015895.1 Lontra canadensis | reverse complement strand
CATTTTAGGGATGGTTACAGAGGAGAAGAGGATGTCAACAAAGGGGAGAGGAATCCAGAAATATTAGCAAAGTTACTGTGATGATCTTCCTGATCCATCAGTTTTGATTCAAGTGACCAGCAATCTCTATGAAGCATTTGCTGAATCCAGGGATAGCCAACATTTTGGGCAATTATCGTTGCTCATCCGTGGGACTGATCAACAATTAGCACTTGACAAAATGTCTAAGAAGTGAGTAATCTGTGAATCAAAGATGCCCACCCTCCTCCATCCCAGAACCATCCCTCAAACACCTAGGATTTAGTCAATTAAGCAATATTTTTTATATTGTATGTGCTAGATACTTTGCTAGGCTTATGGAAAAAATATGTGTAAAATACAATTTTTAGTCCACTTATTCAACATGTTAGACATAGTCTTTGCTCTCAGGGACTTTAGAATGTAATGGAAAAACCAAAAGTCACGATGCCAATTTTATTACACTTGACAAAGAAAGGGTAGTATTTTGGAATATATGACAAGATACGCCCGTGCAAAGGATATGTTATTACAAGGACAAACCATGAACTTGGGAGTTGTCCAAATGACCAAACTAATAGTGATCCCAGGCCCAGGAAATAGCAGGTGTCTACAGTGACATTGGATGATTGTAAGACACTAGGATCACTGGATTTATGTCCTAGTAATAACAAGCCTAGGGAATTTCTTCCCCAAATGTCCCTTTTTCTAAGAATTTCACCACCTCTTTTGATAGGGAGTACCTCTTTGGAGAACTCTCTAATATCAATAATCACACAGCTGTCTCTTCTCTTTCTTTATTATTTCTTTTGTTGAGTCATCCAACTCCCTAGTCATTTCAGCTTGTGCTATGAAAACTCTGGGGTCTATGTCTGTATGCTTGAGCTCTCTTTCCCATATTTCTTCATGCAGCTATCTTGCCAACGTGTCTGTCCAAACACTATACTCTACACTCCAACCTAAGTGTTTGCAAGCTTATTTGAAAATGAAAACTATACTTTGTTTGTTTTAATAACCCAGAGAGACTGTTGTGGACAATTGTATGTACTCAATTAACTCTCGGGTTAAATCAAGGTTTCTGTTTTGGGATCCCCACATGTGGGAGGTTCAGAAGCGTACTTACCCAGTATATCCCTCACTTTTATATCTGATCTTCTTGATTGTTCATTTAAAATAATGCTTTCATAACTCAACCTTTCTACTTATGGCTTTGGAACTCTGGCTTAGATTGTCATCATTTTCTGCTTGAAATATTATAATGCTCCCTTAACTGCTTGCATACAGAGTCTCTCCTCTGACTCACTTCCATTCTGCAACATACTAGTGATGACAGAGATTGCTAACTGTCATCCAAATCCCTGGTGTTCTCTTCTTCCTGGACACACAATTAAATTACATTTCCCAGCCTCCCTTGCACTGATGTGTGTTCACATGCCTGAGTTTTGGCTGGTCCATCCTAACCCATGTGTTCCAGTTCTGGGCTTCCTCCAACTAGATGGAAATGGCCAGGAGGTTGAATGGGTTGGTGGAGTCCTGTGGGAGAATGAGCCTGTGTCCCTAGTTCTCCATATCCAGTGGAGCCATGCATCACCAAGGATACCCACAGGAACTATTACATAGGACAGAAATAGACTTTATTCTGTTTAAGTTGTCATACATTTTGTGATCTATTTGTTATTGTAGTTCAGGATATCCCAAGTAATTCATTAATTTTTCTAAGGAGGAATACTTAATACTCAATACTCAATAGTAAGTACTGAATACTGCATACTCAATAATTAATTCAATCTATATTTAATTCAAGCACTAATTCTCAATGTCTCCTGTAGTACCTGTGTGAATTATATATTGGGCACAGAGATGCAGTTCTCAGTATATTTTCTCCAAATATGATATACTTAAAATAATCTCTATAACAAAAGAAACTTGTTTTCTTTTTGAAACGACTTTCCCTACTGGGTTTGGAGGGTTCAATAAAGTTAAAGTGCTAAGAGACTATGAATAGTTCATGTGGTCTATAATGTTTCAGAGGTGGAGCTTTTGGCAACATGGAGAATTAAGCTAATGTTGACAAGTCCCTCCAATTAAAACACATAGAAATTCTAGATAATCTTTAAAACTTAAAAAAAAAGATGCATGTAGCTAAACCTAAAGGAGAGAAATGGGAATACCTAGGTATGAGAAACAAGAAGAAAACTTAGAACAAGTGTTGTAAGCCATAGCTGATGCTGATCTTGAGAACTTGGGTTCTGGAGCCAAAGTCGGAGTCCTAATGTTGTTACTACGTCTATTTGTGTCCCTAGGCAATTTAGTTCATCATTCTTGGTATGAAAAAATGACAAAAATAATTCTACTTACCTTTTGGAGGTTTTGTGGAGGGTCAAAGGAAATAATGCAGGTAGTACAGTTGCTGGCTATCTATCCTTGATTTGTCACTGTATAAAGACTCGGCTTCTCCAACATTCACAGCTCCTACTGAGGAGTCAGCTCAGATGCTGTCAAAAAGAGTTTTGGTCCTGTGGCCTTCCCTCCTCTTAAGTTCACAGCCAGCTGCTGTAGCACTTGTTAACAGTCCCCCTAGGGGACAGGCATGCTGCAGAAATGGCCATGAATAGGCCTGGAGAGGAGGTCTCTGATCCTCTGGACCTGAGGTGAGGGAGCTAGGACTGGGATGGTTTGGAAAGAAGAGCTCTGAGTTTCCTAATCATGGAGCCGAAAGGGTGACTGTTCTAGGTGGGGCAGGAAGATGAGGCCTCTAGCTTCCTCCTCGGGAAGGAAGGTGGTCATAGAATAGAGAAAATTAGGAGCTATTTGCCGGGTTATAAGATCTCTTTAAACATGTTTCCCTCAGGTCTTCATTGTGGCCATAGTCAGAGTAATTGTTGAGACTCATTACATACTCCTACAGCTGTGCCCTGAGGAGACAATGATCCTCAAGAGTAATCTTTCCCAGAGTTTTTTTCTAGAAGAAAGGATGGGCAAGAGTGTTTCCCAGAGAGTGTGTCTCCAGGGTCCAAGCCCTGAGCTGACCTCTTCTAGGTACTTTGTTGGAATCTGGGCCCTTGTCCTTTGCTTCAGCACAGATTGGAGTGTCTCCTTGGGCGCTGCAAAGACTGTGGTACAACTGAGGGAAAGAAATAGTCAACAAAATGAAACAATAATGTATTTATATTGCAAACCATATATTTGGCAAGGAGTTAATATCCAAAATGCTTGCAAACCATATATTTGGGTTTTTTAAATGTTTGTTAAAATTCACCAGTGAAGCTCTCAGGTCCAGGGATTTTCTTTGTTGGGCAATTTTTGATTATCAGTGTAATCTCCTTACTAATGCAGGTCTATTTAGATTGTTTCTTCATGCTTTAGTCATGGTAGGTGGTGTGTTTCTAGGAATTGTGCATATAATTGTTGATAATGCTCTTTTATTATCCTTTTTTATTTCTGCAGAATTGGTTGTAATGTCTCCACTTTCATTTGTGATTGTAGTAATTTGAGGCTTCTTTTCCCCTTAGTCCATCCAACCAATTTTTCGTCAAGTTGGATGACCTTTTTGAAGAACCAACTTTAGGTTTTATTGATTTTTTCTATGGTTTTCTTATTCTCTATTTCATTTTTCTCTTCTCTAAACTTTATATTTCCCTCTTTTGCTAGCTTTGGGTTTTCATGTGAGCCCATTCCTATTTTTTAATGTAATCATTTGGAGTATTCATTTCCCCTTAAACACTGCTTTTGCTGCATCCCATAAATTTTGATATGTTGTGTTTTTTTCTTTCATTTGTCTCTAAGTATTTTCTAATTTTTCTTGTGATTTATTCTTTGATCCATGGTTGTTTAAAAATCTGTTTTTTAAATTTCTACAATTTTGTGAAGTCTCCAGTTTTCTTTACGTGATTGATTTCTAATTTTATCTCATTGTGATCCAGAAAGATAGTTTATATATCTGTTTAAAAAACATATTGAGACTTATTTGTAGCCCAAAATATGGTCTATCCTGGAAAATGGCCCATGCGATCTTGAGAAGAATGTGTATGTTTTTGTTGTTGAGGGGAGTGTTCAGTATATGTCTGTTAGATCTAGTTGGTTATTGCATTAACTTATCTCTTTTCTTACTCATCTTTAGTCTGACTGCTCTATTCATTATTGTGAATGGAGTATGGAATCTCCAAGTACTATTGTAGTATTGTAATACTCCTTTCTTTTCTGTCACTTATGGTTCATATATTTTGATGGTCTGTCAGTGCTACATAAATATTCATAATCATTTTATCTTGTATTAAATCTTCTATTGGTATATAATGTCCATCTTTGTCACTTGTAACATTTTTTATTTCAAGTGAATTTTGTCTGATATTAGTATAATTGCTCCTACTCTCTTTTGGTACTATTTGCTTGGAATAATTTTTTCCATCTTTTTACTTTCAATCTGTTTATATCTTTAGACCTCAAGCGAGTCTCTTTTAGTCAGCATATAGTTGGATCATGTGTTCTTGTCCATTCTTCCATCCTCTTTTGATTGGATAATTTTATCCACTTACATTTAAAGTAATTATTGATAAGGAGGGACTTGTTGTTGTCTTTGTGCTATTTATTTGATTATTCCCAATAGCATTTTTTCCCTCATTTCTTGCATTCCTATCTTCTTTTGTGTTTATTTGGCTTTTTTGTAGTAAAAGGTTCAAATTCCTCCTTAATTTTCTTTGTGTATATTCTATAGCTACTTTATTTTATTTTATTTTATTTTTTAATTTTTATTTTGTTTTATTTTTTTATATAGCTACTTTATTTTAAAAAATATTTATTTATTTATTTTTTGAGAGAGAGAAAGAGAGAGAGAGGGTGGTGGGAGGGTCATAGGAAGAGAATCGTCAAGCAGACTCCCTGCTGAGCATGTAACCTGACACAGGAGTTAGTCTTATGACCTATGACATTTTGAACTGAGTTGAAACCAAGAGGCAAATGCTTAACTGACTGGGCTACCCAGGCACCCCTTTATAGCTATTTTCTTTGTGATCATCATGGGGATTATGTTTAGCATCCTAATGTTTTAATGTTCTCATTTGAATTTATGGCAGCTTAACTTCATAACAAAGTACTCTGCTCTTTTACAACTAGATCTCCATTATTTTTCAGTTGTTGATGACACGGAATTACATCTTTGTACATTGTGTGCCCAAGAACATAAACTGATATTTTTTTTAATCCATTAGTCTCTTAAATTATGTAGATTACAGTATTTGGATTTATAAACCAAAATTACAATAATACCAGCTTTTAAATGAATTGTTTTTTCTTTAAATACATTAGTCCTTTAAATCATATACAAAACAAAAAGTGTAGTTACAAACCATTCTTATAATAACACTTGCTTTTCTAATTGCCCATGTACTTACTTTTATTGAGATCTTTATTTCTCTATCCAGCTTTGAGGTATTGTCTAGTATCCTTTTATTTCAACTTGTAGGACTCCCTAGGTATTACTGGCATGGTAGGTCGGTGGTCACAAACTTTCTCAGCTTTAGTTTATCCGGGTATAACTTGCTTTCTCTATCTGAAGGATGATTTTGCTGGATATGGGATACTTGGTTGACAATTACTTTCTTTTTTTTCCTTTCCATGTTTAAATTTATTTATTTATTTATTTACATTAAAAATTTTTTTTAGTTTATTTCTTTTCAGTTTTGCAGAATTCATTGTTTACCACACCCAGTGCTCCATGCAATATGTGTCCTCCATAATACCACCACCAGGCTCACCCAACCTGTCACCCCACTCCCCTCCAAAACCCTCAGCTTGTTTCTCAGAGTCCACAGTCTCTCATAGTTCGTCTCCCACTCCAATTTCCCCTAACTCACTTCCCTCCATCTCCCTCATGTCCTCCGTGTAACATGGAGGACAATTACTTTCTTTAAGTACTTTGAATGTACAGGCCTACTGTCTCCAGGCCTCCAAAATTTTTGATGAGAAATCTTCTGATAAAGTAATTACGGATCTCTTGTATGTGATGATTTGCTTCTCTCTTGCTGCTTGTGAGATTCACTGTTTGTCTTTTGAAAGCTTGTTTACAAGGTGTCTTCCTATGGATCTCTTTGAGTTCATCTTACTCAAAGTTCATTGAGCTTCTTGGATGTTTATATTCATGGATTTCATCCAATTTGGGAAGTCTTCTGCCATTATTTCTTCAATATCCTCTCTGCCCTCTACCTTTCTTTTCTTTTTCTGGAACTTCCATAATGTGAATATTTGTTCATTTGTTAGTATTCCATAGGTTCTTTAGCCTCTGCTTGCTGTTTTTCTGCTCCTCAGCTTCAATAATTTCCATTGTCCTGTATTTAACTTCACTGAGTCTTTCTTCTGCCTGCTTAGTATCCTTCTAATGAGTTTTTAGTTTCAGTTATTGTACTTTTTCAGCTCCAGAATGTTTTTTATTTTCTTTTCTGGTTTTCTATCTCTTTATTCATATTTCCATTATTTAGATGCCATTTTCTTGACTTTATCCACACTTTCCTTAAATTCTTTGATCATTTTTGAGATCATTTTTTTAAAGTTTTTTTTTTTAATATACCTGCCATGTCTTTTACAGAGATAGCTTTTGTTCAATTATTTTTTTTCTTTCGAATGAGCTATGTTTTTCTGTTTCTTGTACCCTTTTTGATTTCTTTTTTTGTTCTACATTGGACATTTGAATCTAATCATGCAGTAACTCTATAAATTGGATTGTTCCCCTTCTCCAGGATTTGCTGCCTTTTGCAATTGTTTTTGTTTGTTGTTTTCATTTTTGTTGTTGTTGTTAAGGCTATCTATTTACCAAGAATCAGCCTGAGATATAAACAATATTTTCTTACATTTTTTTCCTAAACTTCCCTTCAAAATGCACAGTCATTTTCTAATTTCTTCTGTATATACAGTAGTTTTTGAGTGTCCTAGTCTTTAATGTCTGCCTCCTGAAAAGGTAAAACCAAGAACTGAATGGGAGAAAAAAAGGGCGCTAGCTCTTTAAAATTCCCTGGAAGTCACATCAGTCAGAGGGGAAGGGCCTATCAACAATAGGGGGACATGCTAACAATGGCTACCTGTTTCTTTGTCTGCACCTCTGTGATCAGAAGCTACAATCAGCTGTGAGCACAGATCCTCAATATCTTGAGGACAGGGTCTTTTTTCCTATGCTGTCTACCACGAGCTATGCGCAAACTGCTCCAGGAATGCATGCACAGCTGTTTGTCATGCACATATTGTTGAAGGTAAGGGATAGGTCGCTGCTAAGAGCTAAGATCTGAGATTGACCATAGTTTATTATCCAAATCTTCTCCTGGAATTTGCAGCCTTCAACAGATTGCAGAGTTCTAAAATAGTTATATCAGAAAGATTCTGCCAGGGTAATTTTTGTTTACCTGTGGAGTCAAATTCCTGGTGCATCCTACTCCACCACCTTCCCTCACACAAGCCCCTCCCCCCTTTTTAAGGTTTTTTAATTTATTTGTTTGAGAGAGAGATAGACAGAAGGAGCATGAGCAGTGGGAGGGGCAGGGGGAAAGGAAATAGAACCAGCAGACTCCCCACTGAGTGAGGAGCCCTATGCAGGGCTTGATTCCAGGAACCCAAAATTGTGACCTAAGCTGAAATCAGATGCTTAACCGAATGATCCACCCAGGTGGCCCCCTCTCACACAAGTTTTAAAAACATCTTTCATTGAATATTATATTGTATACATTTTCCTGTTACTAAATGTTCTTCAAACATGGTTATAATGATGCATGGTTTTCTCTTCCTTTTGTTAATGCAGACATCTTTTTACCATTCCCTATTGTACTCTCTAGTCACTCTCAGTGCCCTGAAGATACCATGCTTTCCTTTGATTAAGCTCAGATGTAACATGAGATTTAAGCTGCCCTAACCAACAAAACTGAATTAAATACATCTTCAAATGACTTCTGTGGCATCTTATTTGTATTCTAAAAGAGATTACAAATATATATTGAATTTTTAGTCTGCCTCTACTACCCTTTGAAGCAACAAAGATATAATGGTGAAAAAGTTAGAAAATATACTTCCATGGAATAAAAATTACAATGAATAAATAAATAGGCAAGATAATCTTAACATGTAAATAGTGCCATGAGGTTAACCAGCATGACAATATTATAGAGAGTAATGGTTTCTTCAAATAGAGAAATTAAGATAAAACTCTTTGCTGAGAAGATGTTAGAGCCGAGACTTAAAACTGAGACTTCTAGTAATTTTGTGGAAATTGCATTGTATATATTTTTAATTTTTGGAGGGATAGGATGTTTATGAAATAAATTTTTCCCAGCTAAGAACTTGGTATGTCTTTACATTTTCATATCTTGATTGATTTTCTTGACTAAAAATTTAATGTTTCTTTCATACTAGTTTTATACTTGACTTGTTGGATATATTCTTAAGTATTTTACAGTTTTGTTATTGCTGTTGCTGCTTGGTTTTTATACTTCTACTTCTAGCTTGTTCTTGCTAGAATGAAGAAAATCCATTTTTTACTTACATCTCTTGTATCCTTCCTTCTTTTTATAAATAACCTTTGTTTCCCCAGATATTTATAGCATTCCTGGTACTTAGTTCACAGTAATATTGATTGAAAGAATGAACGTCTTAGTGTAAGTACTGGTAATGGGATCTGTTCTTCCTCATGGCAAAGCTTCTCTATGGGGGTTTAGAAAGAAGGTTTGCACTCACCCAGGAAGTGAGAAGGAGGAATCAGATTGATGTGGTTGGTGGATGACATGATGTGAGATTTTGGAGTTTGAGAAAAGAGGACTTTTTTTTTTTTATTCCAAGTTTTTATTTAAATTCAAGTTAATTAACATATAATGTAGTATTGGTTTTAGGAATAGGATTTAGTGATTCATTAGTTACATATAACATGCAGTGCTTATCACAAAAGTGCCCTCCTTAATGCCCATCACCCAGTTATCCCATTCTCCCACCCACCTCTCTTCCAGCAACCCTTAGTTTGTTCTTTATGATTAAAAGTCTTCTATGGTTTGCCTCCCTCTCTGTTTTTATCTTATTTTATTTTTCTTTTCCTTCCCCTGTGTTCATCTGTTTTGTTTCTTAATTCCACATATAAGTGAAATAATATGAGATATGTCTTCCTCTTACTGACTTATTTCACTTAATGTAATACACTTTAGATCTAGCCATGTCATTGCAAAGGGCAAGATTTTATTCTTTTTGATGGCTGAGTAATATTCCATTGATTATACTATCTTCTTTACCTATTGATCAGTTGATGGACATTTGGGATCTTTCCATAATTTGGCTATTGTTGATAGTGCTACTATAAACATTGGGGTGCAGGTGCCCCTTCAAATCACTATGTTTGTATCCTTTGGGTAAATACTAGTAGTGCAATTCCTGGGTCATAGGGTAATTCTATTTTTAACTTTTTGAGGAACCTCCATACTGTTTTCCAGAGTGCTACACCATTTGGTATTTCTACCAATAGTGTAAGAGGGTTCCCCTTCCTCCATGTTCTTGCTAATATCTGTCATTTCATGAGTTGTTCATTTTAGCCATTCTGACAGGTATAAGGTGATATCTCATTGTGTTTTTGATTTATATTTCCCTTATGATGAATGATGCTGAGCATTTTTTTCATGTGTCTGTTATAGCCATTTGTATGTCTTCTTTGGATAAATGTCTGTTCATGTCTTCTGTCCATTTCTTAACTGGATTATTTATTTTTGTGGTATTCAGTTTGAGAAATTCTTTATAGATTTTGGATACTAGTCCTTTATCTGTTATGTCATTTGTGAATATCTTCTCTCATTCTGTCTGTTGCCTTTTGGTTTTGTTGACTATTTCCTTCTCTGTGCAGAAACATTTTATTTTGAGGTCCCAAAAGTTCATTTTTGCTTTTGTTTTCCTTGCCTCTGGAGAGGTGCCCAGTAAGAAGTCATTCCAGCTGAAGTCAAAGAGGTTGCTTTCTGTTTTCTCTTCTAGGATTTTGATGGTTTCCTGTCTTACATTTAGGTTTTTCATCCATTTTGAATTTGTTTTTGTGTATAGTGTAAGAAAGTGGTCCATTTTCATTCTTCTCCATGTTGCTGTCCAGTTTTTCCAAAACACTTGTTGAAGAGACTTTTTTTTCCCCCGTTGGATATTCTTTCCTGCTTTGTTGAAGATTAGTTGACCAGAGACCTGTGGATCCATTTCTGTGTTCTTCATTCTGTTCTACTGATCTATGTGTCAATTTTTCTGTCCTAGTACCATATTGTCTTGATGATTACTGCTTTGTAATACAGCTTGAAGTCTGGGATTGTGATGCCTCCCACTTTGGTTTACTTTTTCAAAATTCTTTTGGCTACTTGAGGTCTTTTCTGGTTCCAGACAACTTTTAGGATTGTTTGTTCTAGCTCCATATAAAATCCTGGTGTTATTTTGACAGCGATTACACAGAAAGTATAGATTGCTTTGGGTAATATAGACATATTAACAATGTTTGTTTTTCTAAGAGGGCTTTAATCTTGATTCTACCACTTAAAACCTTGCCTAGCATGAACTAGGTAAGCTATTTTTCTTGATTTTTCTGAATACCAATTTCCTCATTCTTAAATGGAAATACTCATGTAATTTAGTATGACAATGTAAAGAATATATAAAATAACACAAGCGAAGAACTTTAGAAAGTGTCCTGGAGAGTAAGCTCTTAAATATATTGATTAACATTTAAATCATTTGATAAACATTTATCTTTGAAATTAAAAAATTCCTGTATATGAAATTGTATGAGTCTTTTATCTTTCAGTAGAATCTACAGAACTCTGAGAACCATTTAGATTTTCAGATGCAAGATTCTTTCCATTTTAGCAAAATTTGCATTAGGTTTTAATATTTTGCTATGTTCTGTAAGGGTTTTTAAAATTCATGGATTGGATTTTGGGTCTCTAATTCTTATAAGTACTATTTCTTTTCCCATTATTTTTACCTCTTTATTTTCCTTCTGAATGTTTTGAGAACTTTGTTAGTACTCTACAAAACATATATTTTTTGGACTCTCCATGTTAAAATCTGCATGCTACGTAGATTTTTTCAAAAAAATTTTTATATCTTATTTAATTCAGTTTGTTAACATATAGTGTATCATTAGTTTCAGAGGTAGAGTTTAGTGACTCATCCGTTTCATATAACACCCAGAGCTCATTACATCAAGAGCACTCCTTAATGCCCATCATACATTTTCCCAGTCCCCCACCCACCTCCCCTCCAGCAACCCTCATTTTGTTTCCTATAGTTAAGAGTCTCTTTATGGTTTGTCTCCCTCACTGATTTTATCTTATTTTTTCAAAATTTTTTGTTGTGTAAAATACACAAAATATAAAATTTACCATCATAACCATTTTAAGTGAACTTTGCAGTGGTATTAAATACATTAATTACACTGTGCAAACATCACCACCGCCCATTTGTAATTCTGACTGGTAAAACTGAATCTCCATATTATTTTTTGAATTCACACTTTGTGCTGAAATATTTTCAAGTACATCATGACAGTACATCCCAAAAGAACCAATTTACATGGAAACTGATTGTTATGAGTCAAGTTTCTTTTTTGTCTCTAACATTTCATTTTTCACAATAGTGAATGACCTAAAAGATTGCACCAGTGATATTCACTGAGAGCAGCATCAGCATCACGTGAAGCTTGTTAGAAATGCAGACTCTTCGGGCCCCCACCCCAGACCCACTGAATGCAAATCTGCATTGACTTGTGTGTCCATGGTGACTCATGTGCACATAAAAGCTTAGAAGGCACTGTTGTAGAGTGTCCCATCTTTACAATTTACAAACTGATTTTTCTTTCTTGGAGCTAGTATGCTCCTACATTTTTATGATTGGAAGTTATTGCTAGCAGTCTGATTACATTTAATTGAAACATTTTTGGCTAAACAACATCACGTTATAACGTGTGCCATGATTGATTGTTGGTAAAATTCACCACTGGATTTGTGAAATGATAATGAATCCATCAATTGTAAAGTTCACATATGCCTTCTTGTGACCAGGAAGGAATCTTTGCGGTGTTAACTTGGCATCATACAATGATTTGTATGGTTTTCTGTCAACCATTCATTGAATGGCTTTAACACTGTTTGATATTTTTTTTTACCCCTGCCTGAGTTGATGTTTTAATTTGGGTTTTTAGAGTGTTCCTTGTATAGATCCTGACCACTCATTTTTATTCATTGTACCTATTTTGTCTTTAGTTATTGTTGGTTGTTATTGCAAATCATTTCTTTAATCACATCTGTTAGTTTTGTTTGTGTATATGAATATTCTTTATATGTGTCTCTTTTTTCTATATTATTTATTCTTCTGAATTGTTTTATTGCTTTGCAGTTGAGTTTTTTGGGTTCACCAGAAATATTTTCATCTGTAGAGATAATTGTATCTCTTCCTTTCTAATTTTTATGTTTTTTAAAAGATTTATTTATTTATTTATTAGAGATCACAAGCAGACAGAGAGGCAGGCAGAGAGAGAGGAGGAAGCAGGCTCCCCACTGAGCAGAGAGCCTGATGTGGGGCTCGATCATGACTTGATGTGGGGCTGAGATCATGACTTGAGCTGAAGGCAGAGGCTTTAACCCACTGAGCCTGATGTGGGGCTGAGATCATGACCTGAACCGAAGGCAGAGGCTTTAACCCACTGAGCCACCCAGGTGCCCCAATTTTTATGGTTCTAATGGAATATCTTATCTAATTGCATTAGGTATATCTCCAATACAATTTTAAATAGGAACTTTAACAATGAATATCCTCATCTTACTCATCACTTTGGTATAAATGCCTCCTTTCTCCCCATTATGATGTTAGTTGTTTTTGTTGTTGTTGTGTTGTTTTTTGTTTTTGTTTTTTTTTTTTTTGGAGTGGGAAAGAGGGAGACAGCAAGAGAGGGAGAGAGAAAGAGAGACTCCTTGCCCAGGGCAGACCCTGATGCAGGGCTCAATTTCACAACCTTGAGATCCTGACCTGAGCCAAAATCAAGAGTCAGACCCTTAACAGACTGAGCTACCCAGGCACCCTTAAAAGTAGCTTTTTTATAAAGACACATAATATTATATCATGTTACTGAAACATCAATTAATTTCCCAATTAATGTTTATTTTTAATGAGAAATGGGTTTTGAATATTATTAAATATTTGAAGCATTCCCATGAATGATAACATTATTTTTCTTTATATGTAACCTTCTGGTTAACTTTTCCTAATAAGTATTAATCCTTGCATTCCTAGAATTAACCCCCATGTGGTGAAGATATTATTCTTTTAATGTTTTATTGGCCCCTTCTCATATTTTTTTTTAGAATTTTTGCATCAGTATTTTCAAGTCAGGTTCATCTGTGGTTTTGGTTCTGTGCAATATTTGTCAGGTTTTAAAATCAATAATTTTTGCTTTAAAAATGGTTTGAAAGATTTTCTTTCTCTTCTATACCTGACTGAGTAACTGTCCTCAGAGGACACTCATCTTGCTATCTCTTTGCTTAGGATAGGAATGGCATGATTTTAGAATAGAAATCCTTCTTTTGCTTTGCCTCTTACCCAAGCCCATGGCCCAGTGCCACACCATAGAACAATATCTATATGACCTCCTGGGAAACCAGAGGCATAAATGGAATGTGATAGCTGTTACTTATGTTACCATCACCTCTCCTTGTGAATTCTTTGGCATTTTTTGTAGTGGTCTTGGATACATTTGGATAGACTGAATGACAGTAATGAGAATGGGAACTGAGACTAGAATGATCACTTCTCTTTCCTGTTTTAAAGTCCTGAAGGTTGGGGTGCCCGGGTGGCTCAGAAGGTTAAGCCTCTGCCTTCGGCCTATGTCATGATCTCAGGGTCCTGGCATTGAGCTCTGCACTGGGCTCTGTGCTCAGCAGGGAGCCTTCTCTCTCCACCCCGTCCCCTGCCTGCCTCTCTGCCTACTTATGATCTCTGTCTGTCAAATAAACAAATAAAATCTTAAAAAGAAAAAAAAAGTCCAGAAGGTTAAATGAGGTAGAGCTTCATGTATAGGGCTTCACACATGGCCAGACACATAAAATTGCTCAATAAATTCTAGATAAGAATTCATCTTTATAATTAAAGAAAAGTAATAGTAAATGTTGTTTTTTAATGACAAAGAATAATAAAGTTTGATAACTTCTACATGAGTCCATGTTTCTCACCTCTGCCTTGTAGCTCAGATATTGCTATGGCTGGAGTGTACCCTCTGCTTGTCAAAATCCTAGATATGTCTCCTGCACACAGCCTTACCTCCTTAGATATCTCTCATTATTTTATATCTTCTCTGTAGGCCACCTATAGAGTCAGAAGAACACTGGCCATCTGGAAAGTAGGGCTCAAATCTTCATCTGCCTCTTTCTAATTGAAGGATAGCACTTAACTCACATTACTTTTCAGATTTAATTTTCTCCTCTGTAAAAGAAGGCTCTTATTGACTATGCTGCAGGACTGTTTTGAGACTTAAAAGAGACAATCATATATGTGATATAAAGTACATATGCACATACTTTTTTTGATATTTAATGAACTGCTTGCTTTTTCTGAAACTACATGGCATGTGGAACTACTTTTGTAGCACTCATCCCTTTGTCCTTGTGATGGGTACTGTTTCATTTTTTCCAAAACAAATATTTGTGTGCCCACTCAATAGGATAATAACATTACATTGAAGATACACTGGGTTATGGGCTTGCATAGAGCCTGACAAATAGCCTGACTTGCAGGAACATCAGTAAGATTGTACAAGTTTCTTCCTTCTTCCACTTCCTTATTCTCCAGCATGGAGCCCTTTGTAAAAATTTAGACATTCTACCAGAATTTCTTAGATGACTTCATCTATTTCCAAACTTTCCTTGTATCAACTGCACTCTTGCAGTTGTGCATCAACTGCACAATTCATGCCCTGTTAATTTTTGCTGCAATGTTTCATATCTTCATTGTACTATTTATTGTACAATGTACAATGTATATTGTTAATGTACAGAGCACAATTCATGCTCTGTCAAAGTATTAAATACTTCCACAAGAGTGTCTCACAGGACCCTCTAAAATCTTCCCCAAGTAGGAATAATTACAAAAAAAATTATTCTCTTCTTCAACTTTATAAAAGTTTTGTATTTTTTCTATTTCCTCATTACTTCTGCATCTAGATTCTTCATCTGTATCTTCACTGTCTCTCCATCTGTCTCTTCCTAGACTGCTTTGAGATGCCCAGTTAATCTCCCTTACTATTCTCTCTCTCTAATCCTGGATTAAGAAGAAACTCCCATCATTGTTTCATGCAGATTTCTTCCCCTCCTCCTTCTCCTTCTCATTCTTGCTCTTCACAAACCTACATCTATCCTGCACCATCTATCTACTTACTAATTTAGTAAGAAAAAATTGTAAACACACATTGATCTACCACCCAACATGAAAATTGGACTTTAGTAATAATGTCTATCAGTTGCTATCCCCTTCCCTTCCCTTGAGTCTTTCCTCTTGAATATGCTCTCATTCTGAATCCTATACTCATTGTTCTCATACTTTTGTTTTCCATGCATTTTTATTACATCTGTGTCTATTGTCACAAAGTGTATTTTTGGTTCTTTAGTTATTTACAACCATATGAAAAGGTTATCAATAATAATATTTTGGGATTTATGTATTTTCAGTTTCTATTTTATGGAAAGGTTAACCAGATTGTAGCAAGACTCTATGGGCCCTCCATAAAATAAAGGATTTCTCCGCTTCCTGAAGTGACTGATACCAATGAGAAGGACATTGTTTTGATACTACATAATGGGGTGCCAGCAGGACCATGCATATGGCCTTGTCTGGGATGTATTAGTATTTCCATGAATAGAAATAGAATAGAAACTACATCAACAACCCCCTCCACTCCCAAGAAAGGAAGTATTAATGAGGACTCAGATCTCCCAGGAATGAAAGGTGGTGTCACTTCAGCAGGTGAGGACAGAGTGGCAGCAGTTTGGAAGGTCCTTTCAAAGACCTGAGCATCAGATACGTGATCATCCCTCTTCTGAACTCCCAGGTTCTGGTAGACTGTTTCCATTTAGATTCTTCAGTTCTGGTGGAAGTAACTTCTTCCCTTAGTATAATAACTTTGGGGTTACACCAGTATCCATTTTTTCTTTCCTCTAGTCACTTTCAGAATACATCCATACCTTTAAATCTTTGTTTTAAATAATTTTTATTGGAAAAATAATGTATATGGTTTTTATTCATTTTTTAAAATATTCTACAAATGAGTGAAATCTTATGGTTTTTGTCTTTCTTAATGTAACTTATTTCACTTAGCATAATACCCTTTAGGTCCAGCCATGATTTTGCAAATGGCATGATCTAATTCTTTTTTATGACTGTTTAATATTGTGTGTGTGTGTGTGTGTGTGTGCGTATTACATGCTCCATATCCATTTGTATATCAATAGATGGGAGAATGGATGAAGGTGAGTAGGAAATAGAAGCTTCCGGTTATGAGGGCACCTGGGTTGCTCAGTGGGTTGAGACTCTACCTTCGGCTCAGATCATTATCTGAGTGTCCTGGGATCAAGCCCTGCATCTGGCTTTCTGCTCAGTGGGGAGCCTGCTTACTCCCGCCCCCACCCCCCACCTGCCTCTTTTCCTACTTGTGATCTCTGTCAAATAAATAAATGAAATCTTAAAAAGAAGAAGAAGCAGCTTCCAGTTATAAGTGAATAAGTCACAGGAATAAAATGTACAGCATGAAGAATATAGTCAATGATATTGTACTACCATGGTATGGTAACAGTTGGTAGCGCTCTTGTGGTGATCATACAATTCTGTATAAACCTGTCAAGTCACTGTGTTGCACACTTGAAACTATGTAACTGTGTATCAACTCTACTCAAAAAATTAAAAATAATAAAAGTAATGGGTATGATTTTTCTTTCTTAAGTGGATTGAAAGTAACTTTTTGAGGGGAACCTGGGTGGCAGTAGGTTAAGTGTCTGACTCTTGGTTTCAGTTCAGGTCATGATCTCAGGGTTGTGAGATCATGCACTCAGTACAGAGTCTGCATGAGATTCTCTCTCTCCCTTTCTTCTTCCCCTCCCCCAACTTCTCTCTCTCTCTCTCTCTCTCTCTGACACACACACATACATACACACACTCTCTCTCTCTTCTCTCTCTCTCTCTCTCTCACATAAATCATTCTCTTTTTTAAAAAAGTAACTTTCTGAGATACCAGGTATGTGATGGATGGGAATTAATGTCAAAGCTGATTATGTCTGATTATTATCAGATTACATTTTTTTCAATTGCATTTCTTCATTCCACTTCCATACATAGTTATTGGTTGCACTTTAAAGACCAGCTTTGGGGGGAATAGAGTGATGTGTTAACACAGGTCTTGCTCTCAAAGTTTGCAAGCAAAGTAGGAATGATGAAATGTAGTAGTGCAAGAAAATTGACACTTGAATAGGGGCTTATAGCTTTCAAAGCATGAAGTATTGTGACCCTCGCACCCTAAGACAGACAAGGAAGACATTCTTATTTTTATTATTTAGGTATGGAAGCAAAGTGCTAGTCAGTAGCATAGCTGGAACATGATCCCAATAATTCTTTGCTGTAAAAAGAATAATAACATGTACATATCAACAATCTCAATAGGAAGTCTCATGAAACTGTTACAAGATTTCCAAGAAGAGGAATTCAGTGGCTGGAAAGCACAAATGTGGATCCTTGGAAGGGGAGGACACTGGGACTGGATTTTCAAATGCATCCTAATTGGTGACTCTAATTGACTCTCCGATATGACCTCACATTGGTTATAAGGAGAGTTTTTTGCTGAAGAGTTTCCCCAGGGCTGCTTTCATGTCTTGGTTTCTCAGACTATAAATGAAAGGATTTAACATTGGGGTCACTGCAATATACATCACAGTTATCACTGCATCCTTTAGGCTGTAACTAGACAGAGGGCGGAAATACATGCCCATGACTGTCCC